>NW_006399885.1:162673-166973 GCF_000299155.1 Elephantulus edwardii | reverse complement strand
AGTTAGGCTAGTGGGAGACTAGCTTAGAGTATGGGAGCAACTCTTTCCCCTTCTTCTAGACACTTATATATTCGTTTATTTGGTAAACACATTGAATTTTAAAAAGAAAAGCAAATGTCAGTTTTCATGAGAGCGTAGGCCTGAGGCTGCGGGGAGCTCTTGGTTGCATGTTCCAGGTGGGCCTTCTGTCCTCCCACTGTCCGCCCCACAGGGGACGCCCTGAACCTGCCTCTGGTTCCCTGGCTCCTTGGGGGCTGAGGGGTGGTGGGGAGGTTCTGGGGCGGCTGGGCAGGTCCCACGTGTCTCTCTTAGTGGTGAGTGGTTCTGTGGCGGTGGAGCGTGGAGTCAGGTGTGAGGCTCCCTGGCCCTGCGGAAATGCGTTCTCCAAGTCCGGGTTGGCGCCTGCCCCCGTGTTGCCCTCCAGCCTGTGCTGGTAGGTTGTGCAGTGTGGTGTGCTATTCACCTGGCTGTGATCACAATGGGATGGCTGTGAGCGGCCTAGGCCCTGCGCTGCTTTCAGTGAGGGCCTTGTCCCCTGTGAAATCTGCAGGATTGAGATCTAAATTTTTAAAAAAGCTTTATGTGACTGCAATTAGGATTCAACACCACCAGCCTAGAGTTTGTATTTTGGAAACACTGAAGTACTATTAACCGAAGTTGTTGTTATGTGCTGTCGAGTCACCTGTGACTCACAGCGACCCTATGTAGAAAAAAAAAAGCACAAATTAGAAAAACAAAAGGAGAAACTGAATCTTGAAGACGCAAGGACCCACAAGGTGTTAGGGGGGGGAAATATTACTTTTGCTTCAGATCCAGGCCTTCCTGCAGGCTCCAGTGTCCAGATAACACTGGTCTTTGCCCTGCACCCTAGGCTCTGGTCACGTCCTCTCCCAACTTCCCCTGCAGAGAGCTGTGCAGGGGCATGGTCCTGCTGCCCTCTGGGGTAGAGAGGAAGACAAGGGCTCCTGTCAGGCTTCTGCTGCTTCTAGCTCCTTCCCCCTTGAACAGACTCTAGAAGCAGGGGTTCACATCCATCCCAGGGGTCTACGCACAAGACAAGAGTGGGTCACCATCAGATGGTGAAAACATCCACTGAGCTGTTCTTTCTGTGCATGCTGGACATATCCTCCTGCAGAGGCCTGGCCAGAATATGCCCTCCACACAGTGCCCATCCCACATCACAGCGGCTGCGCCTGCCCTCACCGCTGCAGGTCAGGAAGCGTGAATAGGGTCCTGTGTTCCTTGCCCTGCTGCCCATGACCATAGGCCTTACCGAGGGAAGGGAGCCCAGAAACCCAGGAGCTGAATATGAATGAGGGGAAGTGTTTAATACAGGTTTTGGTTATGAAGAAAGTCTCAGTGCCAAAGAGTCAGCGGCATTTGCTTTTGTGACATGCTCACCTTGCCCTTTGGGATGAGATCTAGGCTGTCAAAGCTTCATGTTCACCACCTAAAGTTGGAATAAATTCTCCAGCACTGTCATGTCTTCAAACCCTACTATCACTTTTCCCTTCCACAAGATGACTGGTCTATTAGATGGAATATATGCTTCATGTTCTGTTCTGCTCATTGACCTGGAAATCTTGGTGCCAGAGGAGGAAATATCTCCACCTGATGGCACAGTACTGATTCCATTGAACAGCTAAGTTTGTGTCCTATGGTCATTCAGGGTGAGTGTCCTTCATCAGAGCCAGCTAAGGGTGAGTCAGCTTCCTTTCCCCTGACATGTGAAGGACTGGGAGATTAGACACCAACCTGCTTAACATGGACCAGTTGTGGTTTTACCTAGAGCTGGATCACAAAGGGTCAACTTCCCACCAAGTGTGAGTCACGAGGGAGAATGTCCTGAGGACGGACTCTGGGAGCATCGTGTGTGTGTGTGTGTGTGTGTGTGTGTGTGTGTGTGTGTGTGTGTCTGCAGCTCTGCAGCCTGAGCAATAAAGGGGAGGAAAGAATTTGGAAAGGAACATTCCTTGTCTCTCAAAATGGGTAAAAACAGATCAGAATAAAACAGGACACAATGGAAGGACCTGGGCTCACAGGTGTTGAGGATTTTGCTGGAAACATTTTAACATCACCCCATTACCACCCCCCGCCCCCGAAAAGGTGCTCAATTGTGGAGAAAAACCCAACAAGAGCAGCAGGGGCAGGGGGCGGCGGTCTTTACCTGCTCAGTCAACTGGGGCTGTGTTCTGGGTGACTGTGGTCCTCTGGACAGACAGCAGCTGCTTGAGGTTGTGTTCACTGTTGAAGTGGCGAGTTGTCCCTCGGCCTCTTTGAGTAATTTCTTACTGATCTGCTTCTGCCTTATTTATGTTAATATGCCCATATTGTATGTAAGCTGCTGGTATCTAAACATCTATTGTCTATGTGTATTTTCTGTCTTAATTTTCTACTGCAACCCATAAGGAAAATGTGTGGTTTTATCCACACATTTGGCCTGAGGGGCATTTTAAGATTTAATAATTGTTTAATAATTGCTCACATTCTAAACTGGGCTATCGCTGAACCAGCTTCAAGCATAAACAGCCCACAAAAATGAAATGGTGAGAGTCTATCCTCTTCAGGCCCACAAAGTTCAAAAGCATGATGCTTTTTCAGTTATTGTTTGGGGAACATGTTATTTGCAGAAGGTTTGTAGGAGGGTCTCTGATCAGAGCTCTTCTGCTCAAGGTGGCTGCACATCGGTGATAACTGTGCAAGGACATGATGAGGTTCTTCTTCCCATGAAACTGCTAGCCTGGTCAGTCACTCAGACAATTTACAAGGTCTTCTTTGATAAGGAATTGTTTTTCTTCTTATGTACAATCAAGTTGACTGCAACTCATAGAGACCCGATGTACACAGTAGCCCTGAATGTTGATCTATCTTGAGTCCGTTTCACTGTCTCCAACACACCTAACCCCATTATCACAGTTACCATGTCAATCCATCTCATCCATTGTCTTCCTCTTTACTGCTGTCCCTCCATGCTTCCGAGCATGATGTCCTTCTCCAAGGACTGGTTTTTCCTGGAAATATGCCCAAATTATGTAAGACAGACCTTCAAATTTCTTTTCTCCAAGGAGCAACTTGGTTTCACCTTTCCTAGGACAAACCTGTTTGTTCCCATGGCAGTCCATGGAAAGTTCAACACTCCTCTCCAGCACCACAGTTTAAAGGTATTGGGTCTTCTTCTCAAATCCTTAATCATTGTCCAGCTCTCTGATGCATAGCAAGTAATTGCAATGACCATTGCCTGAATCAGGCACACCTTAGTATCCAGACTGATATCCTTGTTCTTTAGCACTCTGGAGAGGTCTCTGACAGCAGATTTTCCCAGTGCAATTAATCTTTTGGTTTTCTTAAAACTGGTGCCAAGTATATTGATTGTGGAGCTGAGCAAGCTGAAATTATTAACACTGTGAATCTCCTCCCCATCTATCATGGTGCTGCCTCTTGGCCCAATGGTGAGAATCTTTCTTTTCTTGGCGTTAAACTTCAATCCATATTGAAGACTTCAGTCCTGACCTGCAGTAAATGCTTCAGGAAGAAACTCTTCATTTCCAGCAAGCAATGTGTCATCTGCACAGGGCAGGTTGTTTTTTTAGTCTTCCTCTGGTTCTGATGCCACAATTCGCCTCCAAAATCTCAGCCTCCTGAATGATCGGTTCCATATACAGATAGTGAAAAGATGAACACAAGACGACGCAGAAGTTGATTTTATAGATACACAGGATGTTTGTGATGTGGAAACAACAGTCAAAAGAAGCCAGCTCCAAGAGCATTTTATTAATTTATTAAGTCTGTGAAAGCTTGAGGGAAATGTTCTTTAGTACAGCTTGTGTGCTTGTGAGGGGCGGGCATTCTGCATGCCCTAAACCGCTAGCATCTAACACTTGTCTTCAAATTGACTACATTATAGGCAGAAGAAATGGCAAATATTAGCTCAAAGCTTTGAGAACAAACCTGCAGCCTGTGGTGAAATAGTACCAAAATATTAGAAAATTTTATAAATATGAAGTTATACAGAAGTAGGTCTATGAAATCTTAATAGCAGCAAAGTCAGAGAAACCTTAAGTCAAAACATAGTTTTGGGCCTCAACCATTTTGCTCACTGTTAACGCAGAATGTCACAGGGGGAGAGGATTAAGTGCCCAAGCCAGTGGAAAAGCAAATTCAAATATCCTGCAGCAAGAATTCCATTTGTTTCAAAACAAAAAAATGTGTCCTGTGATGGGAAAGGACTGTTCTCAAGACAGTGGTGAATGGTTGTGCACACCTATAAGAAACAACTACGAAACTCCTTATGAAAAGCTAG
>NW_006399885.1:162068-162573 GCF_000299155.1 Elephantulus edwardii | reverse complement strand
CAGGACCACTGCTGCCATGCGCTCCAAGGACTGAGTATATGACAGTCTGCTCAGTGAGGACAGGAGAGGCGGGACCATTAAAAGGCAGAGTGTCCAGACTGAAAGCAGAGCGTGCTGTTGACCTGCTTTCCTGACCAGCCACCGCACCAGACCTCTATGCACTGATGCCAAGAGTGCTTGAGGGGCCAAGCGATGAGGTCCAGAGACGCGCACGCACCACCCGACCCTCAGCCCACACGCATGGCACCGATGTCCCCGTTGAGCTGAAGGCTGATCCCTGTGTCGCTGTCATTGTAAAAGGTAACATAATCAAGTGCTTCCTTAAGACAAGGCAGCCTTGTCAGTTCTACTTTTTGTTTAAGGTCTTTGCCCCTGACCGTGTGTCTTGTAGGTAGAAGTGTTACTGGACAAAGGGTCTTTCCCACAGTCACGAGTCAGAGACCAGGCAAAATTGCTTTTACATTATACATTTTATTTACATGCATGGGTGGCAGGCAGTGAGATT
>NW_006399885.1:160293-161301 GCF_000299155.1 Elephantulus edwardii | reverse complement strand
ATATGTAATAGAGCCAAAGAAAAGCTGTGGTAACGAGCAAGAAAGCCCTCAAGATCAATCTTCCCTCGTCAAATAAGGCAGCAGTAGACTGCTTGAGACTGGGCCAGACACATGCGCACAGCACCATGTGCCACAGTGTGCTCCTAAAGATGTGAGTGTGTTTCCTGCCGCCTGCTGGTTCCATTGTATTGCTGCCATCATAGAAACGACTGAAGATATTCCTCTGTTACCGGATTGTTTAATGCTCTAATCACTCACCTCCAAGGGTGAAACTAAACTATAATCTCCACAAGTTTCAGGAACCAGAAATGCTGAGAAACCTCATCAAGATCATGGAGTTCAGTGAATCCTGTGTTTTCTGCAGCTCATGTGCAAGGAAATGTCACAGTGTCTTAAAACACAATGTTGACTAGAAAAGTACTTTTAAGAATGAAACAAAGTATTTTCTGCACAGAAATTTTGTTTCCCCCACACACACACATTTTGATAGCACTCCCTCAGGTGAAAAACATTTCAGACTCAGTCCTGCACTCTCTCTTTTGATTAATTAAATCTACCTTTTATCAATCACTATCAAGTTAAAAATATTGGAGAATATCTTAAATGTGCTATAATAAGTGCCAAAAGGATATCTTGTGATTATTTTTAATAGCCACAATAACTTTATTGTTAAAGGAAATAAATCCTTCTAGGATTTGATGCGTTTTTAGGCGAGGGTACAATTCAGAGGACTTCTTTAACTTCGCCAACCATACTTCTGAAGAGTGTCCTCACGTGCACTTCTCTGTCACGGAGGTGATGTCCTCCAAATTCTTCAACCGGAAATACAAGGGAAATGGAGTTAGGCATGGAAGGATCAAAGAATTTTTAAAAAATATGTAGGGGAATTGGACGTTTCCTACATGCCGTTTTGACCCTCAGTCCTTGTGTGTCCCCAATTTATGTCCTCATTCACTTCCTTATTCCTTTATTTGCAATCATGATTTCCATCAGTTGTCCTGTATAAGA
>NW_006399885.1:157416-160193 GCF_000299155.1 Elephantulus edwardii | reverse complement strand
TATAGGGAGATAGACCCTCAGTCTGAGATAGGATGGCCAGCCCTGGTAGAAACGCCTTTTGCCACACGGTCGGCCCATGGTAATAAAAGTGGTACAGGAAAAGCTGGAGTGAGCTTTCAAGGATTTTAACAACTGAGATGGGGCTGAGGAAATAGAAAGGATGCTAAAGAAAACCGGGGGATGAGGTAACAGACCCAGCGGTGACCATACACTCTGCAGGAACCACCTCACAGCAACTCCAGATTTCAATGTCACTGACAGGACCACTGCTGCCATGCGCTCTAAGGACTGAGTAAATGACAGTCTGCTCAGTGATGACAGGAGGGGCCATTAAAAGGCAGAGTGTCCAGACTGTCTGAAAGCAGAGCCTGCTGTTGACACCCTTTCCTGACCAGCCACTGACCAGACCTCTATGCAGTGATGACAAGAGTGCTCGAGGGCCCAAGTGATAAGGTCCAGAGATGCGCACGCACCACCCGACCCTCAGCCCACACGCTTGGCACCAATGTCCCCATCGAGCAGAAGGCTGATCCCTGTGTCGCTGTCATTGTAAAAGGTACTATAATCAAGTTCTTGCTTAAGACAAGGCAACCTTATCAGTTCTACTTTTTAAGGTCTTTGCCCCTGACCGTGTGTCTTGTAGGTAGAAGTGTTACTGGGCAAAGGGTCTTTCCCACAGTCATGAGTCAGAGACCAGGCAAAATTGCTTTTAAATTATACATTTTATTTACATGCTTGGGTGGCAGTGAGATTCTTCTTGAAAACCAGCAGACTATATAGTCAGTTAAAAAATCTGTATTTTATTAACTTGTGTCCATAGTTATAAGACTCTTTCTGTTACTGGGGAAATAATCTATATTTTACCGAAACAATGATTTTACCCTTTTAACTGAAGCAGTATTCAAGTTCCAACTTATTTGTTGTGTAGTGTGTTTGCTGTGCCCTGTCCTGTCGGCCATAGCTCTCCCTACAATGGACTTTCAGAAGCGGTTCATCACATAGAAGGAAATTGCCCATCCTTCTCCCAGGGAGCAGCTGGTGGATTCAAAGCAGGTGCCTTTGGGACTGCAGCACAGCTATTTAACACTAGGCCACCAGAGCTCCCTTATTTGCTATAGTTGAAGGGAGTAATCTGCTTGCACCACTGAACCTGAAGCCAGCAGAGTTCTTACCTACTCTGGGGATTCTGTTTCTGTAAACAGCAACATTCACTCAAGGGCATGTGATCACAGTGGGCTTTGTGTATAAACCTCTCTGTTTCAGTTTTAAAAAACAAACCCAGGACATTAGAACTAGACTAAAGTAGAGTCCAGAGTGTAATTTTATTTTGTATACTATATTCCACCAATAGAAATCCAACCTGAGCTTCATGAAGGCTAGCATTCAGAACCATCAAGAGTTACTTCAGAGCTGAAACTCTGACCTCTCACTCTGTGGAAACTTAAGGCAGCTTACACCTTTTTGTTTTCATACTCCCCAAAAATCTCAACTGTGGAACATGTCTATTTGTAATAGAGCCAAAGAAAAGCTGTGGTAACTAGCAAAAAAGCCCTCAAGATCAATCTTCCCTCGTCAAATAAGGCAGCAGTAGACTGCTTGAGACTGGGACAGACACATGCGCACAGCACCATGTGTGCCAAAAGATGTGAGTGTGTTTCCTGCCGCCTGCTGGTTCCATTGTATTGCTGCCATCATAGAAATGACTGAAGATATTCCTCTATTACCAGATTATTTAATGCTCTAATCACTCACCTCCAAAGGAGAAACTGAACTATAATTTCCACAAGTTTCAGGAATCAGAAATGCTGATAAACATCATCAAGGTCATGGAGTTTAGTGAATCCTGTGAATTTTCTGCAGGTCATGTGCAAGGGAAATGTCACAGTGTCTTAAAACACAATGTTGGCTAGAAAAGTACTCTTAAGACTGAAACAAAGTATTTTCTGCACAAATATTCTGTTATACACACACACACACACACACACACACACACACTTTGATAGTACTCCCTCAGGTGAAAAGTATTTCAGACTCAGTCCTGCACTCTCTCTTTTAATTAAATCTACCTTTTATCAATCACTATCAGGTTAAAAATACTGGAGAATATCTTAAATATGCTATAATAATTGCCAAAAGGATATCTTGTGATTGTTTTTAATAGCAACAATAAATTTATTGTTAAAGGAAATACATCCTTCTAGGAAAGGGAATGTCCATTGATGAGTTTTTAGGCGAGGGTACAATTCAGAGGACTTCTTGAACTTCACTAACCATACTTCTGAAGAGTGTCCTCACCTGCACTTCTCTGTCACGCAGGTGATGTCCTCCAAATTCTTCAACTGGAAATACAAGGGAAGTGGAGTTAGTCCTGGAAGGATATAAGATTTTTAAAAAAATATGCAGGGGAATTGGATGTTTCCTACATGCCTTTTAGACCCTCAATCCTTGCGTGTCCCCAATTTATGTCCTCATTCACTTCCTTATTCCTCTATTTGCAATCATGATTTCCATCAGGTGTCCTGTATAAGAACACGCACAATTAGTGTGCATTCTCAGAGCCCCAGCATAGCGTGGGCCTGGGCCAGTCACATTAAGTATTTATGCAACAACAAGAGGAGGCCATTGCTTCTTCTGTGGCCAAAACATATTTCCCGCTGCCTGCGAGACATTCTCACTAGGTGACCTAGGATTCTTGAAGTCACTTGTATTGGGGGAAGAGGCACTGGTTCTGTGTACCTTTGAGAAATTATTCTCCATCCTGGCTCTCAGTTTTCAAT
>NW_006399885.1:155212-156416 GCF_000299155.1 Elephantulus edwardii | reverse complement strand
TATTTTGCTTATATTATTGTAATCACCATTCAGTTCCTGGCATTTATACTACATTCGGGCTAAATCTGACAAAAGAGACTGAAAAAATATAAAAAAAAACCCCAAAATTGAATGGCATCTCCTTTTTTTCCCTTAACATTTTTGGTACTTTGGAACATGGAGATCACTCCTTTTTTCCTGAGATAATCTTGATATTTAAAATGCTCTTTTGCTTATATTATTGTAATCACCATTCAGTTCCTGGCATTTATATTGTCAGGCTAAATCTGACAACAGAGACTGAAAAAATATCCAAAAAAACCACAAAATTGAATGGCATCTCCTTTTTCCCCCGTTAACATTTTTGGTACTTTGGAACATGGAGATCACTCCTTTTTTTCCTGAGATAGCCATTTCAAATATAGTGAAAGAATTTTGGGCAATTTTGCTTGTTTCTGAATGAGGTTACTGTTTTTTTATTGCACCATGTACTTACTTAATATGAATTAGACCACTTTGAGAAGGAACATCTACATATTAAAAGTTAGAAATTGGGACCATAAATTAGGGAGATATATCCTGACAGGGTAATAGTCTTGTTTTTCTTGTTATTCCGCTTCTCTTTCCCCTCAGAAATGTTTCCTCCATCAACTTGGCATACCCAAGTCCTCAACTGGAGTTCATTCATTATCTGGTTCTATCAGTCTGGTAATTCCTGAATATCTTCTGGGTGTAATTTATGAGTCTTTACAAGGCTTTTCCAATTTCTCCCTTTTCTCATCCTTCCACTTGGATGCTATGGAATGCTCATGGGGGTCTTTGTGCATACGGTTTTTCTTTTGGGGCTATTATCATAATTCATTGGATGGTTTTGGATATCTCTCTGGGTCAGATACCACTGTCTATTCTCCAAGCACTATGCAGCTTCTCGCTGATTGATGGTGATTTGATTGCAAAATATGGTCTGCATGTTTTAGAAGTTTTCCTATCAGGTAAATCACTGGCAAGGCTTCCCTCAGTGATAAATTCGTAGTCGTTTTCCTGCTGTATTTGCTGTTACCTTTGAGTTGTGGTGCTGGAGGAGAATGTTGAATATACCATAGACCACCAAGAGAACAGAACTGTCCTGGAGAGGGTGAAACCAGGCTGCTCCTTGGAGGCATGGATTTTGAAGCTTTGTCTGGCATACTTTGGGGATGTTGCCAGAAGAGACCAGTCCTTGGAG
>NW_006399885.1:121799-123770 GCF_000299155.1 Elephantulus edwardii | reverse complement strand
GGAGGGGAAGGCCCTCTATGAGGTGAATTGATTCAGTGACTGGGATCATCGGGATGGGAGTGTCAGAGACAGTGCGATTGGCACAGGACAGAACAGAGTTTAGGGCTGTTGTACATAGGGTCGCTATGAGTCGTAAGCGACTCGATGGCACATAACAACAAACAACAACGACATCATATAAAGCTGTTGCCTATTTTCGGTACCACATTCTCATTTATTATGCAATATTAGAGGCTAAAGTGTATATGATCCAGGCCGTGGTCTTTGCAATTACTTGCTATGTATCAGACAGATAGACAATGACTAAGGATGACAGGAAAATTATTGATGCCTTTGGGTTGTGGTGCTGGAGAAGAGCCCTGAATATGCCATGGACTGCTAAGAAAACAAATCAGTCTGTCTTGGAGAGGGTGAAACCAGTTCTCTCCCTTGAGGCTAGGATTTTGAAGCTCCACCTCACATACTTTTGGCATGTGGCCAGGAGGTTCGGGTCTTTGGAGAAGGACATCCTGCTCAGAAGAGTTTAGAAACAGCGGAGGAGAGGAAGACTCCAGATAAGATAGATGGATTGGGGCACAGTCGGCGTAGGTGTGTCAGGGTCAGGGAGACTGGCTCAGGACAGGTCAGACGTCAGAGCTGTTGTACATAGGACATCTAAGAGTTATTGGTGACTCCATGACATGTAACAACAACAGCAAACAATTATTTTCTTTTTGGAAGTCAAAGAACCCTGAAGGTTTGATAAGCGATACCTTTTTTTATTTTTTTAATCCTTTATATTCAGGGATATGATATTTTTTTTTGTTCTAAGATATATGACACCAATAAAAATTTTGCTTCAAAATCTCCTCAAAATTCCCATGTACAAACAAGAAGACATGCAATAGAGTAGAAATAGAATCCCAGCAGAAGATAAGAACTATATAGACAGCAAGGATAGCAGGTGCAAGTACATCACTCCTCTTAACCTTAGAAAAAGAGGTAACATCATAGCAAATAAGGGAGCTCTGTTGGCCTAGTGGTAAGTAGCTATGCTGCAGTCCCAAAGGCACCTAGTTTGAATCCACCAGCTGGTCCCTGGGAGAAGGATGGGCAATCTCCTTCCATGTGATGAACCGCCTCTGAAGGTCCATTGTAAAGTGAGCAGTGGGCCACTTCTGAGTGGACAAGGCACAGCAAAACACAACATAGCAAATAAGTTGGAACTCACATACTGCTTCAGTAAAAAGAGTAAAAGCATTGTTTTGGTAAAATAAGGGTTGTTTCTCCAGTAACAAAGAGTCTTGTAACTATGGACACAAGTTAATAAAATAAAGATTATTAATTGACTATGTAACCTGCGGTTTGAGAGAAGTGGTCTTCAAGAAGAATGTCACTGCCACCCAGGCCTGTAAATAAAATGTATAATTTAAAAGCAGTTTTGCCTGGTCTCTGACTCGTGAATGTCAGAAAGACCCTTTGTCCAGTAATACTTCTACCTACAGTGACACACGGTCAGGGGCAAAGACCTTAAACAAAAAGTAGAACTGACAAGGCTGCCTTGGATTAAGCCGGAACTTGATTATATTACCTTTTACAATGACAGCGACACAGGGATCAGCCTTCTGATCGGATGGGGACATCGGTGCCATGCGTGTGGGCTGAGGGTTGGGTGGTGCGTGCGCGTCTCTGGACCTCATCACTTGGCCCCTCGAGCACTCTTGTCATCACTGAATAGAGGTCTGGTGCGGTGGCTGGTCAGGAAAGCAGGTCAACAGCATGCTCTGCTTTCAGTCTGGACACTCTGCCTTTTAATGGCCCCGCTTCTGTCATCACTGAGCCGACTGTCATTTACTCAGTCCTTGAAGCGCATGGCAGCAGTGGTCCTGTCAGTGACATTGAAATCTGGAGTTGCTGTGAGGTGGTCCCTGCAGAGTGTATGGCCACCGCTGGGCCTGTTACCTCATCCTCCGATTTTCTTTATCATCCTTT
>NW_006399885.1:119794-121083 GCF_000299155.1 Elephantulus edwardii | reverse complement strand
CTGCTGGGATACTTGAGCTTTTCCACCACCACCCCTACACTCTATGCTAATAAAGGAATGGTTTAGGATCGGAACTATACTGTTTTGGGTTTTGTATGGGCGTATGAGAGAATTTTCATTTTAGGAGTGATCAATACCCCCAAGTCCTGGGACAGAGGAGGTGCAGAAGTGGAGCCAAACGCCTAGGGCAGGAATCAGAGTGACCTCATCATGCCCATGGACACATGCATGTTCCCATGCACTCCCCACCACTTTTCTGTGCAAGGAAACAGACCCAAAGTACGTTCTGACTTGAGTTTTCTCTGAAATTGCTAGCTGTTAAACACCATAGACATACTTCTGTATAACTTCATCTTCAACAAGTCTTCTAATCTTTTGGTAATACTTCAACATATGCAGCAGGTTGGTTCTAAAAACTCTGAGCTAATACTTCTGCCCATAAATTAGACAATTTGAAGACAACTGTTAGATGCTAGCTTGCAAGAAGATGCACAACACCCACCCCCTTCACAAACACTCTAGCTGTACTGAAGAACATTTCCCCCAAACTTCCACAGGCTTAATAGATTAATAAAATGCTCTTGGAGCTGGCTTCTTTTGGCTGTTGTTTCCACAAGCACAGATATCCTGTGGATTTATAAAACTAGTTGCTTACCCCTTCTGAGAAGACCTTACCAATTGTTTGACTGACCAGGTTAGCAGTTAAATGGGAAGAACAACCTCATCACGTCCTTGCACAGTTATTACCGAAGTGCAGCCACCTTGAGCAGAAGAGCTCTGATCAGAGACCCTCCTCTCAACCTTCAGCTAAATAACATGTTCCCCACACAACCACTGAAGAAGAATCATACTTTTGAACTTTGCAGACCTGGTGATGATAGACGCTCACCATTTCACTCTTGTCATCATGGGATGCTTAAGCTTGAAGCTGGTTCAGTGATAGCCCAGTTGAGAATTTGAACAATTATTAAACAATTATTAAATCTTAAAATGCCCCTCAGACCAAATGTGTGGACATTACCATGTATTTTCCTGATGGGTTGCAGTAGAAAGTTAAGACAGAAAATACACATAGATGATAGATGTTTAGTTACCAGCAGATGACATCACAATAAACATATAAACATAAATAAGCTAGAAACAGATCAGGAAGAAGTTACTCAAATAGACTGAGCAAGAACAACCCGAGGGACAACTCGCCACGTCAACAGTGAACACAGGCTCAGGCAGCTGCTGTCTGTCCAGAGGACCACAGCCTGAACTTTTCCAGTCACCCAGAACACAGCCCT
>NW_006399885.1:115019-119338 GCF_000299155.1 Elephantulus edwardii | reverse complement strand
TGGGGAGCTGACCCTCTGTGATCCTGCTCTAGGTAAAACCACAACTGGTCCATGTTAAGCAGGTTGGTGTCTAATCTCCCAGTCCTTCACATGTCAGGGGAAAGGAAGCTGACTCACCCTTAGCTGGATCTGATGAAGGACGCTCACCCTGAATGACCATAGGACACAAACTTAGCTTTTCAATGGAATCAGTACTGTGCCACCTGGTGGGGATATTTCCTCCTCTGGCACCAAGATTTCCAGGTCAATGAGCAGAACAGAACAGGAAGCAAATATTCCATCTAATAGACCAGTCATCTTGTGGATGGGAAACGTGATAGTAGAGTTTGAAGACATGACAGTGCTGGAGAATTTATTCTGCTTTTAGGTTGTGAACATGAAGCTTTGACAGCCTAGTTCTCATCCCAAAGAGCAAGGTGAGCATGCCACCAAAAGCAGGTGTGGGTTTTTTTTTTTGTTTGTTTTTTTTTAAGCGAATGCTGCTGACTCCTTGGCACTGAGACTTTCTTCATAATCAGAACCTGTATTAAACTCTTCCCTCATTCAGATTCAGCTCCAGGGTTTCTGGGCTCCCTTCCCTTGGTAAGGCCTATGGTCATGGGCAGCAGAGCAAGGAACACAGGACCCTATTCACACTTCCTAACCTGCAGCGGTGAGGGTAGGCGCAGCCCCTGTGATGTGGGATGGGCACTGTGTGGAGGGCATCTTCTGGCCAGGCCTCTGCAGGAGCATATGTCCAGCATGCACAGAAAGAATAGCTCAGTGGTTGTTTTCACCATCTGATGGTGACCCACCCCCTGCCCAGTGCATTCTTGTCTAGTGTGTAGACACCTGGGAAGGACGTGAACCCCTGCTTCTAGAGTGTGGTCAAGGGGAAGGAGCTAGAGGCAGCAGAAACCTGACAGGAGCCCTTGTCTTCCTCTGGCCCCCAGAGGGCAGCAGGACCATGCACCTGCACAGCTCTCTGCAGGGGAAGTTGAGAGAGGACATGCCCAGGGCCCAGGGTGCAGGGCAAAGACCAGTGTTATGTGGACACTGGAGCCTGCAGGAAGGCCTGGCTCTGAAGCAAAAGTAATTTTTCCCCCCCTAACACCTTGTGGGTCCTTGCGTCTTCAAGCTTCAGTTTCTCCTTTTGTTTTTCTAACTTGTGCTTTTTTTTTCCTACGTAGGTTCGCTATGAGTCACAGGCGACTCGACAGCACATAACAACAACTTCAGTTTATGGTACTTCAGTATTTCCAAAATGCAAAAACTCTAGGCTGGTGGTGTTGAATCCTAATTACAGTCACATAAAGCTTTTTAAAAAATTTAGATCTCAATCCTGCAGATTTCACAGGGAACAAGGCCCTCACTGAAAGCAGCGCAGGGCCTAGGGTGCTCACAGCCATCCCATTGTGATCACAGCCAGGTGAATAGCACACCACACTGCACAACCTACCAGCACAGGCTGGAGGGCAACACGGGGGCACCAATCCCAGACCTGGAGAACGCATTTCCGCAGGGGCAGGGAGTATCACACCTGACTCCACCACTCCATCCTCCCCAGACCCACTCACCACCAAGAGAGCCACGTGGGACTCACCCACCCGCCCCAGAACCTCCCCACCACCCTTCAGCCCCCAAGGAGCCAGGGAACCAGAGGCGGGTTCAGGGCGTCCCCAGTGGGGCAGACAGGGGGAGGACAGAAGGCCCACAATGAACATGCAGCCAAGAGCTCTCCGCAGCCTCAGGCCTACGCTCTCATGAAAACTGACATTTGCTTTTCTTTTTAAAATTCAATGTGTTTACCAAATAAACAAATATATAAGTGTCTAGAAGAAGGGGAAAGAGTTGCTCCCATACTCTAAGCTAGTCTCCCACTAGCCTAACTTGACCAACAGAAACTCGGGAACCTAAAAGAAACAGGGGAACCCCTGGACTATCACCCTTTGATAAACTCTGAACTTGGATTAATCGGGTCTCAATTTCTGACTCTCCAGAGAGTTTTCCATGGTAAATCACATAGGAGATTGTGCCTCCTCCCTTTCTCCAGAGCATCAGCTGGTGGGACATAAGAAAGGAGATTCATCATCCTTGCCTTCTAAGGAACTAGTGTTTCGTGAATTCTTGATAATTTTTGGTGATTCATAATAGTCAAATAGTGGGGATGTGCCATAATTTCTTTAGCCATTTGTCCGTAGATGGACACTTAGGTTGTTTCAAACTCTGCTACTGTCAATGATGCTGCAACTGTTTATGGGGGTGTATGAACCAATTTGTGTCACAGCTTATTTCTTCAAGATCTACTACATACGTAGTAGTGAGAACATTGAATAAATTGGTATTTCTATTCCCAACTTTCTCAGGAACTAGTTTCAATATACTTTCACATTCCCATCAGCAGTTTTTCAGTTTCAATCTCCACATCCTCACCAGCATTTGTTATTTCCTGTCTTATGGAACAATTCTGTTGCCTTTTACTCTGGTCCCTCTGCTCCTAGCTGCCCCTCTCAATCACGGTTTCAGTTCCAAAAACCAGCTGAGGATCTATTCTCATAAACAAGCATTATAAATTCATCTCATTAAACAACTTGCAAGACACAATCTTGTTTGCTACGGAAGATCCAAGACTCCAGGCTTCATTACAGGTTACATTTCAACATCAAGAAAACAAAAATCCTCCCCAATAGGCAACATGACAGGAGGAGGAGAGATAGAATTGGTCAATGTTTGGTTCTAAAATCCATACCCTTGGCACTAACAGTCAGGAAATCAAAAGAATTGCTTTGGGGAAGTCAGCTATTGGGGACTTCTTTATAGAGTATTGAGGAGCAATGATGTCAGTATGAAGACTAAGGTGCATCTATCTGTTCCAAACCATAATCTTTTCAATTACTTGCTATTCATCCAAAAGTTGAATAATGAATAAGGAAGACAGAAGAATCAATGTCTTTGAGTTGTGGTGTTGGAGAAGAGCAATGAATATCTCATGAAATGCCAAACGAATTCATGTGTGCATCAAAAACTTCTTCCAACAGGGTGAAAAGAAAACCTACTGACTGGGAACAAATATTTTATAATATAATCTCAGACAATAGTCTCATAATGAAAGTTAACAGAATTCTCTTTTTCAAGAAAAAGACTGATAACCCAATTACAAAATGGGGAAAAGACATGGAAAGAATTTTCACGGAGGAAGATACTCAGATGGCACATAAACCATGAAGAAAATGCTCAAAATCACTGGCAATAAGTGAGATGCAACTCAAAACTACAGTGAGGTACTGTCTCACTCCAGTAACAGTGGCAAAGTATAACAGGGCAGCAAGTAAATGTTGGAGAGGATGTGGCGAGAAAGACACCCTTATACACTGTTGGTGGGGTTGTAACATGGTACAACCATTCTGGAAGGCAGTTTGGTGCTTCCTCAAAAAGCTGAACATAGAAATTCCATGTGATTCAGTTATTCCACTGCTTGAAATACCTCCTGAGACAATGAGCACTGAAGCAAAAATAGAGATTTGTACACCAATGTTCATAGCAGCATTATTTAGCATTGCAAGAACATGGAAAAAGCCCAGATGTTCAACCACAATAGAATGTATTAAGAAATTATCATACATTGACACAATGGAATACTATGCAGCATGCAGGAGTAATGAGTTTGTAAATTATTACCTAACTTGGGAGGGACTGGAGAGCATTATGCTGAGTGAACTAACTCAGTCCCAAAAGGACACATCTTGTATAAACCCATTATTGTAGAATGAGTATGAAACCATGATTGTAGAAGGATCCAAGAGGGGATGAGGGGAGGTGGAAGTAGAGAGATGACGATGTGCAGGGCGAGGAGGGGTTAATTATATAGTTGTACAATTTGAAGGGAGGATTTTGTAAATAAACGAGTATTAAAACACACATAAAATTGCCCAAGAAAATGTGTTATCTATTGGGAAGAAATCACATAAACTAATATTAGATCCACCACATAAGATAACATGTCCATAGGGGCACATTATACTTGCTTGGAGGAAACCGAAGGTATGGGGAAGTTTACATGCAACAACCAAGCTTCCATACACAATCGAAGGCATATTCTCCTTTCTTTTGGACAGGCATGTTATACTTTTTTGGGGAAAAAAGAAAGCTTTGGAAATGCATTCATTCCCTCTGTTCTGGACTCCATCACACAATTTCTCTGTGATATAGTATGAGGAATTAGTATAGTCTAATAATTAGTATATAAAACAACTATGAGATATCATCTCACCCCAGTCAAAATAGCAAAATTTAACAGAACAGCAAGCAACAAATGCTGGCGAGGTTGTGGAGAAACTGGA
>NW_006399885.1:68734-86388 GCF_000299155.1 Elephantulus edwardii | reverse complement strand
CGTTGAAGAATGGGGTTGGTATTTGTATTGGGATTGCATTAAATGTGTAAATTGCTTTTGGTAGTATTGCCATTTTCACAACATTGAGTCTTCCTATTCAATGACTTCTTATGCTTCTGAGAGTTAGACTATGAATAAAGATCACAGAATAAGAATTTATGCCTTTGATTTGTGTTCTTGGAGAAGAGGGATTAGTGTCTATGGACTACCAAAAGAACAAACAGGAGTGTCTTGGATAAAGTACAGCCAGAGTGCTCCTTGGAGACAAGGATGGTGAAGCTGTGTCTCACATACTTTGGGGCATGTTTCCTTGGAAAGTGACATTATACTTGGAAAGGTGGAGGGAGGAAGACTCTCGGTGAGTTAGATTGACACAGTGACTGCACCAGTGGGTCTGAGGTATGTCAAGAGATAATGAAGATGGTGTTGGATAGGGTGGGGTTCATTTAACACAGTGTTTTCAGATCTCATCCAGTGTGTAGCATGTAATATTTATTCTGTTCGCGACTTGAGTAAATATTTCTTTGTATGGAGTTACCTTGATTTGTTTATCCTTTCCATCTGTTGATGGCCATTTGGGGTTTTTGTTTCCCTTTTTGTGAGTAGTAGTGAGGTGAATACCAGGGTATAAGTGTTTGCAATCCTTTTTAAAAATTTGTTTTTTAATTATGTGTGAGTGTACTGTCAAGTCCCTTCTTCTCCAGCAGAGCATCTTGTGGATTTGAACTGCACATCGTTGGGATTGCAGTGCAGGTTCTTGCCACTGCATTCCTTCTTTAATTAATTTTTAGTTTATAACTTTGAGTGAATTGCTAAATTAAAAAGTTTTTTCTGATTTTTTAATCATAGCTATCTTAGTTATGTAGTTATTACTTTTTAGTGCTTATAACAACTCAGATAACTCTTTATTTGAAATATTTATGTTTCAAAGGCAAGTGAAGTAGATTTTACTGTTGAATGCATGATGATAGGCTGTGGTAGCAAAGAGAATATCAACTGCTCTATTTAATATTTATCATTTTCCCCATTGAGCTCTGCTATTTTTCACTGAAGATATGTCTGTTCTTATCAGTCCTTAGAGAGCGACATCATGCTTGGGAGGGTGAAGGGACAGCACAAGAGAGGAAGACCCTCACTGAGATAGATTGATTCTGTGACGATTGACACAGGATAGAGCAGGGGTTAGGGATGTTGTACATAGGGTCACTATGAAGAGCAGGCGACTCGAAGGCACATAACAACAACAATGACTTCTTTCTTCAGTATCTTATGACTGCCCTCTCATTTTGTTTTACTGATATCTTCTAGATCTTATTTTTAGTCATTAACATTTTAAAGAAAATCTGGACAAGATAAGTAAACTAAACGAGATTGAGATATGCAGAGATAGTGAGATGTGAGGTAATGCGTCATGGAGATGACTAATGCCACAGAAATAAAATATACATTTGAGACTTACTAGTTTTCCAAAGTTAGCTACAGAGGTTTTACTGGTTCATAGGTGTCCATTTGCTTGTTTTCTTAAGTAGACTTTTACAGTCATTTTGTTAACCAGATTTGTACCCACTATATCTTCTTCAGTAAAGGCTTCCTAAAAAATGTTTTATTTTGGATATAAAAATGTTCCTGGAGGAAGTTAATTTTAGCTACTATGCTAATTTATTAACACATTTGTATCTGTCCAGAACCGCTCGATCAGTTATTGTGGAGCCCATGGAACAGTTTGATGGTGAAGATGGTTTGCCAGAGAAACTAATGCAGAAAACTCAGCAATATCATAAGTAACTTTTATTAATTGAGGTGTTTCAGATACATACTATGAAGGATATTATCACATGTTGTATTGGGTTCTAAGATGTTCTATTTGGTAATATATTCTAGTTACTAGTTGGCCTACTACAGCTGCCTTCTCTGTACACTGCTTTTCTTTTTCTTATTATTATGTATAAATTTTTTTTATGTAACCAGAGTATGTATTGAGGGACAAAGAGACTGCCAGTAATATTTATGTCTATAGAAACAATCAATCTAGATATAATGGAAACATTTTGCTAATTACTGTACTTGAGGTACATTATGAGTTAGAAATTGCATTTTAGGGTGAGGGCTCTTAAATAACCCTAGTAACCTTGCAAAGTATGCCTATTGTGTAGTCAAAACCAAAAATTATCTGTATTTTTGTGTATGTTCTTTTACTAATTGCCTTTTTCAGGTAGGATATGAATATTTTAACATAAATTGTTTGTAGGACTATATTGTGTGTGTGTTTTATTGTTTATTACAGTTGTTTATAAAGGTCTATTTTGAGTGATAAATTCATGGTGAAGTGTCTGCCAGTCACTATTTTAGGTACTGGCTGTGCAGCATTGAATTAGACAACATGATGTTTCCATTTTTTATAATAGAATACATATAATTAAAAACATATAAAGACAAAATAGGAAACATATTAGTGAGATATACAATAAAAGAATTAACAAACAATAGTGTTAAGTGCTTAGTTCAAACGGTGTGTACATTAAAAATTCTTGCCATAATGGCAAGTGGTTTTCCAGGCTGATAAACTGATTGATCATTCATTTGTGTGTTAGAAAGCATTTGTTTTTCTTCATCCTTGAAAGAATGTTTTTTTCTTCATTTTTAATTTTTTTATATTATTATTCTTTTTTTATGTACCATCAAACCAGATCTGACTGGTACAAGAGAAGATTGCCCCTCCTTCTCCAGCAGAGCATCTGCTGGTTTCGAACCACTTACCTGTGGGATTGCAGTGCAGCTTCTTGCCACTAGGCCACCAGAGCTCCCCCGAAAGAATGTTTTAAGATTTAAGAAATTCTTAGTCTGATAGTAAATTTATGAGTATTTTATTAGCTTTATTTATTGTAGTTAAATCGAATGTTCTTCCATTGTAGTTGATGTGTGTGGCTAATATAAATGCTTAATATGTGTACAAAAAGCTCTGGTGGTTTAGTGCGTAGTGTGTTGTGCTGTTAACCTAAAGGCTGGCAGTTAGAATCCACTAGCCACATGTGAGAGAAAGATGACCAGTCTCTTTCCAGAAGATCTACATCCTCAGAAACTTGCTGGGAGTCACCATGAGTTGGAATCAACTTGGTGGCACTAAGTAATATGTGTGAAGTGTTGGCCATATGTTAATTGTATAGAGTGGCCAAAAATTCATAGTGCTTTGGTTAAATAGGGAGAGAATCAGTAAATACAAGTTAAAATAATAGCAAGAAACCCTTAGGGGGGAGAGTTAGCATAGCAATAGTTGGGTAGTTTGGAAGCCCTCTTGGTGAAAGTGACATTTGTGTGAAAACTTGAAGGAAGCAAAGTTAGCCAGCTGTGTAGCCTTTTAGAAATGGGAGTGGAGAATTAGGGAACTGAAAGGGTTAAACCGGGTGGCTCCTTGGAGGCAAGGATTCTGAGGCTCCATCTAACATACTTTGGACATGTGAGGAGAGACTGGTCCTTGGAGAGGGACATCATGCTTGGGAGGGTGGAGGGACAGCGCAGGAGAGGAAGGCCCTCTATGAGGTGGATTGATTCAGTGACTGGTATAATTGGGATGCGAGTGTCAGAGACAGTGAGATTGGCACAGGACAGAGCGGAATTTAGGGCTGTTGTACATAGGGTCGCTATGAGTCGCAAGCGACTCAACGGCACATAACAACAACAACAACAGTATCAGCAAGAGAATATAAGCCAGAACTCACTGTCATTGAGTCAGTTCCAATTTATGGCAACCCTTGATTGTTTTTCCCAGGTGGTAAATTTCTAGATGGTGATGGCATCTTTTTCTTGCAGAAGGATTGCTGAATTTGAACCACCCACCTTTCAGTTAGTAACTTGCGGTGTAGTGCACTGTGTAATGATAAAGGACTTGAGGAAAGAATGCACCTGATAGGATTCAGGCACATTAAAGAGACCAGTTTAGCTGGTGGAGCATGAGAGACAAGGTTAGAGAAACAGTATGATTCCCCACCTTCCCCACAAATGAGAAAGGAAGTAGTATTGTAATTACTTAATTTTAAGATTATTACAGCATAGTGTTGGCTGCTTTTATGATATTTAACACTTACTTTAACCCTGTATCTAAGATTTTAAGGAATAAAGGTGGATTTGGAGAGAGAACTTGGGAAATTGCCGACATGGACTAATCACAGTTGAGGCAGGGAGAAGCGGTGAAAATCTGTGACTTTGGTACGAGGATGTAGAAAATTTGGTTCCCAGCAGCTAGAAGTGTGGAAATTGCCAACGATTGATTTAGAGAATCCCATATGAACAGCATAGAGCTCTAGCACGTTGTGCTGCCTACAATGTACTGCTAACTGTAGTGTGAATCCATTAGCCGCTGTAGGGTAGATTGCTAGGCAGTCTCTTCTGGTTAAGATTTACAACCTCAGAAAACTCAGTAGGAATTTGCTGTGAATTAGAATCAAGAAGATGGCAGTGTGGGTACAGGAGGAACCTGGGTGAATTGATACCACTGGTCCAGGAGGAGATTGCCCCTCCTGCCCCTCCTTCTCCAGCAGAGCATCTGGTGGATTCGAGCCACATGCCTCTGGGAGTACAGGGAACTCTGTTTTGAGGACGTTATGTTTGAGATGAATATTTGATATCTCAAGTGGAGATGTGAAGTAGGTACTTGTGCTGGCTCTTGGAAATTAGAGATCTTTGGGCTAGAATTAAATCTAGAGGGTTGAGAGGGATTAGAAGGAATCCACAAAAAAGACATAGCATTTGGTGGAGGGAGACACAAGAGAAAGTGCCTTAGAAGGAAGTAAAGCAACCATTTCAGGGGGGAAATCAGAAGGTCCTAACCATTTGTAAACCATGATCATTGTAGTTTTTATTATACTAGTATTCAGAAAATTAATTTCCTACTCATTTGACTTTTTTTCTTGGTAATGGAATAGTTCACTTAGAAGTTAGAGAACTGAAATTAAAAGCATTAGAAGAAGTGAAATGTGTAGATTTTCACTTACATAATGATTTAATTACCCCAGAAAAACTTTTACAATCTTGTTATATTCCACAGTCTTCCTACTAAAGAGAATGTCCAGAAAACTTTGGAGCCAACCTCAAATTTCAGTTCTGATTCCAAAAATCTATATTGGGTCAGGATGTTTTCCTTGACAGAAAATGAAATTTTAATGGTTTTTTTTTTCAATTATAATGGATCTCTGATTTCAGAACTGCCTATAAATCGATAGTTATTTCATAAAAATTAGTGTGTTGTTCATCTTCTTTTTAGAAAGAGAAAATGAAAATCTATTTACTGGTTCTAGAATACCAAAACTGTTAGACTGATGTAAATCTTTCTGTTTTACTTTTTACATTTGCCCCACCCAATACCATCTTCATCTGAATATAAAAGTTAAAAATTATATTTTTATTGATGTATTTTGAATTGTGTTGTTAATATTTTTTCTCCATCAGAGGTAAAACAGCCAGGAAAAAAACACATTTCTAGACCTTTGGTTTCAGCAGAGAGAACGAACTCCAGACAGTTAACGCAGGATACATTTGATTGATACGTTGGAAACAGGTGTTATTTAAGTGAATACTAGACAGTTCTCATTAGGCAAGACTGTAAGAGGAGTACATCTAATCGTTAATTGGAATCTTGGTTTCATTACTTATTCAGCATTTTTTTATTTTTTCCACTCAGCCTGTAAAATCTTACAGTGTTGTCATGACACAGTTTAACGAATCTGATATGTACCCTGAACTTTTTTAAGTACTCAGTAAATATTAGTTGTTGCTATTGTGTGCTGGTTTTTGTTTTATCTTTTAAACATACATTTCTGTGTGTTTTTAAATGTAAATTTAGGAAAAGAGAACAGCCTCCATGTTTTGCTCAGCCTGGGACATTTGAATTTGAGTATGCGTCTCAATGGAAGGCTCTTGACGAAATGGAAAAGCAGCAGCGGGAGCAGGATGATAGAACATCAGAGAAGCCAAAGAGAAACTAGAGGCAGAAATGGAAGCAGCTAAGCATGAACACCAGTTAATGCTAATGAGGTTTCACATAGATATGGTATGATTTTCTTTTTAAATTAGTTAATATTTATCACCCATTGTTTTGTACTGATATTTAACTTGTCATTTGGGAATTCAAGAGTGAACCTGGAACAAACATGTAAGAAACAAAAGTCTTCTTTATCTTGATAGACTTTACAAACCCCCAAAACTTATTGCAGTTTTAAATAATGTTACCTACATGTTTTAGTTAGATAATTCTAAATAATACAGCTCTCTGTATCCCTCATGAAATAAAGAAATTGTTATTGTCACCTCATTCTAAACTACTGGCAACCCTGCCTGTAATTCAAAGACAGTAAATGTTGCCATCAGCGTAATGATTTTGACAGCACTAAATGAAGTATCACAGTCAATTTTTGATAGGTAGCTCTGGCATAATAGGAGTTCTGGTGCCCTAATGATAAGGAATTGTGTTGCCAACCCAAAGACGTGGTTTGAATCCACCTGTGGCTTCACAAGAGAAAGATGATTATTATCCTCCTGTGTGATATACAGCCTCTGAAAACCTGCTGGAGAGTCTCAGCTATGACGTGGTTGTTGGCTCTGACTCGACAGCATATAACAGCAACCATGGTCCAATACTCAATATCCATTGACTGGGGTAATCGGGATGAGTGTGTCAGAGACAATGAGATTGGCACAGGAAAGAACAGAGTTTAGGGCGGTTGTACATAGGGTCGCTATGAGTTGCAAGCGACTCTATGGTACATAACAACAATAACAACAACAACAACAATAAGTATTAGGATGAAAAAAATGCCCAGAATCCAATCAGGTGAGTGCATTTTTTTACCCTTCTGGATCTGTAAGTCTGTGTGCACTGACCCACACTAACACTGAGGGACTGCTGCTGATTCATTGCATTGCCTCTGGACACTACCTCCCTCCATGTTTAAAGTGAGAATGCTGAGAACCACCTCTTCTTGGTTTTTCCTCATCTCAGGTTCTTGATGCCTTGCTTGATACATCTTCAGAGTTTTCTTGAATCCCATTGGGAATTCTGTGAAGTTCCCTTCCCGTGGCTCTTCACTGGGATTGATTGGATGCTTGTTTTGCCTCAAGGAGGCCATGTTGAAGCTGGGTGGCGAGCTGCTAGGGTGCTTCCACTCCATATCCTTTATAGTTTTTCTGTACTTTTGTTGCCTAATTTTCTATTCTTCTACTTGATACTAGGTTTCTAAGATTGTAATCTCTATTTGTTTCATTTGGTTTATTTCGATTTATTCTAGAGAAACAGTGTATTTCATTGATGCAAAGACGTTTGTGTGGATCACAACAAACTGTGGCTAACTCTGAGAAGAATGAGAATCCCAGACAGAGCACTTGATCGTGTTAATGCAAAACCTATACTTGCATCAGGAGGCAGTTGTCCTAAGAGAGCAAGGAAACACTCTATGGTTCAAAATTGGAAAGGATTTGTGCCAGGGATGTGTCCTATCTCCATACCTTTCAATCTCTATGCAGAACCCGTTATCCGAGAGGCTGGGCTCTAAGAGGAGAAATGTGACCTCAGGATTGCAAGAAGACTCATCAACAATCTGCAATATGCAGATGACACAACTCTCCTTGCTGAAAGTGAGGAGGATCTGAAGCACTTGCTGCAGCAGATCAAGGACTGCATCCTTCAGTATGGATTGAGGCTCAATATCAAGATAACAAAGATTCTCATCACTGGGCTGATTGGCAGCATCGTGATGGATGGTAAAGATATTGAGATTGTTCACAGCTTTAGTTTGCTTGGCTCCCCAATCAACCCTCTTGACACCAGCAGCCAGGAAATTAAAAGACATACCGCAATGGAAAGTCTTCTGTTAGGGACCTGTATAAACTACTGAAGAGCAACAATGTACCAGCAGCCAGGAAATGAAAAGACGTACTGCAATGGAAAGTCTTCTGTTAGGGACCTGTATAAACTACTCAAGAGCAACTAAGGTATGCCTGACAGAGGCCATAGTCTTTGCATTCACTTGCTATGCATCAAGAGAGCTGGACAATGACTAGGGATGATAGCAGGAGAATCGATGCCTTTGAGCTATGGTGTTGAAAATGAGTATTGAATATACCATGGATTGCTAAGAAAACAAACAGGTTCATCCTGGAGAGGGTAAGACCAGACTGCTCCTTTGAGGCAAGGATTCTGAAGCATCGTCTGACATAATTTGGACATGTTGCAAGGAGGGACCAGTCCTTGGAGTGGGATGTCACGCTTGGGAGGGTGGAGGGACAGTGCGGGAGAGGAAGACCCTCGATGAGATGGATTGATTCGGTGGCTGGGGTAATGGGGGTGGGTGTGTTAGAGACAGTGAGATTGGCACAGGATACGGCAGGGTTTAGGGCTGTTGTAAATAGCGTCATTAATGAGTTGCAGGCAACTCGAAGGCACATAACACCCAACATCTATCTGAATATTCTGGTGCTTTGGCTCCACCCCCGTAATTCTTAAAATAATCATCCTTTGTATTCACTTTTGATTTTGCTTCAAAATTTGTTTTGCTGAGTAAACAGCTGCATTCCCTTGGCTGCATTTTGAAAACGGTATATCATAGATGTTTTCTTCCATGTTTGCAGTCATTATCTGTCTGGGATTTTTCTGCTTTATAATTTTGCTTCCTTTAAAATACTTTGTGTACTAGAGGATGTCTTTTCTTTTATAAAGGTCAAATTTATTAGGAGACTTTTAAGAGATGCATTATATATGGACTATAAATACCACATAGTTGACCTAATTCACAGTTAAGTACAGGGATAGTAGTCAGTGTCAATTTATTTTGTAAATGCCCTTGAACTTTTGTTCCAAGAAAAATTTGCACCATATGACTTAGACTTGGGTTTTGGAAACTTTTTCTTTTCAGGGTCCTAGCTCCATCCATTTTTTTAATGCAAAGGCTACTGTGTTTGTACAGTGCCCAAGGATAGAAACATGTTGGACAAAGGATCTGCCGTTGATGCTGAACCCATCAAAAGATTTTCCCATCTCTCCATAGTATCACACTCCATTTCTTTGGGTAGTTTACTCCAGACTGCATGTTTTTGCTAACAGAAAAAAACATTTGGACTTTTCTGATTTTGATAGGCTCTTCTGGAACTTCTATTATACCCATAAATATTGACATACTAGGCATTGGTGAGATGAGATGGACTGGCATGGGGCATTTTGAGTCGGATGATCATATGATATAGTGCTCTGGAGATGAAAAGGTGAGGAAAAATGGAGTTGCTTTCATAGTTAAAAAAGTCATTGCTAGATCCATCTTGAAGTACAGTCTTGTGACAGGATAATATCCATATGCATACAAGGAAGTCCAGTGAATACCACTCTCATTCAGATAAATGCACCAACAACCAGAGCCAAGGAAGAGGATATAGAAGATTTTTACCAACTTTTACAATCAGAGATCGATTGAACATGCAGTCAAGATGCTTTGATAATAATGGGTGACAGAAATGCAAAAGTTGGGAACAGAGAAGAAGATTCAGTAGTTGGAAAACATGGACTCAGTGACAGAAATGGAGCTGGAGAGAGAATTTTGCACAATCAATGACTTTTCACAGCAAACACACACACACACACACACACACACACACACACACACACACACACATTTTATTCTGACTCCTTTATTTTTCTTTCCAGTTTGAAGCTACTAAGATGGGCATCATACAAATGACACTTAAAAAAATAAAAGACCAAGACACCCAGGTGAGATGCAGGTGGACAATCTGGCGCTGGAAGGGACAGCATGGCGGATGGGGTCCCATAGGCCAGGAGACCCCAGGGTTCCAGAAGGTTCCAGTCATAGGCGTGGAGCACCAGTCCTGCCACTGGCTCTGGCCCAGCACCACCAGGTAGGGGAACAGGTGGGGTGGGTGGGGGTGGGGAGGACTTAGATGACAGACTGTCCCTCAAAAAGTGGAGTCAGACGCTCTGAACTTGAGGTGCTCTGCCCGTCCCCCAGCAACCACTAAGACCCCTCACAGACTTATCATGCTACAACCAGCCATAAACTTTATTAAAAAAAATACTGATTTGGTAATTTTTCTGCTTCCAGTCTGGCCAGGGTGAACAAAGACTAGATCCAAGATGGGGGAGAGAGAAGCCCCCGAGGCTCTATGTGGATGGCCCAGGACAGCACCCTGAGGGGACGCCAGCAGGTCTGGGGCGCTGGGGGCTTCTCAGAGGGGCCGGAGAGGTGTCCAGAGTGGTCCAGGAGATTCCAGTTACAGGCACCATGCCAGGGGACTCCTGGACACCCCCTCTCTTGCCCACTCCAAGGAAAAAGGCTCAAAGTCATCTGAGGTCAGAGGATGCCAGCCTCAGCTGAAGGACTGCATGCCACCTCAGGGACTGGACGACTGGACACAGCCACTGACCCGTCCAAGGGAGCCACAGGGGTGACAATAGGGGCATCGTTTTCTCTGGGTTTTCCAGTTTGAAAGGCAAGGGGCTCAACATCCACAGTGGAGCCCACTCAGAGAAGGGGTCAGCGAAGTCGTAGGGGGCAGAGGGACAGGTGGGGGGACAGGGCAGAGGTGCGGGCCTAGTACTCCCACAGTGTGGCAGGGTCGATGATCTCAGCTGAGGCCTTGAGGACCCCCGCGTGGTCCCCCTTCAGGTAGCGCCCGTCCACCTTGATGGCCACCTTTTTGTAATCACAGAACTCGAAGAAAAAGTCCACGGGGGTGTCGCTGCTGCTGGTGACTGATGAGTCACTGCCCACCGTCCAGTACTTGCCTGTGGAGTCTTGAATGTTGTGGGGCCTGTCGTTGAACTCGAGCTGGAAGACATAGTAGCTGGAACGGTTGGCGTCCAGGGTGCCCGTGACCTTGCGGCAGCAGCCAATGAAGCCATGCTCCCCACGCAGCACGATGATAGGTCGGTTGATGAGCTTCATCAGAAACAGCTCGGTGTCCCCTGCGGTCTCCACTGAGGCTGCCAGCTGCCCGTTCTTCTTGGTTTGCCGTCGTTGGTCGCGCGCAGGGTGATCCTCCTGTCACGCCACTCAATGTCGAAGTAGCAGCTGGCATTCTTGGTGGAGACGGTGGACTGCACGCCCCCGGTGGCCGTCAGCGTCCAGTACTTGCCCGTGTGGGTGCGGAAGGCGCACTTTTTGGTGTCACGGTCAATCTCCAGCTGAAAGGTCTTCTGGTCAGTCTCTTCGTCCTGATTGGCTGACAGGTCCATACCCTGGCGCGTGGACACGTTCCTCTTGTTCGCCGCCTGCAGCACTACCTGGGCGCAGCTCTGCTCCAGCGCGAAGAGCTCATCCTTGCCCACCTTGGTGGCCTTGCCGGCCTTGAGCGTGCCGCTGGGCCCCTACGGCGGCAGGTAGCGGCCGTCGCAGTCGCAGAAGGCCACCTTGCCCGAGCGGAACTCGAGCGTGTAGCCGGTGGCGGGCTCAGGCCGCGCCACCAGGCGCCCGTCGTGGCGCACGCGGTGGTCGGCCCGTCTGCACGCTGTAGCGCTGGTCCTGGAAGGCGAGCATGATGAGCAAGTCGACGCCCCAGGGCATGTCTTGGTCCACCACGGTTCGTCTGCCGGCCGCACGCTCAGGTGCGCGTAGGGCTTGTGTCAGGCTGTAGATGTTGACCTGCGGGTGCATGGCGATGTGCACGCTCCACTTCTCGGCCGGCGACACGCTCTGCGCGAAGCACGACAGGCGGTCCTCGGTGCCGCTGAAGTAGCGCCAGTGCGCCTCGGACTGCAGCGGCTGTCGTCGTGCTACGCGGCAGTCGGCGCCCGGCGCCTCGCAATCACAGGTCACGTTGCCATCCTTGTCAGCCGCCAGGTAGCGGAAAAGGTGGCTGCGCAGGCACATGGCTGCGCTGCCCTCCTCTTCGGGCGGCTGCTCCAGCGTCC
The DNA here is from genome assembly GCF_000299155.1 of Elephantulus edwardii. Lineage (NCBI taxonomy): Eukaryota > Metazoa > Chordata > Mammalia > Macroscelidea > Macroscelididae > Elephantulus > Elephantulus edwardii. The sequence goes on along the minus strand of NW_006399885.1, from coordinate 74,483 downwards.
AGATCTGCTTCTTCAGGCTGTTAGCCGACGCGTTCACCTTGAAGCTGAAGGCCTCGGCTGTCAGGTACTTGTTGCTGCAGTTGATGAGGCCGAACTGGATCTGCACCACCTTGGCCGTGCCGTTGGAGGGCATGCCGACTGCTTTGTTCGAGAGTCGCCCGGAGCACCCGCAGCAGCGCTCCGCCTGGGTATTAATTTTTTGATCATTAAAACTCAGTTTCTTGTGAGGAGAAAATGCCCTACAATGAATAAATAAAAGAGAGAGAGAGAGAGAGAGAAAAACAAACCCAAACTCAATTTGTCGTAAAACTGAACTACATGGTGAAATATTAGAAGTAAGCCCTAAATTGGAATCAGTCACAGGTTTTTATGGTCATGTACAAAAGGAAAAAAGGTGTTTTTGTTTTGTTTTTATAAAAAAAACCCCCACCCTGTTAATGGTATTTGAAACCTTGTGTACGTAGCATTATCGGGCATCCACTCTTTCACTTATTATTAAACCATGGGTTGATTTGTTGTTTTTAACAAATTTAGAAATATATAAATATATATTCATATTTCCTAAATTTCAGCATGTCTGAAAGTTTAAATACCTACAGTTATATCCTTAACCTATATTTTGTTGCAGAATTAAATTCTATCTTGTTGAGTCATTTAAGTTAATTTGCAATTTCTATATAAAATGTTCATAAATTTTTACATTATTACTTTATATCGATTTTGAGATATTTTAATAATGTTAGTGACAGTCAACTTTTTAAAAAATATTGCAGGGAATAATTTCTTCCATCTTTATAAAAATGTATGTGTTTATTTTTTCAACCTGACATAAATTTTCCAAGGTCTTTTTATTTAATGCTAATTTAAAATTATCAGTGAAGTCAGTTATACAGATGACACAACCCTGCTTGCTGAAACTGAAGAGGACCTGAAGCACCTGCTACAGAGGGTTAAGGACTGCAGCCTCCAATATGGATTGAAGCTCAATGTCAAGAAGACAAAGATTCTCACCACTGGACCAATTGGCAGCATCAGCATGGATGGTGAAAAGATTGAGATTGTACACAGCTTTAGTTTGCTTGGCTCCATAGTCAACAGTCTTGGCACCAGTAGCCAGGAAACTAAAAGGCGCATTGCCATGGGAAAGTCTGCTGTTAGGGACCTCTCCAAAGTACTGAAGAGCAATGGTGTCTCTCTGGAGACTAAGGTGCATCCAATCACTTGTTATGCATCAGAGAGTTGGACAATGACCAAGGAGGATAGAAGGAGAATTGATGCCTTTGAGCTGTGGTGCTGGAGAAGAGTATTGAGAATACCATGGACTGCTAGGAAAACAAACAGATTCGTCCTGGAAGGGTTAAACCGGGTGGTTCCTTGGAGGCAAGGATTCTGAGGCTCTGTCTAACATACTTTGGACATGTTGTGAGGAGAGACCGGTCCTTGGAGAAGGACATCATGCTGGGGAGTGTGGAGGGATGGCTCAGGAGGGGAAGGCCCTCTATGAGGTGGATTGATTCAGTGACTGGGATAATCGGGATGGGAGTGTCAGAGACAGTGCGATTGGCACAGGACAGAGCAGAGTTTAGGGCTGTTGTACATAGGGTCGCTATGAGTCGCAAGTGACTCGACGGCACATAACAACAACAGTCAGTTATGAGAGAATCAGACTTAGTGATGTTTTAAAACTTCTGTATTCCATATATTATTGCATATAATAATTGAAAATTGGTTATTCTTTTGTATATTTTTTTATGAAAATTGGTTATATATGGTATGCAGTACTCTTTGGCCGAGTAGGTAATAGAAGTTTTCATTCTTAAGGAAGGATGTGATGCCTTTTTCGGTGTATTTTTTAAAAAATGACTTAAAAGTTTTAATGTTTGTTAAACTAAGATATGACAGCTCTAAGTATAGATTGTTTTGCGTAGATGTGTTTAGCCCAGCACCTGCTAGTAACCAAGGTCCTCCTCCAATGACGGGTATGAATATGAACAACAGAGGAACTATCCCTGGCCCACCTATGGGTCCTGGTCCTGCCATGGGACCAGAAGGAGCTGCAAATATGGAAACTCCAATGATGCCAGATAATGGAGCAGTGGTAATGTATTATAAATGTTATTTTGATTATATTGAATAATGTGCACTTCTGCACCAAGGATAACTTCACACTTATCATAATACAGCATCATTTGTGTTGGAAGTAGAGATCAAAATAATTTAAAAATGATTTTCTATTAAATTAGGTTGGCTTATAAAATGCCATTTTTTAGGCTGCTGTAAATTTAAAAGGAACTTATATTTTGACAAAATCTTTACTTAAGGATATATTAGATAGCCAATGTTTTCCAGTCTCTCTTAGTTTGTATTCACCCTTTACCAGCATTAAATGGTAATGGTATGATATTTCAGTAGTCTTTCAATAAGAAGTGACTTCTGATTTATGTTTTAGAAAATTTAGTTGAACTATGAGTTAATTCACATTACACGTTTAATACATTTTAAATGTAACAGTGCTACAAAGTTTTATAAAATTACTAAGTTGTGAGTATCTGAAAGATGATTTTACTTCATACTATGAGAGTGTGAAGATATCTTACTGTGGCATAAACCTTAGAAGAATAGGAAATTTTAGATGTAATTTTTCTTCTATTTGCATATACTAGCAAATCGAATACTTTTCATCATTTCTTAAAAACAGGGCACTTTCAAAATGAAATTTTACTGTGGCAAATACTTTCTCTTGGTTTTTGTTAATGGTTCTTTTTGGCACATAGAGAAGAGTTCAGTTATATTTTAAAAAGGCTCTTTGGGACTACTATATCCAATCTTAAGGCATTATTTTTTATTAGAGTGAGGGGGAAAAGCAGTGCAAATTATATGGAAATATACCATTATAATTAGAACTATTCTAATCTCACAGTCGTTGAAAGTGAAATAATATTTCTTAGACTATGAATGTAGTTGTTATTGTTGTTGATTGCCTTTGAGTTGAGCACGACTCATAGCTACCCTTTGAACAAAAGGCCTGAAGACCCTCTACAACTATCCACATTTATCAAAGTTCATAAAGTTTCCATAGGCATGTTATTGAGGAAGTGGATGCCATTCCTGCTTTATGTCTCTGTTTTAGTTAACATCAAATGTAATCTATTAATAAATTGGAAAAATTTAGCAGGTTTTCACTTAATGATAATTTTTAACAGTGCCCCAATGACTACTAGAATAAACAGATAATGCATAATAGACTACCAAATGGTTTCTTTGACTGGGGACTCTACTGTAGAATAATATCTAAGTGATAGTAGAAACATATGTTATAGGTGGTTCTCAGTTTATAAGAGTGCTCTTATTCTACGTAAAATATCCTTTCTTAATTTTCACTTGATTTGAATTATAAAGTCATAAAACGGAGCATAAGCTGCTGAACACCTAAGAATGAAAACATTAGCAAATTCTACACCGCAACATTGTATAGACTGCTTATTACTAATGGTTAGGTGTACCAAATAAAACAAACACAAATGGACCTCAAGTTTGATTCCTGGTAACAGGAGATTACACTGTAAGTTGAGGAACTGCCTGTATTTTGATTATGTAATTGTTAGTAGTAACAGAAGTAATATTAACTGTCACCTATTTTTAACCCTAACTCCTAAAGTAGACTTTATTTAAATAGCACTTTGTCTCTGTTTGTACTGTTCACTACCCTAAAGAAGTTCTTGTTATTCTTTAATATACATGTATTTAATTATTTTGAAGTTTTCAGAATTTGCAATTCAGATTTTTACCTGTGCAATTACTAATAGAAGTAAATACATTATTTTAAAGAAAAAGAAATTGAAATTTCCTGATGACTCTCCCAGGGAAAATACCTCAGATTTCTGTATTCGAATTAAGCATTTTTTGTGTCTTTTTATTATAGTATTTTCTATCTTAAAAGAAGTTTTAGAATGTTAATTCAGGAAAAACTGTGTATTTTTTAAAAAAGACAATTTGATGCTGTTCCCCAGCTTTATCTGTCTTTTTGGGTTTGTTTTGTTTTGTTTTGTTTAAACCACTTCCTTATGACGTAGCTACATACAATACATATTTTTTTAAGGGAGTCAGAACAGTATTGTCATAGAGATCATATTTGTTTTTATCATAAAATTGTTATTTTAATGAATTTGGGGCATAGCATTCATTAGTAAGTTGTAATTCTTCAGATGCTCTTTTAAAAAGAAACATAGTAACTAATTAAATTGCTCCTTTCTTCCTTCCATGTTTGATCCTGATTCTGCTGGACTTTCAGCTGAACTTGACACCACCACTTGGGATTTTGCCAATTTTTATTGTCACTTATATTTGGCGTGTTCCAAATGGACTCTTGTCTTATTTATGTAATAAAATAGCACAATGATAGATTTCCACAAGGACCACCATCTCAGATTGGATCACTCATGGGTAGTAGAACAGGCTCTGAAACTCCTCAGACAGCAATGAGTAGTGTTGGCCCTGTGAGTGGTGGTGGTCCTGGTGGTTTTGGCAGAGGAAACCAAGGGGGCAGCTTTGAAGGTCCTAAGAAGCGTCTTCGATACTAGACATTCTTTTCCTTTCTGAGTACTTAGGAAAAACGTTCAGTGGAATGCCTTTACACTTTTTACCTGTTACCCGGAAGAAATGGTGTTACTGTTAATGTATGTAGACTTTAAAACTTTCTTTTGTAAAAGTTGAGGTTTTACATGTTCTTCATAAAGCGTTTTAGATTAGAATGGTGGTGGTGATTGCTCGTCATTGTGAATGTTAAAATATGTTTGTAACTTGAGCTAAATATGAGCCACAGTACTGTGAAACTTGTGTAGTTAATCTCAATAAATATCATTTTTGGATTATTTTAAAATGTTATTAATGGTATTCTCTTATGATTTTACTAAATTTTGCTGTAAGAGTAACACTTTCATTGCTTTAATTCCAGCAGTTTAGAAAGAAAGATTACTTTCTACTTTTTTGTTTGTAGTAGCATTGACGACAGAAACTTAGTTAATACTGGCATCAGTAAGGTTTATTAGAATAGTACATATTTTGGGGGATGGGAGGAATATGGGAAGTACCAATTTGTATAAATCATAAATCAATGTTCTGTGAAATAAGGGTTACTGTCTACATTTCATGTAGGTCCTGAATATTTAAGGATATCTTTGTCCTGTATTAATTTTTCCAAATAAATAAATTGACTCCTGAAGAAAAAAAAAAAGCTGTTTGAAGACAAATCTTTTTTTTTCTTTCTCAAGTAATGTCTAGTTTTAATGTTTTCTGTAATTTATTTGACTTAAGCATCTAGTTTTTACCCCTCAAATTGTGTCATCATAGGTAGTACTAAGATTTCTTTAAAATCAGTAGTTTTGGATTCCCTGTAATTCATGATGATTTAAGAGTGCCTTAGAATCTTAATTTTGGAGATGCGAAACCTGTACTTGGACCAAGAGGCAGTAGTCAGAACAGAGGAGGGTAACACTGTATTGTTCAAAACTGGGAAGGGTGTATGCCAGGGATGTGTCCTGTCTCCATACCTTTTCAACCTGTATGCAGAGCAGATTATATGGGAGGCTGGGCTCTATGAGGAGAATTGTGGCATCAGGATTGGGGGAAGATTTATTAACAATCTGCGCAGATGACACAACCCTGCTTGCTGAAACCGAGGAGGACCTCATGCACTTGCTGTGGAGGGTCAAGAACTGCAGCCTTCAGTATGGACTAAGGCTCAATGTCA
>NW_006399885.1:67587-68170 GCF_000299155.1 Elephantulus edwardii | reverse complement strand
GATTGGCACAGGATAGAGCAGGGTTTAGGGCTATTGTGCATAGGGTTGCTATGAGTCGCAAATGACTCTATGGCACATAACAACAACAACAACAAACGTATTTGACTTCAGTGATAACAGTAGATATGTCTGGTAATGGAATTTGTCTTACAGATAAACAGTAAGGAGAATGGAGACCAAACCTGTGATAACCTGTCTCAAAACCCTCCTTATCATCTACTCCTTCATCTTCTGGATTGGGTTCTAATTGAAAAACAGTTGAATCAACTGTCATGATGACAACTCACCTTCAGGAGAATATACAGTAAAATTGACACGGCAAAGAAAAACAGCCCTTCCAGACTTTTACTCCATTTCTCGTGTGTAATTTAGGTACACAGAAAAACTGGCAGGAGAATGTGCTCCTGGGCGGAAGGGAAGCTGGGAAGCTGCACACCGGGGAAAGTCACATCAGATAATAGCGAAGAGGCATCTTTCAGGTACAGAGGAAAAGCCATCGGAGGAAAACATAATCTACACAGGAGTTCTACAGGACACGTCACCTTCCCTTGGAGACAGTACAACTAAACTTAAGAGACACTGG
>NW_006399885.1:62234-63317 GCF_000299155.1 Elephantulus edwardii | reverse complement strand
AACCAAACTGTGCAGCTCTGCAACTGCATCCTGGCCCATCCTCACCCTTCTGCCCCCAACCCTCACCTCCTTGTACCCCCAATATGTTTTTCCCAATAATAAATGTTAAAAACAAAAATAATGAGCAAAGGCTGTTGACCATAAAACATCCTTGATCTGTCCTTTTGTATTAACTTTTTTATTAGTTACTATTTTATATTTTTAAATACATTGCCATAGATGAAATTAGGACATTTTCAATTCATTGGGTTGGGTTTTTTTTTTTTGGCAATTCCAAAGCATTATTTAGGGATTTTGAAAAGAGAGCCAGTTCTCACATTTTCTATACATATTTGGATGTGGTACTGATGGTAATTGAACTTCTGAAGTTCATAATTTTTAACTGAAATTAGCTGCACTTGAACTTACCTTTCCTGTTACTGATACTTTATTCATATAATCTTTAGGTAATTTTTACATTGTATTTCACATGAAAGCTAAAATAAAATTAGGAGAAATTTGATTTTTTGTTAATAGGAAACTACCACTGCCTCAAGGGTGTGAAAATTTATATCATTCATTCAGGAATGTATTTATGTTCCTTCAAGAACATCCTAAACCAGTGCATAAAGAGATGTCTTAATATCCTGACCATCCTAATACCTGGGCTCAGCTGTGGCTCCAAGAACAAAGCTCTACACAACTTTCCCCTCGCACCAAGAAAATTCTTGTTCTGGTACTTACCAAGTTTAACGTGAAAACAGCCTGTGAGTGACAGTCAAGTGGAGCATCTGTAAACTCCTAGTTACTCCTTTTTTCAGTGTGGGGGGGGGGTGTTTGTGTGTGTATACACACACACACACACACACATATACACACACACACACACACACATTTAACCAACTTTTGACTGGTTTAGTCAAAATATTTTCTTGTTACATTAGTTTATCAAGGAAGAATTTCTATAAAATTTCATATACTGAAAAGTAGGTGTAAAGAGGAAATGAAATTGTTGTTGTTGTTGTTATGTGCCGTCGAGTCGTTTCCAACTCATAGCGACCCTATGCACAACAGCCCTAAACCCTGCTCTATCCTGCGCCAACC
>NW_006399885.1:54545-59949 GCF_000299155.1 Elephantulus edwardii | reverse complement strand
CTGTCACCAAGCCCATGTTTTCCGACTACTGATTCTTCTCCACTATTCCCAACTTTTGCATTCCAGTCACCCATTATTATCAATGCATCTTGATTGCATTTTCGATCTATCTCCGACTGTAAAAGTTGGTATAAATCATCTATTTCTTCTTCTTTGGCTCTGGTTGTTGGTGCATATATCTGAATGATAGTGGTATTTACTGGGCTTCCTTGTAAGCGTGTGAGCATTCCATTTTCTAAGTAAGTATAAGTTTGTCATATACTATCAATTATTTATCTCAAATGACTGAAAACATTTTATAATACCACAATAAGTGTGGAGTGTGGGTATTTTGTGTGTGTGTGTGTGTATTGGAAAATGAAGCAGAAGTTTAACCAGTATTTAGATTTCATATGTCGTGTAATTGATGTACATAAAGAACACTCATTTTCCTCATTGTTTTATTCTAGCAGTGTATTTGTGTTGCAGTTTGCCCCAATTTTGACAATAAAATAAATTATTTTATGGTAGTTCCCAAAGAACATTTCGTTCAGTGTTTTTGTAAAATTAAATTTCTTTTTCATCCTTGAATATTAGATTTATTAATTCAGATTGGTAATGATTGGGGAGAGATTAAAGTCTTTGTTTATAACCCTACAATGTCAATAACTTTTAGAAAGCATTTCTTATCTGGAATTTACATTAATTAGAAAAATAGGATTTACCAGTAAGGACAGTGATAAAACCATTTTTCTGTTTTCTCAAACATTAACTGAGTTCATGACTATCCTTTGATTAAAAATTAAGATTTGTTGAGTATTTCAGTAACTTGAAGTTTATTCTCAATTTCCAGTATCATGATGATCATAGTCCATAATAATAAAACAGGAACATCTTGAACATTATAACCTAGATTTTAGATAAGGAAAAAACATTTTTGTGAAAGAACACTCTGGAATTTCCCCTGGAAATTTTGATAGTATTATTGTGAAATAGGGAGGATTGTCCTTTTTTTTTTTTTACTTTTTTTAAGGGCTTCATTATATCTTAATTGAAAGTTGAGATGCTGGTAATTATTTAGAATCATAGGCTTCACTCTGTTTCAGAGTTTAAGAATGTTGAAAGAATAAGAAAGAGTACCTCTCTTTCAGATTGAACATATAGTAAGTAATTTGCGTTATAGATATAGATATAGATATAGATATAGATATAGATAGATATATCTCCAAGTAGTTGAGTGACAAACTACTTCACGCCTACTTCAACACATCTCTTCCTAGTAAGAACATAGTTAATGCCAATTTTATAATTTAAAATTGATAATATCCCCAAATCAATTTGAAAAGTTAATTATTAAGTTATATAGCTCAATATACTTTTAATTTTTCTTTTTTTAGACCAAGAGTGAGTTTAGTAAATAAATGAATTTATAATATATCATACATACATATAAACATATTTTATACATTTACATAACATAAATATATTTAGATGCATATATCTGTATCAGTGTAGCTTGAACTTCTTCCTGCATCGCCATTGTCTCTCCATCTTGTTACTTTTTTAAATACTTCAATGTTGACCAATTCTTTTTGGTACAGTGACTCTGTATTCCTTCCATCTTCTTTTGCTGCTTCCTGGATCATTCAAGATTCTGCCCATAGTATCTCTCAGTATTACAACTTGAGCCTTGAGTTTAATTTTCAATTCTTTCAACTTGAGAAATGACTAGTGAGTTCTTCCCTTTTTATCTACAAATGTAGCTTACACAAGGAAATCTTAGTGGGCTGCCCAATAGGCAACATCATAATAGATGGAGAAAAAATTGAAATTGCCAATAATTTCATCTTATTTGGATCCACAATCAACCTCCTTGGCAGTATCAGTCAGGAGATCAGGAGACATATTACATTGGAACACTCTGGTTGCACCCTCTCCAAGACATATCTACTTGGTTTTTTGGCTGTCCATGGACTATTCAGTACTCTTCTCAAGCATCAAAACTCAAAGGAATCAATTCTTCTTCTGTCATACTTATTCACTGTCCAGATCACTGATGGGTAGCAGGAGATTGAGAAGATCATGGCCTGAATCAAGTACAACTTAGTCCTCAAACTGATCTCATTACTCCTCAGTATCTTGAAGAGATCCATGACTCCACACTTTCCCAGTGCAATATATCTTCTGATCTCCCAACTGCTGGTACCACTGGTGTTGATTGTTGACCTCTCCTCATGTTTTAATTTTGCTTTTTAAGCTCAAGTGATGCACGGGTTTTGTCTCTTCTTTTTTTTTCTTTTTAAACAATTTTAATGAACATTTACAGAGAATTTGGATTTCCATTCATTCATTGCTGCACTTCTCTACCCGCCCAGCCCTCTCCCCCTGCCCCCCTAATGTTTCTTAAAGCATGGGGTTAGCTAAATTAGAAATGATACTTAATAAAATTCTTATACATAATAAAAGCATTGTCCTCTTCCTGTTTATTATGAAATTTTAACAAACAGGAAATATTTGTATGTGTAATAGTTACTAGTGCTGTTAAACGAGGCATGCATATACTGTGTGGTTGAATACAAAGTATTTTATAGATTATTACTCTGGCAAAATAGTGACGTATATCTCTTTCACACTCCTCCCTCCTCCCAGAACCCCCACAAAAACAACAAAGCAAGCCAACTCTATTTCCTAGTATGTAATCTTTAGGTTGAATGTCATGTATATTAACTTCTGCCATTTTAAAAATAAAATCTTGTAAGTAGTAGTTTTTACATTTTGAAAATTTTTCTCAATAGACAGTAATTGAATTTTTAGTTCTTGTAAAACTCAATGTCTAAAGGTCCTCCAGAAAACTCTACATCTTAAGAATATTACTCACCTCTTTCCTTTATAACTATGAATGGGTCATAACTATCTCTATGGGTTTCATTGAGTAAGAAACTAGTAATTTTACTTTCAGAATAGCTCTAATGACATTCCTTGGAGTTGCCCCTAATTAAAAGGTGAATCCATCAGCAGCTCCACAATAGAAAGCTTTCTACTCCCTTTTTATGTTCAACCACTAAAAATCTCCCTGGAAGCTCAACTAGATGTAGTTCCACTTGATGGTAATGAGGAGTAGGACAAAATGTAGCATTACTTTATTTACCTATTAAAATTAGCGGTATGCCTTTTTTTCTGTATAAATTTTAAAAAAATTTTGTAACAATAAAAGACTGGTCTTTAGAAGGAAGAGATGTACATTTTAAACTTACATATTCAAATTCGTATTTACACATTTATTTTAAAATCATCTCTTTCATGTATATTATTGAGTCACTACATTACAACCTGCTCCATTGTTCTGAAAGCACTTGAGTCAGAATTAACCTTCTACACTTTGTCTTTCTATTTAAAATCAATAGGGATGATACTCTAATTGGGCCTTTAATTTTCAGTTCGGTTTACATTTTTTGTCTAAAAAATAAATAGTTTATTTAGTTAAGGATGCAACCGTATTAATTCCACCCTGCACATTTCTGAAAGGAAATTGTTTAGATAAATATACGACTTTTTAGTAATTAAGGTATTCTGAACTGGCATCCAAGGATCTTTATGTTTTTAAATCCTTTATAGGGTTATTGGTAGTGGTGAAAATTAATAATGTCTTTCTAATGTGCTGATTGTTATTTCAAGATAACGTTATGTTTTTGGTACTTTGTTACATCTCAGATTAAAGTAGAAATTATACCTTCTTTAATTCACTTCCCAAAATTTAAATGAGTAGCTATTATAATTTTGTTTTATGTTTTATGTTTTTAAGATAAAATCTCGTGTTCTTTATGCAAAACGGGCATTGTTTGTTTGATTGCAAGTGATGTTTTTGGGGATGTGATTGAGATATTTTTGTGTCTTAAGAGTTTTGAAATCATTGTGAATAATTGTCTTTATTTTGCAGTGTTCAGCCTATGAGTTAGCTACATTTCTGTACCTATTTTCACCTGATTTATACAACTGAGTAATTTTTATTATGTGTGAATAGGATATCTTACGTTAGTATATGCTTTGCTTGGTAAAAATGTTCTCTGTTTTTTCTCTAAATACTTTTAGACTTTTATGTAATATAGACTGATAACACTCATCAGCTGTTTCTTAGATTGACAAATAGCATCCATTGCCTGTGGTTGTAGGTAATGAGAAAAAGTTAAATAAATCTAAAGTACAGTGATTCTCTTATCTTTACTTTTTTAGTATTAGAGTTTAGTGGATGATTTTAATTTTTCTGTAAATTGAATGAGGTAGCAAATTGTGTATAATATTCATAATAATTGGCCATAAAATGAAGTCGTCTTAATCAGACGGAATTTAGAGGGGGCTGTGTCATTCAGAATTTCACTTCATGTATTCTTTTTACAAATAGGTAAAGGGAATCTACTGTACACTTTTTTTGGCACCTTTCTAATGGTAAAATATCACAATCAAAGAGCAAAATACCTGCTACAAAATAAAGAACAACAGGTTTTCGTTTTAAAGGAAGGCATATTATCCTTTAGTTCTCATACTTTTGTGTTTCATACTATTGTTTACATCACAATCACCAGGAAAGCTTATTACAACATAGATTGCTAGGATCTACTCTACACCTGGTGCTTTTTATTTAATAAGTCTAGGTAGTAGGGAAGGAGATGCATATAATTTGCACTTATAGAAAATTTCCAGGGGATATTGCTTGTTAAGGGATCCAGTTTTAAGAATCTTATCTGTAAATCATTGTTAATCAGCAGTGGCATGATAGCAGTGTCAATCCTTCTATTTACTATAATTGTCTGGCTCCATACAGGAGTCTGACTGATTGTTGAGACAATACAGAGCACCATTAAGCATTTCCACTTTCCATTTATCCACTTGATAAATCTTAAAAAGTGTAAGAGTTTCCCTAAGAAATGACAGCTAGAAAACATGTAACAAATGTTTAATGCCATAACTTTTATTAAAAAGTAAAATATATCAAAATAACCCAAGTGAACAGAAAATTTAGGAAAGCACTTGTTCTTTGAAAACGCATTTAAAATATTTGTAAACCATTTTCCACTTAACTGTCTCTTAATTATCCATTCTTGTATTACAAATGAAACTCTTTATATCAGTATACATAGATGGAAGTGGTTGAAAATGGATATGATTTTTAAAAAATGGTAATAGATTTGGCACCATTTTGCTGGTTTGAAAATACAGTCTTTTGAGGAACCATGTATATTACTTTTCTAAAGATGAGGATTTTAGAAATATTTTTGTTTCTACCAGGACTAATTTTATTGAGTCTACTTTCTTTTGTTTTGCAGTTTCTTTAGAAAGTGATGTCGCCATCGCGGCCCTCTGCCTGGCTCGGGCTGCCCTCGGCCCCCGGCTTGGAGCGAGCCATCGCGGCCCTCTGCCCGGGACGAGC
>NW_006399885.1:47506-48555 GCF_000299155.1 Elephantulus edwardii | reverse complement strand
TAGAATGAATCTGGGAGGGTTCCGTCTTCTTCTATTTTCTGAAATAATTTATGTAGAATTGGTAACAGTTCTTCTCTAAATGTTTTATAAAATTCACTTGTAAAACCATCTGGTCCAGGGCTTTTCTTGGTTGGAATTGAAAAGCAGCTTGTTTTATAGAGTCATGTTTGTTCATTTAACAGAGGAGCTACTTTAGCATAAGATAAGAAAATGATGTTGATTTAGTTTTTACTAGTTCAGTACATTAACTATAATGTCGAAAGTTGCGTTACCCAACTTGCCCATGTGGTATTGAGTCCTTTGAGTGTGGCTAGTTGAGTTTGAAGGCCAACTTTTCCAGTTGTAATATCAGTATTTAAATGTATTTGAAATAACTTTGGTTAATGTGTCTATATTGAATCTTGAAACATTTGTTGTTGTTGTTGATAGGTGCCATTGAGTCATTTGTGACTCATAGTGACCCTATGTACAACAGCCCTAAACCCTGCTCTGTCCTGTGCCGATCGCACTTCTTCTGACACACCCATCCCAATTACCCCAGTCACTGAATCAATGCACCTCATAGAGAGTCTTCCCCTCCTGTGCTATTGCTCCACCCTACCTCCACCCTACCAATCATGATGTCCTTCTCCAAGGACCTGTCTCTCCTTACAAAATGTCCAAAGTATGTCAGATGAAGCCCCAGAATCCTTGCCTCCAAGGAGTAGCCTGGTTTAACGATCTCAAGAATGAATCTGTTTGTTTTCTTGGCAGTCCAGGGTACAGTCAATACTCCTCTCCAGCACCAAAGCTCAAAGGTATCAATTCTCCTTCTATCCTCCCTAGCCATTTTTCAACTCTCCGATGCATAACAAGTGATTGCAAAGACCATGGCCTGTATCGTGCGCACCTTAGTCTCCAGGGAGACACCATTGCTCTTGAGTACTTTAGAGAGGTCCCTAACAGCAGACTTTCCCATCGCAATATGTTTTTTGATTTCCTGGCTGCTGGTGCCAAGAGTGTTGACTGTGGAGCCGAGCAAACTGTAGGTGTGAACAATCTCAATCTCT
>NW_006399885.1:44922-46449 GCF_000299155.1 Elephantulus edwardii | reverse complement strand
GACCAAACTGTGCAGCTCTGCAACTGCATCCTGGCCCATCCTCACCCTTCTGCCCCCAACCCTCACCTCCTTGTACCCCCAATATGTTTTTCCCAATAAAAAAAATATTATAAAAAAAAAGGAAAAAAAAAGAAAGTGATGTCCACACAGGGTAACTGAAAATTATCATGAGAGGTTTATCACGTAAACTTACTGTTTGTCCATAATTACAGTCCATCATAGTTAACATTGATAATACCTGTTAACAACTGAATTGATTATGACTGACCAGCTCCATGGGGACCGAGCAGAACCATCTTAGCGGTTTTCCATATTTTAATCTTTTATGACTTGAGGCCCACTCATCTGTTAATGAGAAAATCATCTATCCTTTTATCTCTAAACATTGCATCAAATCAAGCCCTTTTTCGTTTTTTCTACTGAATTCATCACATTTTCTGTTAGAAACTTAGGACTTGAAGATTTACTGTATTCAGCAAGATAACTTGCTTTTTTCCTGCTCAAATGAAATTCTCGTACGGGAGTTATTTTTCAATGACTTAATAATTAACTGTTTGAAAAATAACTGACAATTCTCTTTTTTAGATATAGATTGTAGAAAAAAGACAGATAAATGTTAAAAAGAAATGGTGTTTTGTACTATTTTTCAAATCCTGTAGTTTACTTAAGGGAGGTCTGTAACTAAGAGGTGAGAAGTTGTGCTGCCAGTTCAGAGGTCTGCAGTTCAAATTCACCAGCTACTGGGGGAGAAAGGCCATCTCCTAAATAAATGGTTTACTCTAAAAACCCATTCACCAATCAATTGGTTTTGACTATGATAAACAAAAACAATGTAGAGTACAAAAGTGTATTGTTGTTCTCCTGTTGTATGCTTTTCTCCCCTCTGTCTGGCCCCCCCCTTTTTTTTTTAACAATTCCACCATTTTTCTATTGAGAAGACTAATATTTTTATTTAGATGTGTAGTTTTGGAGCTATTTAAAATTTTTATTCTTGGCTTAATGCTACGCTGCATTGACCTTAAGTTGTATATGTACAATTTTAAAAAATTAAGTGAATGATTGGGAGTTTGAGGATGACAAACACAATATAGAATGCATACCTACACAAATTGTAATTAAGGTCTTAGGAAGATAATGTGCTTCTATCTTAAAGAATGAGGTAAGGTAAAACTGTACTGGGTTTCTTAAGGCCTTTTACTTAAAACATATGATTTCTCTCTTTAGGTGGATTTAAAAGTTTTTAACTCTTTGAAAAATGTAGTCAATATGGACCTGTCATGTGGATTTATACTCTTTTTAAAAGATTATATTGATATAGATAAGTTCATCTGATAACATCAAGATTATTGTTAAATACTGTTTTCTTAGAGCTGCTGGTGGACAGTAGTTTCATGAAATCTGTGAACACAGTCCTCCTATCCTAGCACATATATTCTGCACATAGTGGAAAAGCAGCTTGTTTGGTTTTTTTAATTAGTTTTAATGAACATTTATAGAGATTTTGGATTTTCATTCATTCATTGTTGC
>NW_006399885.1:30450-39762 GCF_000299155.1 Elephantulus edwardii | reverse complement strand
ATCAGTGATATTGTTCTGTAGTTTCTGCACTCAGTTGGGTCACCCTTCTTTGGAATGGGAACAAATATAGATCTCCTCCAGTCAGTTGGTCAAGTGGTTGTTCTCCAGATTTCTCGGCACAACTTGGTGAGCACATCCAGGGCAGCGTCTGTTAGCTGAAATACGTCATTTGGTATACCATCTATTCCTGGGGCCTTATTTTTTTGTATTTCCTTCAAAGCAGCTTGCACTTCTTCCTTATCACCAGGGGCTCTTGCTCAAATGTTATTTCGTTAAATTCTTCTGTATCTGCCAATTCCTTTTGATACAATGACTCAGTATACTCCTTCCATCTTCTTTTAATACCTCCTGGATCATTTAATATTCTGCCTAAAGCATCCTTGATTATCGCAACTCAGGGTTTGAATTTGTTCTTCAGTTCCTTGAGCTTAAGAAATGCTGAACGAGTTCAGCCCTTTTGATTCTCAGACTCTAGCTCCTCGCACCTTTCATTGTAATATTTTCCTTTGTCATTCCGTGCTGCCTTTTGTAATCTTCTGTTCAGCTCTTCAGTATCTTGAATTCTTCCCCATGCTTTGGCTTCTCTATGCTCCAGTGCAATCTTCAGAGTTTCTTCTGACATCCATTTTGGTCTTTTCTTCCTCTTCTGTCTTTGCAATGACCGTTTGCACTCTTGAAACGTTTAGGAAACCTAAATATGGATAAAACAAACTGAATCTGATGGGCAAGTCTGCTATCAGAGACTTCTCCAAAATACAAAACAGCAATGATGTCAGTCTGGATACTAAGGCCTGCATACAGGCCATGGTCTTTGCAGTCACTTTCTATGCATCAGAGAGCTGAACAATGACTAGAGATGATAGAAGAATTGATGCCTTTGGGCTATGGTGTTGGAGAAGAGTATTGACTATACCATGGACTGCTAAGAGAATGCACAGGTTCATCCTGGAGAGGATTTAACCAGTCTGCTCCTTGGATGCAAGGATTCTGTGGCTTCACCGGACATATTTTGGATATGTTGTGAAGAGGGAGCAGTCGTTGGAGAGGGACGTCATGCTTGGGGGAGGGTGGAGGGACAGTGCAGAAGAGGAAGTCGCTAAGAGTCAGAGGTGACTCGATGGCACATAACAACAAATGCAGATAGTGGATAGGAACTTAGCGTTTGAATTACACAGGTTCCATATCTGAAACATACTGAATTACAGAGACCTATTACTATGAAGGAATGAATGAAAAATAACTAATTAGTAACTCTTCATATGAGTTCATGATGAAATGTATTTGTAATAGCATAACGTATATTAATTTTGTTTTTCTTCAGATAACACAACTAGAAAATATAAGACTCCATGTTTTAATTTCATTTTATTTTGGACGGTACTGATCTATATTAATAAAAAGCTTTTTAAATTTTGCCTTTCATGTGTTATTGTAATCCCGTGTTCATATTATATAGAATGCAATTTAGCATTCTTTGATTTTTCCTTTTGAGGTTTGACCTTTGTTCAAACTTTTGTTCAGAAAGTTTGTTGACTGTATATTTACCATTAAAGCCTAGTGCGATACTGAATACTTTTAGTCTTTGTGTGATAGGGCAATGACGTTCTAACACGAGTTTTCATATGTAAGCTGTACAAATTCATTTAAAATTTTTACCCTTCTCAAATCTCTTTTATTCTGTTCTATTCAGGATTCTTTATCACTTTATACTATTCTAATCAAGTTTTCTGTTTTGTCGAATATCTGTGTGATCAGATTCAGGAGTAATCCCTTCCTGTACCAGTCAGATCTGATTTGATGGTACACACTAAAAAATAATAAAATTTTAAAAAACTAAAAAGGTATTTAAAAAATGGAGAATCATAACAACTTGTAATATTCAGGTGACACATCTTGCTTACTGAAATTGATAAAGATCAAAGATTATAATCTTCAGATGTAATGCTACTTCAATATAAAAAAACCCCAAAATCCTCAAAATTTGACCAATAATCAACATCATGAAAAATGTAGAAAAGATTGAAGTTGAAAAGGGTTTCCTTTTAATTGGATCCACAATCAACACCCATGGAAAGAGGAGTCAAGAAATCAAATAATGACTTTTGGCAATATGGTGGACTGATGTTGCTATGTGCCATCGTATTACCTGCGAATCATAGAGATATTATGTACATCATCCTTAAACCCTGCTCTATGCTGTGCAAATCTTATTGTCTCTGATACACTTATCCCCATTACCCCAGTCATCCCTCTCATTGAGGATCTTCCTCTTCTGAGCTGTCCCTCTACCCTCCTAAGCATGATGTCCCTCTCCAAGGACTGGTCCCTCAAAAATCATCTAGACCTTCAACAACAAAGAGGAAACAAGATGAAAAAGAAATGAGTGATGCGCTTCAAAGGAAAGGATAAATAATTGGGTCAGGTACTGACTTGAAGGAAAACTAAAATAAAACAGTGAACAAGGAGAAAAGAACAAGGAGTAAAGCCATTTTGGATTTTTGCAAACATCATTCAAATTAGGACAGCAACTTAGTAATTCTCACCCAAGGCTGGGACAATGCTCGTGTTTGTATCTGATGATCCTCTTTGGTGAGTAATGACTGTTGCTGTTAGTTAGGTGCCACTGAGTTGACTATGACTCACAGTGACCCTATGAACAAAGAACTTGAACCCTGCCCTATCCTGTGCCATCTTCATAATTTCTAATCTGCCTGAGCCCATTGCTGAGTTCAGTGTGTCAATCTAACTCTTCAAGGGTTTTCCTTTCTTTTTCTGACACTTCATGTTTCCAGACCTGATGTCTTTTTCCATGAACTCACCTCTCCTATCAACATGCCCAATAAAGATGCCACTGTTTTACTTTCCTTGCCTCTAAGGAACACTCTGTACTTTTCACAAGATATACTTGTTTTTTCTTTTGGGAGTCTGTGGGAAAGTCAGTATTCTCCAATACCATAACTCAAAGGTATAGATTCTTCTGTCACCCTTAGTCATTGTCTAACTGTCACATTCATATCAAGTGACTGGAAAAAAACATTGCTTGAATCAAGTGCATCTTAGTCTTTAAACTAACATCATTGCTGGATAGCACTTTGGAGAGGTCTTATATAAGGTAGATTTCCCCAACACAACTCATATTTTGATATCCTGAATGCTAGTACCAAGAGTGCTTACTGTAGATCCAAGTAAGATGAAAGCATTGACAACTCGAATCTTTCCTCCATCTATCATTATGTTGTCTATTGACCTAGCAGTGAAGATTTTTTATTTTCTTGATGTTGAGATGTAATCCATATTGAAGGCTGTAGTCTTTGCTCTTCTGCCGCAAGCATTTCAAGTCTTCCTCATTTTCAGCAAGCAAGGTTGTGTCATCTGCATAACACAGATTGTTGATGAATCTTCCTCTGATCTAATGCCATAGTCTTCTTTATGAAGTCTAGCTTATTTATTTGCTCAGCATACAAAATGCCTAGCTTTGGATAATATACATCCCTGACACACACGTTTCTTGATTTTAAACTATGCAAATTCTTGCTGTCTATGGACAACAGCTTCTTGTTGTAGGTATAGATTTCACATCAGTACAATTAAGTGTCCTGGGCTTCCCATTCTTGTCTATGTTATTCATAGTTTGTTATGATCTACACAGTCAAATACCTTTGTGTGGTCAATAAAACACAAATAGAGGTCTTTCTGGTCTTCTCTGCTTTCAGCCAAGATCAATCTGACATCAGCAGTGATATTCTAGTGCCACAGCCTCTTCTAAATCCAGCATGAATTTTGAGAAGTTCTCTGGTGATGTATTGTTTTAGCCATTTTTGCACAATCTTAAGCAAGATTTCACTTGTGTGTGATATTGGATGATTTCCACATTCTGTTGGAATAATAACTAGGGTTTAAAGGCTTTTGAGCAGCCATCTCAGGTGCAACCCTTAGTCTTTGTTTGTCAAGAGCAGAAGAGAGAAGAGTGAGGCAAATCAAATGCACAATTGAGCCAAAGGACAAAAAGACCATGTGAACCTTTGGCTCCATGACCTTGTGATCAGAGCTAGAGGGTCCCTGGATATCACTATCCACTGTTCTGAAAGGGATTACATTAATAGGGCCTGAAGAGAGTATGAGCTCTTGTGGCCTATTCCATAAGGAGTTAAGCTACTAATCTAAAGTTGGCACTTCCCTAGTGGTTCAAACCTACCAGCAGCTCTTTGAAAGAATGATGGACAATCTTCTCCTTTGTCATTTACAGCCTTGGAAATGCAACTGAGGATAAGCTATGGATTGGTTCTGATTCGATAGCAATGGATGAGTGAATGAGGGTAGAGTGGGAGAAAAATGTGAAACAAAACTGAAAAATGTGTTTAGAAAACCAGACTTACTGGCTAGATAGTTCCCTGTTAGCTTAACGTTGCCTTTTTAGCCATTTCCTTAACTCCCTCTGGTCTCCAGCTACCTTAACTGCAGGTTAAGATAGGGTGTTGCAAATCAGCAGCTCTGCGTGTGTATGTGTGTGTGTGTGTGTGAGAGAGAGAGAGAGAGAGAGAGAAAGCAGAAGTAGAAGAAGAAGGAGGAGAAGAAGAAGAAAACTATGACGATGATGACAACAACGAAGAAGAACAAGAAGAAAAGAAGAAGAAGGAGGAGGAGGAGCTGGAGGAGGAGGAGGAGGGAGGGAGGGGGAAAACGCTTCCCACACTGGTGGCAAGACTTGAGGGAGACTTGAGCAACATCCTGGTGAGAGTAAGACCCTGGTGGTGAGATCCTATGATGGTGGTGGACTGTGGCATTGCTGCGGAAAAACTGTGGTACGAGTAAGCAGAGGAGCCCTAAGATAAAGCCCACAGTTGAAGGTTTTGCTGTGCTTGCCAGATAATGAAGGAGAAGCTGACTTATAACCACTCTAAGGAAACCTTGCTGGATATTTTGGTTTTGTGCTACTGATATGAACCAGGACTTTTACTAATTAAGGATTTGGGTGTTGCTGTTAATCTGGCTTAAGACTGCTGGACAAAACGTGGACTTGAGTTGTGAGGTATTCATCCCCCACTCTCCAACTCATTTCCCTAATAAAGTCCACTCTTGGTCCACAACTGTGAGTGAAGTCTGTGAGTCAACAACAAATAAATGAACCTCTTGCTGCTGGTGTGTCTCTACAGGCACGATGGGGCTGGGCTACGGGCCCATATTTGCTCTGGGGCAATGAGGGGATGGGCTATTCTCACTCCCTCTGGCTCTTTCAGAGAGACGTTCACCGCCCTGGATCCCCATGTCATATTTTCTGCTTTCTAGACTGTGAGAGACTTGACGGAACCCCTAAGTCTATGGCCTTTAGTCACCCTTATTGCATGCAATTGAACTTACTGCCTTCACTCAATTTTTAGCCAAACAGTAGCTAGATCTATAAGGTGGATCTTAGGTGGGGTACAGATTCCTTGGAACTATCAACCACTTGAGATCAAAAGGGCAATATTTGTCTGAGGATAACAATCTGAAGGCAAGACAAGTTAGGAAAGGAGGTTGAATTGAAACATGAAAGGGGCTGACTAATGCTGCATTGTAGGGGTTGCAGTCAATGTCACAAAACAAATTGTGTATGAGTCCTTGCAGGAAAAAAACCCCACCCATTCACAATGAAAAGTGTAAAGAAAAAAAAGAAATTAAATTGCTTTCTGCTTTGTCCAAATCCAGTGTGAAAGACCTCTCTGAAGTGTTAAAAATATGTCACTTTCAGGCCTGAGATGCACTTGATGGTTTTTCCAATTATTTCATTGTCGTTGTTGCTATTAAATGCCATAGAGTCATAGGTGACTCACAGTGACCCTATGAACTTTCTTCGTTTCTCCAAGTTCAAAGGGTTTTCAGAGGCAAGCTATTTTGGAAGTGCATGCCACTCCTGCTTCCAAGCTTGTTTTAACCAGTGAGCTCCACCCAACACTGTCCACCATGGGTGACCAATATCACATATGCAAAAGTGGAAGAAGAAATTGGTGCATTTGATAGTGTTGGCAAAAAATATACCATGGGCTGCCAGAGGAACAAACACATCCATCTTTAGTATAGCTAGAATTCTCCTTTGGAGCAAGGATGGTAAGACTGTGTCTTACATACTTTGAAGAAGTATCAGGAGGGCCCAGTCCCTGGAGAATGACATTCTGTGGGCCCAGGGTCAGTGAAAAATAGGAAGGCCTTCTTACTGGATTGATACAGTAGGAAACAATGGCCTCAGACAGAAGAATGTTAATGAGAACATTTGGACCGTAGCTAAAATAAATGGTCTGTATATTAACTTTTCCAGTGGAGCCTAGGAAGCTGGCAGCAGATTGGACCCATTACCGTCAAGTTGATGCTAACTCAAAGCTCCCCTATAGGACAGGGCAGAACTGCCCCATTGGGCTCTCACGGGTGTGCACCTTTCTGGAAACTGACTGCCACCTTTCTTCCACGAGTTGACTGTTGGATTCAAACTGCCAACCTTTTTGTGTCATGGCTGAATACTTAGCCACCCCACCACCAAGACTCCTCGGCATGAGCCGTTGTGATGCTTTCTTGTCTCTTTCACGTTAAGTGGTCCTGGCCATCTTTACTTACATCAGTTCTACCATATGCCTCCTCAGTATAATCTCCTCACATACTTGTTAGGGTTACTAGGCTCTGCCTACTAGACGGTGATCCCATAGAGGACATGTCCCCCCTCCCCACACATCTGCCCAGACTTGACCTGAAGAGGCCCTGGTGGGAGCTGCACTCACCGGGGAGGGGGTGGTGGAGCCGAGCCCACAGTGATGCCCAGGACAGCACGGCCCCTCGGGCCCTGCCAGGCCAGCTCTGCCACAGAAGGTGCCCGGGTGGCATGGCTGGCAGTCCTCTACATGAGCCGCTCCAGGGGCATAACGGAAAGTGCCCTGAGCAGAGGGAAGGGCAGTGAGGTCAAGGCCCTAGGATTTCCAGGTCTGTGTGCAAGGAAGAGGCAGAAGGGTGCCTGAGGCCAGGGCCAGACCAGTCCGCCCAGAAGGAAGAAGAAACCTGCTGGGAAGAATTGAGAAAAGGATGGGTTTGCTTTTTGAAGGATTACTAAATACCCACCAAGAAGTGTTTTAACTATAACTTCTTCACCAGCCAAAACCCCATTGCTGTTGACTCCTACTACCTGGTAGGACAGAGTAGACCCACCAGGCTACTGGGGAGCAGCTGGCTACCTTAACCAGAGCTAGAGCCTGTGATATGAGCTCTCAACAACCCAGTTATTCACAACAGCTTATCATTAACAAAGTCTCCCCTGAAAGCGGAATGGAAAAGAGAAAGGGACTCCAGGTCATCTGAGGAGGTGTCTGTGCCTTGAGGAGGGACAATCACAGACTGGGGTAAGGGAAAGGGAGGTAAAGGCCTTCTGAGAGACCAAGGTTGTCTACAAATCACCTTTTCCTCTGTCTCCTGGCTCCCTGAGTCCCTCCCACCTCCCCAGTCATGGGGGCTTTATCTCTGTGACATTTGTTTGGAACATTCCATGAGAAACCTAAAGAAAAAGTCCTTCAAACTCATCGCAACTGAGTTGGTTTCAGCTCACAGTTGAGCCTCCTCTGGGAGGTAAATGTCCACCTTTCTCCTACAGAGCCCCTGGTGGACTTGAACCGCCAGAGAGGTGCAGCCCTGTGTTAGCATCACCCCATCCCCGCCCATGGACCATGTCATCAAATCTCCAGAGAATCCTGCTCAGGAGTGTTTCTCTGGAGGTGGAGGACTGGGGGCTGGACCATGGCCACATCCTGTCTGTCTCAAGTCAGCCCAAACTCAATGGCTCCAGAACCTTCCCAGGCAGAAGTGGCTCAGGAAGAGTCTCACCGTAGGGCAGGGGAGAGGGTGCAGGCCCCGGGCCAGGCAGTAGTGCCCAGGTGGACAGGCCATGGGGACTGCCAGCTTTGTCTGGTTGCAGATTTTCCCTCTGGGGCAATCCTGACACCAGAGCCGGCCTGGACCCTGAAAAGGGGTTTGAGAATAAGGCCCCATTTTTGACTTTTTTTTCATCTCTCCGACATGTAGGGCAAGCCTGTCACATAGCAGACATTCAGGATAGGTGTTGAACTGGGAAAGCAGCTGCCAGGCCCAGTCTCTGTGGTGCCCCATCACCTGTGTGCACAGTCTGTTGCCAAGAAGTTCTCACTATATAAGTTCTAGTAGCCTGGTGGGTCTACTCTGTCCTACCAGGTTGTAGGAGTCAACAGCAATGGGGGTTTTGTTGCTGAAGAAGTTATAGTTAAAACACCACTTGGTGTGTATTTTGCAATCCTTCAAAAAGCAAACCCATCAAGTAAACTGCTCCCACTTGTTCCCTGTGAAGTGCTGGGAGCAGGGCTGTGACCCCGGGGTCTGACCGGAGCCCACGCCAAGCAGAGCACAGAGCAGCAGAGCTAAGGTGCTTTCTGAGCATCAGGCTTGGAACCACACGGGCCTGTAGATGCCAGGAGGGGCTGGGGATGGAGACTTTGGCTAGCCCGTGTGTGAGGTGGAGTTAGAACAGGGGACAACCGTCCCCGAGGCTCCGTGAGAGGGTCGGTGCTGGGCTGCAGCCTCTGCACAACCTCATCGTGTTCAGCCTCACCTGGGTCCTGCCAGAGCTCTCTGCAAGGTGTCCTGCTTACAGCCTCCTTGGCCTTTGGGGCTCAGAGCTCAGACACAGGTGTCAGGTATTAGGGGGCTACTGGGCATCAGTAGGCCCGCTGGGTTAGCTTCTCAGCTGTGCCATCTGCTGACTCTGTGACCTAGGGTGAGTCCCCACTCTTCCTGAGACCTTCCCCTCATGAAAAACAAAGCTGGGCTAGTAGGGGGCATGCACATGATAATTTATATGAAAGCACTTTGCAAATGCTGAAACTCTGTGTGGATACAGGCAGTCTCTGCATGGTGCATTTAAGAGCTGAGCTGCAAGTGAAAAGTTTTAAGTACCTTGGAAGGCAGCCTTGGTGACCTGCTTCTGAAAATGTGCCCATTGAATGCTCTGTGGGGCCAGCCGCAGTCAGAGTGGGCTCTAAGACAGCTCGGTTTTCATGCGATAAGGAGGGAAAGAGCATTTCCACGCCGTGATCTCTCAGGTCGCTCTGCAGCAGCCATCTAGCTTAATTCAGGGATGTGTGAGAAGTTCCAAGACTAAATAACATCTTCCGCCCAGCCAAGGGGCCCTAAGTGATGGGACTGAGAATTTTAATGAACCTTCAGAGAATTTGGATTTCCATTCTTTCATTGCTGCACTTTGAGATGGCCACTGGCCGCAGGCGGTCAGGACTCTTTTGACGGCGGAGGGGGCGGTACGGGGCCCCCGGG
>NW_006399885.1:24902-30265 GCF_000299155.1 Elephantulus edwardii | reverse complement strand
CAGAGGGCGCCATGCCGCGCCCCCATTGGCTGTTGCGCACTCTCAAGGTCCCTCTAGATTGGAGTGACTGAGCACTGGGGGACAATTCAGCGGTAGTGGCCCTTCTCGAGGGAGACTCTTGCCCGTGTGGGGAACTGGGGCTTGAAGTTGCAGCAGAAGGGGAACTGCTGTGTCCTTTGAGGGTCTCCAGCCTGATGCGCCCTCCAGTTTATGAACAGATGCGGTTTTCTCATTATTTTCTCTGGGAAGTTCCACTGTTGTCAGAGGAGTCGGCACCCACTCCCCGCGGGACAGAATCTCACGGAGGACGAGGCCCAGGTGAGCGGAGGACTGGTTGGGTTAGGGGGTGGGCTTGCTCTTAGTAGCCCGCAACAACCAGGTGCGCGGGGCCCTGGAGGCCTTCGTCTCTGGCTGAGTCTCCTCAGTGGCCATCGCTCCACAGCCCGCCAGGCGGGCGGACAGCCACAGGCACAGGGGACCCTGAGGGACGTCTTTCAACCCAGAGCTCTCTGCACTCCCGTATGTTGTGTCCTGGTGGACTTGCTCAGCTCTATTTCATCATTTCTTCCCTTCACTTGTTGTTTAGCGTCCAGTCGGAACCAACCACCCATAGCTGAAGACCGTCTGACGGGTTTTCAGAGATAGTTAATTGCAGAACTGGAGATTGCCCACCTGTCTCCCATCGAGATGCTGCTGGATTAGAACCTGTGCCTTCTAGAGTGCAGCGCAGTGCGGCTTCTTTCCCCTAGGCCACCAGAGGTCCATAGTCAAAAGCCAGTTTCAAAGTCTCTTCTGACATCCATTTTGACCTTTTCTTCTTAAAATGTGATATATTTACTATCATCCTACAATTCCTTTGATTCTCAGTTCAATATGTCAAAGCTGTTCTTGAGATGGCCTCTGAAGTCACGTGGGTGGGACATATTCTAGGTCATATGCTCACTTTCGTGCCCTTGTTTTAGATTTTTCAGGGAACTCCTGGAGCCATCTGTGGAACAGACCTATTTAATAAGTTGTTTTTTCTATATAGTCTGCCTATAAGGCCGGAAATACAAGGGAAATGGAGTTAGGGATGGAAGGATCAAAGATTTTTTAAAAAATATGCAGGGGAATTGGAAGTTTCCTACATGCCCTTTTGACCCTCAATCCTTGCGTGTCCCCAGTTTTTGTCCTCATTCACTTCTTTATTCCTCTCCTTGCAATCATGGTTTCCATCAGTTGTCCTGTATAAGTACATTCCTGGGCTAGTCACAATAAGTATTTATGAAACAACAAGAAGAGGCCATTTCTGCTTTTGTGGCCAAACCATGTTTCCCACTGCCTGCCAGACATTTTCACTAGGTGACCTAGGATTCTTGAAGTCACTTGACGTCTACATGTCACAGCATGAGGTGGCCTCGTGCCTCTGAGGGTATTGGAAATCATGAAAGTTATGTTTCAGCACCATATCATTTCTCCACACATGTTCAACCTGTATGCTGAACAAGTCATTCAAGAAGCTGGAGTGTGTGAAGACTCACTAATAAACTGCCTTGTGCAAAGACTAAAACCTCGCTTGCTGAAAAGAAAAAGGACTTGAAACACTGGTTTCAAAAAATCAAAGACTACAGCTTTTGCTATAAATCACATCTCAACATCAACAAAACAAAAATCCTCATCACTGGCCCAAGAGGCAAAATCATAAAGCGTGGAGAAAAGATTGAAGTTGTTAAGAATTTAATCTTACTTGGTTGCAATAAGCAACACCCTTAGTAGAAGCAGTTAAGAAATCAGAAAATGTGTTGATTTGGGAAAATCTGCTGCCAGGCACCTTTCCAAAGTTCTAAGGAACACTGATGTCAGTTTAGAACCAAGGTGCACCTGATTCAAGCCAATGTTGTTTTAAGTATTTGTTCTGCATCTGAAAGCTTGACAAGGAAGAAGGATGACAGTAGGAGAATCCTCTTTTGGCTTTGGTGTTGGAGCAAAGTACTGACCACCTCCTGGACTACCAACAGAACAAACAAGCGTGTCTCGGAGGCAGTGCAAACAAGGAGCTCCTTAGACACAAAGCTGGCAAAGTTTCACCTCACATACTTTGGACCTATTGGTTCAATGGGTCAGGCCTTGGAAGAGGACTTCATTCTTGGAAAGGGGAGGGTAGTGAAAGAGAAGTAGAACCTCTAGGGAGTGGGCTGACTGACTGTCACAATGGACTCAAGTCATGAGAATGACATAAGATAAGACAGGGTCACATCCAGCGTTCATGTGATCTTAATGGTACCTAAAAATAACAACGTAGTTTTTTACAACCGACTCCTAAACAGATTGTTTCAAACAAATCTGGAAAAAAAAAAAAAAAGAAAACAACCCTGCTTTCTGGACTTTTGTCAGTGTTTATGTTATGACGAAATTACTGGGACAACCTTGATAGTTCAAATGCTTCTCAAAGTTACCCACTCTTTATTTTTATGTTGGACTCACTGTTCAGTTCCTGGTATGTATGCTAAATTTGGCATCAGTGACTAAAAATTGAACTGCATCCCCGTTTTTCTGAACACTTTTCTCACACTAGAACATCAAGATCACTCTCCTATATTCAGGATTTTAATATGAGACGTTCATATTATATTCTTTTAAATGACTTTACAGAAATTGGGAACATATCTTACCTTGTTTCTTTTGCTCATTCAGCTACCTTTACATCCAGGAGTGTCCTCTCCCATCATTTTTGCATCCAGATCTTCAACAGGAATGCACTGATGGTGGATCTTATAGGCAGTAAACCTTTCTTGTATAATATGGACTGGGTGAATAATTGAAACACAGTCTTGAATCCGGTGTTATTTGACTCTTCAGAGTCTCTGTGGATCTCTTTGCATAGGGAGCGCCCTCAGCACCGTTACATATAGCTCTGAGCTATATGTTGAGGCAGGTATCTCTATGGCTCCATCAGGCACATTAGAAATCAGAGTCTTTTTTCCTTTTTTTTTTTTTTTTCTGTCTTCTGCTGAGACTGCTGTGGGCTGGACACGGGCTCTTTGAAGCCCCAGAGGGAATTTGCAGAGTACTGTGGATTTCCTTGTCAAAGGACAAGCGGGAGGTGGAGGTGAGCTGTGGAACAACCATGGCAGGTTGCTACTCCTTCAGGAAAAAATGCCATCATGGACGAAGGTGAGGGGGGAAGGATTGGGCTTTGTGAGTGGATTGCACAACGTAGAATCACTTAGATTCTTCGAATCATTCTCTACCAGTAACAACGGCTGTTATCATTGTTCTGGGAGGTAAAAGTTTTTGAGTAAATCGGGCTTCCGATATAAGCAGCCTCCTGACTCTGGTTAGATCAAATGGGGTGAAAGTTCACTGGCCGTGCCGGTAGACAGCCTACCTGAATCCTGGCTCAAAGCAACACAGACTCTGTGAAATGCTCGAAATGGCAGGATTTGCTCTGAGCTACCTGATGAGGCAGATGGGTCATGACCCAAGAAGAGATGGAGCTGTTCTCAGACTCGAAATCAGGCCCTCGAGAGGCTTGGAGTCCTCTGAGGACTAGGCACTGGTGGTGCTCCCACCTTTACCTTTGCCAACATCAACAAATCCTTCATAATCATAATTATGGGTGACTGTTTGTTTGCAGCAGACATGATAGCTGCTTGTACTGTATTTGCTTTTGGCTTTAAAATTGTTCTGAGTTTCTTTGGGTTCAGTTATGACCTGCTGATGTCAGTATTTACACTATATACTAATATTTCAATTTACAATTTTCAATTGTAGTTCCTGTGTGCTGAGCACATAATATTAAAGGGGCGTGCAATCGAGTGAGCAAACCCTACTTCACCCCAAGAGCAGTTAGTTTAGTTCTCTGAGGCCTCCCTTGCTCTTCCACTTGGGCCCTGCCTTTACCTCAGGGCTTATGAATGGTCAGAAGTTTTCCGTGTGTATATTATGGTCAGATGATTTTCGTCTGGTCAGATATTTTCAATGGTGTTTTCTACTCATTATTTTGAAACCATTTCAGGCACAATTCAGGTCAATTCAGGCACAGCAAATAGCATGTAGAGATTCTCAAGTTATGTTCATGGCTCTCCCATGAACTATTTATTGGTTTCTTTACGTTGTTGAAGCCGACATGAGGGTGCTGGATCCTTATGTCACTTGCCTGACTCCGTGCAAAAACAGGAGATTATTAGCATTTGCGGCACTTTATTCAATGGTGTCACATTAATAAAATTTAAAAAAAGCAACTCTTGTCCCTTCTTAAATATAGTGACATAACAGTCACTTATCCACTGTCTACACAGCTGAGCAAAGGGGGTTTCACTGCCTGTCACTCTCTCTGGAGGACACTGTTTCTCTTGTGAAGCATATGGTGGTGAATTCAGAATGCCAATTCTGTTAGGCCGTTGACTCTAAACCAATTTACTTTTCTCAACCTGAAGCACCTATTCAGTATTTGAATTATAGCCCGGTGTTTTGGTATTTTGTCAAAATACTGTAAAGCTGCAACCCTATTTACCAGGGTTTTTGTTTCAGTATGTATAAGTATTAAATATACCTGCAGAGACACAAGAGAAGGTTGTAATTAGTAACAAGGAAAGTAGTAAAAACAAAAAACGATTCTAGAGTAAATAAAATATCATTTATCATTTACCATCATTGTGCAGACTTACTTAGGCATTGTTGTAAGCCTAGATAATAGAGCTGGATCCTCATGTCCCATGCCAGACTCCTTCTTAGAAAAACAAGGAGATTATTAGCATTTTTGGCACTTTATTACATATTGTCACGTTAATAAAATTTAAAAAATGCAACTCTTGTCCCTTCTTAGATATAGTGACATAACACTCACTAATCCACTGTCTTCACAGCTGATCAAAGGGGATTTCGTTGCCTGTTAGTCACTCTGGAGGACACTGTTTCTGTTGTGAAGCATATAGTGAATTCAGAATGCCAATTCTGTTAGCAGCGCATTTCCTTATGCACTCTGCCACGAGGCCTCCTCTATGCACACACGCGCGCTCGCCACCCACACCCGCACACGAACGCACACACGCACGCGCAAACTGGCATCTTCCCTAATTATGCCATCATCACTTCTAATCATGCCGTCATCCACATCCCCAGTGGAGGGCCACCTTGACTGCCGTCATCCAGATAGCTCTCTGTAGCTTGTTTCTTTTGGAACATTTATACAGAGAAAGATAGTAAGCTTCACTTTTCCTTTTCATAAAGTAAATGGAGCAGTAACACTGACACTTTTGAAGCTCTCAGGCACGCCTCTGAGATGAGTTTACAGCGCCTGGACAGTGAGCACTGTGAAGAACACAGAACTCCACATTAACCTCCTGTAAACGTAGGCCACACACTCACAGAGTTCCCAGGAC
>NW_006399885.1:22215-24802 GCF_000299155.1 Elephantulus edwardii | reverse complement strand
GAGCTGTTCTCAGACTCGAAATCAGGCCCTCGAGAGGCTTGGAGTCCTCTGAGGACTAGGCACTGGTGGTGCTCCCACCTTTACCTTTGCCAACATCAACAAATCCTTCATAATCATAATTATGGGTGACTGTTTGTTTGCAGCAGACGTGATAGCTGCTTGTACTGTATTTGCTGTTGTCTTTAAAATTGTTCTGAGTTTCTTTGGGTTCAGTTATGACATTCTGATGTCAGTATTTACACTATATACTAATATTTAAATTTATAATTTTCAATTGTAGTTCCTGTGCCCTGAGCTCATATTATTAAAGGGACGTGCAATCGAGTGAGCAAACCCTACTTCACCCCAATAGCAGTAAGTTTAGTTCTCTGAGGCCTCCCCTGCTCTTCCACGTGGACCCTGCCTTTACCTCAGGGCTTATGAATGGTCAGAAGGTTTACGTATGTATGTTATGGTCAGATGATTTCAGTCTGGTCAGATATTTTTAATGGTGTTTTCTACTCATTATTTTGAAACAGTTCAGGTCAATTCAGGCACAGCAAATAGCATGTAGAGATTCTCAAGTTATGTTGGCTCTCCCATTAACTATTGGTTTCTTTACGTTGTTGAAGCCAACATGAGGATGCTGGATCCTTATATCACTTGCCTGACTCGGTTTCAAAACAGGAGATTATTAGCATTTGTGGCACGTTATTCAATGGTGCCACATTAATAAAATTTTTGAAAATCACCATTGTCCCTTCTTAAATATAGTGACATCACAGTCACTTATCTACTGTCTACACAGCTGAGCAAAGGGGGTTTCACTGCCTGTCACTCTGTCTGGAGGACACTGTTTCTCTTGTGAAGCATATGGTGGTCAATTCACAATGCCAATTCTGTTAGCAGCCCATTTCCTTATGCACTCTGGCAAAAGGTTTCCTCTGTGTGCACACGCGCGCACGCCACCCACACCCACACACGAAGGCACACACGATCACACAAACTGGCATCACCTCTAATTATGCCATCATCACTTCTAATTATGCCATCATCACTTCTAATTATGCCGTCATCCACATCCCCAGTGGAGGGCAACCGTCAGCTGATGTCATCCAGATAGCTCTCTGTAGCTTGTTTCTTTTGGAACATTTATGAAGAGAAAGATAGTAAGCTTCACATTTCCTTTTCATAAAGTAAATGGAGCAGTAACACTGACACTTGAAGCTCTCAGGCACGCCTCTGAGATGAGTTTACAGCGCTTCGACAGTGAGCACTGTGAAGAACACAGAACTCACACATCCTCCTCCTGAAAACGTAGGCCACACACTTCACAAAGTTCTGGGGACAAAGTGCTTTTAGCATACCAGTGGGAAACAGTTGAATTCTGCAACTTGGTGGTGTTTAGTCAGAATGAGTTGTTGACTCTAAACCCAATTTACTTTACTCTACCTGAAGGGTCTATTCAGTATTTGGATTGTATCTCTGTGTTTTGCTATTTTGTCGAAATACTGTAAAGCTACAAACCTTTTTACCAGGGTTTTCATTTAAAGATGTATAGGTATTAAATATGCCTGCAAAGACACATGAGAAGGTTGTAATTAGTAACAAGAAAAGTAGTAAAAACCAAAACATTTTGTAGAGTAAATAAAAAAATCACATACCGCCATCTCGCGGACTTCTATTAGACATTTTTATAAGCCTACATAATTGAGCTGGATTCTTATGTCCCATGCCAGACTCCTTCTTGCAAAAACACGGAGATTATTACCATTGTCACCTTAATAAAATTTTAAAACTGCAATTCTTGTCCTTTCTTAAGTATAGTGACATAACACTTATCTACTGTCTATGCAGCTGAGCAAAGGGGGTCTCACTGCCTGTCAGTCAGTCTGGAGGACACTGTTTCTGTTGTGAAGCATGTAGTGAATTCAGAATGCCAATTCTGTGAGCAGCAGCCCATTTCCATATGCACTCTGGCACGAGGGCTCCTCTGTGCACACATGCGCATGCGCCACCCACACAAACACAGAAACGCACACACGCACCACAAACCGGCATCTCCTCTTATTATGCCATCTTCACTTCTAATCATGCCTTTTTCACTTCTAATCATGCCGTCATCCACATCCCCAGTGGAGGGCAACCGTGAGCTGCTGTCATCCAGATAGCTCTCCATAGCTTGTTTCTTTTGGAACATTTGTACAGAGAAAGAGAGTAAACTTCACTTTTGCTTTTCTAAAGTAAATGGAGCAGTGACACTGACACTTTTTAAGCTCTCAGGCATGCCGCTGAGATGAATTTACAGCGCCTGGACAGTGAGCACTGTGAAGAACACAGAACTCCACATTAACCTCCTGTAAACGTAGGCCACACACTCACAGAGTTCCCAGGACAACATGCAATTAGCATTCCAGAAAGATAAGATAAGGCATTGTTCTAAGCCTACATAATATAGCTGGATCCTCATGTCCCATGCCAGACTCCTTGCAAAAAGAAGGAGATTATTAGCATTTTTGCACTTTATTTCGTGGTGTCACGTTAATAAAACTTAAAAGAGCAACTCTTGCCCCTTCTTAAATATAGTGACATAACACTCACTAATCCA
>NW_006399885.1:10867-18725 GCF_000299155.1 Elephantulus edwardii | reverse complement strand
TGTTATCTGAAATACTTCAATTGGTATACCATCTATTCCTGGGGCCTTATTTTTTGCTATTTCCTTCAAAGCAGCTTGAACTTCTTCCTTCATCACCCTAGGCTCTTGCTCATATGTTATTTCTTTAAATTCCTCTGTATCTGCCAATTCCTTTCCATACAATGACTCCGTATATTCCTTCCATCTTCTTTTAATACATCCTGGATCATTTAATATTCTGCCCAAAGCATCCTTGATTACAGCAACTCTAGGTTTGGATAGTGACATAAAACTCACTTATCTACCGTCTGTGCAGCTGAGCAAAGGGGGTCTCAACTGCCTTTCAGTCACTCTGGAGGACACTGTTTCTGTTGTAAGCATTTAGTGAATTCAGAATGCCAATTCTGTTAGCAGCCCATTTCCTTATGCACTCTGCCACGAGGCCTCCTCTGTGCACACACGCGCACGTGCCATCCAAACAATCACAGAAACACACACACGCACGCGCAAACCGGCATCTCCTCTAATTATGCCTTCATCCCTTCTAATTATGCCTTCATCACTTCAAATCATGCCGTCACCACATCCCCAGTGGAGGGCAACCGTCAGCTGCTGTCATCCAGATAGCTCCCCGTAGCTTATTTCTTTTGGCACATTTATACAGAGAAAGAAAGTAAACTTCAGTTTTGATTTTCATGAAGTAAATGGAGAAGTAACACTGACACTTTTTAAGCTCTCAGGCATGCCTCTGAGATGGGTTTACAGCGCCTGGACAGTGAGCACTGTGAGGAACACAGAACTCACACATCCACCCCCTGAAAACATAGGCTACACACTTCACAGAGTTCCCAGGACAATGTGCAGTTAGCATTCCAGAAAGATAACAATTGAATTCTGCAACTAGGTGGTGGCTAGGCAGAATGAGTTGTTGACTCTAAACCAAATTTACTTTTCTCTACCTGAAGGATCTATTCAGTATTTGAATTATATCCCTGTGTTTTGATATTTTGTTGAAATACTGTAACGCTGCAACCCCATTTACCAGGGTTTTCGTTTCAGGATGTGTAAGTATTAAATATGCCTGCAAAGACACAAGAGAAGGTTGGATTAGTAACAAGAAAAGTAGTAAAAACCAAAACTTTTTCTAGAGTAAATAAAAAATAATTTACCGCCATTGCGCGGACTTACTTAGTCATTGTAGTAAGCCTACATAATAGAGCTGGATCCTCATGTCCCATGCCAGACTCCTTCTTGCAAAAAGAAGGAGATTATTGGCATTTTTGCATTTTATTTCATAGTGTCACGGTAATAAAACTTAAAAAAAGCAACTCTTGCCCCTTAGTGACATAACACTCACTAATCCACTCTCTACGCAGCTGAGGAAAGAAGGTTTCACTGCTGTCAGCCACTCTGGAGGAGTGTTTCTCCTGTGGAGCATGAAGTGAATTCAGAATGCCAATTCTGTTAGCAGCCCAATTCTTTATGACTCTGGCACGAGGGCTCCTCTGTGCACACACGCACGCCCACCACCCACACCCACACCTGAACGCACACATGCAGGGACAACCTGGCATCACTTGTAATTATGCCATCATCACTTCTAGTCATGCCTTCATCATTTCTAATCATGCCGTCATCCACATCCCCAGTGGAGGGCAACCGTGAGCTGCTGTCATCCAGATAGCTCTCCGTAGCTTGTTTCTTTTGAAGCATTTATACAGAGAAAGAGTATAAACTTCACTTTTCCTTTCCATAAAGTAAATGGAGCAGTAACACTGATCCTTTTTAAGCTCTCAGGCATGCCTCTGAGATGAGTTTACAGCGCCTGGACAGTGAGCACTGTGAAGAACACAGAACTCATACATCCACCTCCTGAAAACGTAGGCCACACACTTCACAAAGTTCTGGGGACAAAGTGCTTTTAGCATACCAGTGGGAAGCAGTTGAATTCTGCAACTTGGTGGTGTTTAGTCAGGATGAGTTGTTGACTCTAAACCCAATTTACTCTACTTGAAGGATCTATTCAGTATTTGAATTATATCCCTGTGTTTTGATATTTTGTCGAAATACTGTAAAGCTGCAACCATTTTACCAGGGTTTTCACTTAAAGATGTATAGGTATTAAATATGCCTGCAAAGAAACATGAGAAGGATGTCATTAGTAACAAGAAAAGTAGTAAAAACCAAAACCGTTTCTAGAGTAAATAAAAAATCATTTACTGCCATCGCGCAGACTTTCGTATGCATTGTTGTAAGCCTACGTAATAGAGCTGGATCGTCATGTCCCATGCCAGACTGCTTGGCAAAACAAGGAGATTATTAGCATTTTTGGCACTTTATTACATATTGTCACATTAATAAAATTTAAAAAATGCAACTCTTGTCCCTTCTTAGATATAGTGACATAACACTCACTAATCCACTGTCTTCGCAGCTGATCAAAGGAGGTTTCATTGCCTGTCAGTCACTCTGGAGGACACTGTTTCTGTTGTGAAGCATATAGTGAATTCAGAATGCCAATTCTGTTAGCAGCCCATTTCCTTATGCACTCTGCCACGAGGCCTCCTCTATGCACACACGCGCGCTCGCCACCCACACCCGCACACGAACGCACACACGCACGCGCAAACTGGCATCTTCCCTAATTATGCCATCGTCACTCCTAATTTTGCCTTCATTACTTCTAATTACGCCATCAACCACATCCCCAGTGGAGGGCAACTGTGAGCAGCTGTCATCCAGATAGCTGTCCGTAGCTTGTTTCTTTTGGAACATTTGTACACAGTAAGATAGGAAACTTCACTTTTACTTTTTATAAAGAAAATGGAGCAGTAACACTGACACTTTTTAAGCTCTCAGGCACGCCTCTGAGATGAGTTTACAGCGCTTTGACAGTGAGCACTGTGAAGAACACAGAACTCACACATCCATCTTCTGAAAACGTAGGCCACACACTTCACAGAGTTCCCAGGACAACATGCAGTTAGCATTCCAGAAAGAGAACAGTTGAATTCTGCAACTAGGTGGTGATTAGTCAGAATGAGTTGTTGACTGTAAACCCAGTTTACTTTTCTCTAGCTGACAGATCTGTTCACTCTTTGAATTATATCCCCGTGTTTTGATATTTTTTCGAAATACTATAAAGATGCTACCCATTTACCAGGGTTGGCGCTCCACAATGTAAATGAATTAAATATTCCTGCAAAGACCCGAGAAGGTTGCAATTAGTAACAAAAAAAGTAGTAAAAACAAAAATCTTGTCTAAAGAAAATAAAAAATCTTTTACTGCCATCTCGCGGACAATAATTATATATTGTTGTAAGCCTACATAATTGAGCTGGATCCTTATGTCCCATGCCAGACTCCTTCGTGCAAAAACAAGAAGATTACTACCATTTTTGGCACTTTATTCAATGGTGTCACGTTAATAAAATTTTTAAAAAGCAACTCTTGTCCCTTCTTAAATATAGTGACATAACACTCACTTATCCACTGTCTACACAGCTGACCAAAGGGGTCTCACTGCCTTTCACTCACTCTGGAGGACACTGTTTCTTTTGTGAGGCATGTGGTGAATTCAGAATGCCAATTCTGTTAGCAGCCCAATTCCTTATGCACTCTGGCATGAGGGCTCCTCTGTGCACACACGCGCGCTTGCCACCCACACCCACATGTGAACACACACACACGGATAAACGGGCATCACCTCCAATTATGCCATCATCACTTCTAATTATGCCATCATCATTTCTAATTATGCTATCATGCTTCTGATTATGCCATCATCACTTCCAATTATGCCGTCATCCCTTCTAATTATGCTATCATCCACATCCGTCGTGGAGGGTAACCGTGAGCTGCTATCATACAGGTAGTTCTTCATAGCTTGTTTCTTTTGCAACATTTATACAGACAAAATTAGTGAGCTGCTTTTTTCGTTTTCATAAAGAAAATGGAGCACTAACAGTGACACTGTTTAAGCTCTTAGGCTCGCCTATGAGATGAGTTTACAGCGTTTCTTCAATGAGCACTGTGAAGAACACAGAACTAACATATCCCCTTCCTGAAAACATAGGCCACACACTTCACAGAGGTCCCAGGACAACATGCCATTAGCATTCCAGAAAATGACAGTTGAATTCTGGAACTAGGTGATGGTTAGTCAGAATGAGTTTTTGACTGTAAACCCAATTTACTTTTCCGTACCTGAAGGACCTTTTCTGTATATTGTATCCCCGTGTTTTAATATTTGTTCGAAATACTTTAAAGCTGCTACCTCATTTACCAGGGTTGGCGTTTCAGAATGCAAAAGAATTAAATATACCTGCAGAGACACAATGGGAGGTTGTAATTACTAACAAGGAAAGTGGTAAAAGCAAGATTATTTTTCCTAGAGAAAATAAAAATAATTTACCACCATCTGGCAGACTACATTGTTGTAAGTCGACATGAGGGAGCTGGATCCTTATGTCACATGCCAGACTCCTTCATGCAAAAACAAGTTCATTGGCTTTATAAAGTTTTCGGTAATAATATATCTCTCTAGTAGATGTTTCAAGGATATAGGTTTCATGGAGATGTCAGTAACAACTTCAGATTATCCTGATATTCCTCCCTGTCAGTTGCTTCATTTATCTTTCTTAGAGTATGGATACATTGGAGACAATGTTCAGAAGAGCAAAGATGAGTTTTAATTAATAATTCCTATGGAAGCGTCATTGATGGGAGCCTTGTTGGTTTCGTTTGTCAGCATAGGAACATCGAAAATTTAAGTTACAGTAAGGAAGGCAATGGATTTATAACTGTTCATGCTAATAACACTATATCATGGCATGGAGGAGGTATAGTGGAACTGTATCCACATTTACAATATTCTTCTTACCAAAATCATTTATGAAAAATGGGAACTGCATTGGAACATTTATCTCTTTGAATTGGAAATTATTCGTACAATCAAATTGATAATATTACTAGCCTTAATCATAAAAGATTATATTGTTCAACATTATTTGTTATATATTTGTTTCAATTTTTCCTTCTTTTAACAACTGGGAAGACAAAAGACCAGAGAATGGCCAAAATTATTGGAGCAGGTATTGCTGCCAGTTTAGGGCCTGTGTCAAGAAAAGGAAGCCTTACTCATAAACAATGCAACCCAAAGGTAAGAAAGGAGGTCAGAATTGCTTCTACTATGGAAAGCTGGGCCACTTGAGTAGACAGTGTCACAGATGAGAGCCACAGATAGGCAAGGGAGTACAGAGGAAGCTCCCACTCATTTGCTTTAAGTGTGGATCTGAAAGACACTTGGCCAAGGGCAGCCTCCATCAGGTCTGCATGGCTGACAGGCCCCAGCTCTCACCTGGAAACAAAGGAGGACGCTCCAAGGATTCAGATCCTCCCACAAGAGCCATGGGTGAGCATTAACATTGCTGGTAAGTATATCAGTTTTCTTCTGGACACGAGAGCCTAATTAGTCGCTCTTAAAGCCTTCTCAGGTCCATCTCTTTTTGCTATTCCTTAGTTGTTGGAATTGAGGGAAAACCTCATAGGCAGTACTTTACGTCAACTCTGCCTTGCATGCAGATTTCTGATCTGTAAAACAATCCAATGATAAATGGAATATTGTCCAGGACTTAAGAACAATAAATGACATAGTTGTGCCTGTACATCTTGTGGTTCCTAGGCCTTTCACTATAATAGACAAAGTGCCAGCAAATAATACTTTTATTTTAAGGATTATCTTCCTCCTGTAACTTGATTTGTGCCACTGTTAGAACCTCAAGTTGGAATATATTGCTTTTAATTTTTGACTTATGTACTTTTAACTTGTTAGTTAAATTTGTGTCTTCTAGGCTGCAGCAGTTCCATGATGCATCTTCAAGGATATGAATGTGTATCCCTAAGCACAATTGATAACAGTGCATCTAAATTCCAAAATCAATCTCCTCAAAAGTATACGTGTTTCTAATTGCCAAAGGGCCCTTTAGAGTAGTGAGAGAAGATCTTCACCCTGAAACCTACAGCGTCCCTTTTCAGCGGGAAGTAGCTAAGAGCATCCGCCGCCCCCTTTCCCTTATGTATCAGGGTGAAATCTCTCTCAGGGAGGAGTGATAGGGAATGGCAAAGGACACGCCAACAGAGGAGATGAATCAGAACTGGTTTTGACAAGCACTGTGGCAATGGGACAATTAAAACAGATTTTCAAGAACTATCCAACCTGAATCCAACCTGAATGATCACATGAAGATTTTTGAAAGTATTTCTTTGAGTTTATTATATGTAATCTGTTTTATTTGTTTGTTTGTATATGAAGGGTGGAGAAAACCAAAACAAGCAAAAGTGAAACAAAGAAGAGAAGATGCTAGTCTAGATGATAACATAATTATGATAAAAACACAAGGGGGGAAATATGGGGAGCCAAACTTTATACCAAATATTATAGGAAAACCCTTTTTCAGGAATTGAAGGAATTACAGATTTATAAGTTAGGATTTCTCTTGTGGCAGATCCCAGAAAATGAGCTGTTTGTTCCCTGCAGACAGGAGTCCAGCTAGGGCCCCCCTACAGAATGTTACTTCCTGGGAAATACTTCCTGAGCTAGAGCATTAGGCTGACAATAGAGAAAAATTTGCCTTCATTTAAAAGGCAGTCATTTTATTATTTGTTTCCCCAGATTATCAATAAATACACAGAGAAACATGACTTGGGGTCTTCAGTCGAGAACTGCTGGCCCCCTGTTTTATGCTCTCTGCTCTATCTCATTCCTGGCAGTTTGTCTCATTATTAAATAATTATAAAATTATTCCATGCTTTGGGACCCTCGGTCTGCAACACTCTTCTGTCATCCTTAGCCATGGTCCACCTTTCAGATACATAGCAAGCAACTGAGAAGAACATGGACTGGATCAGGCATACCTTAGTCTCTAAACTGACATTGTTGCTCTTTAGTACTCTGGAGAGGTTTCTGACAGCAGACTTTCCTAAAGCAACTTGTCTTTTGATTTCCTGACTGTTGGTGTCAAGTGTGTTGATTGTGGATCTCAGCAAGATGAAATTATTAACAATCTCAGTGTCTTCTCCATCTTTTATGGAGCTACCAATTGCCAATTAGTAGTGAAAAGATTTGTTTTCTTGATCCGTATTGAAGACTACAGTCCTTGATGTTCTGCAGCAAACACTTCAGGGACTCCTGAGTTTCAGCAAAAAGGTTGTGTCATCTGCATATTGCAGATTATCAATGCGTCTGTATCACGGGTCATTAGTCTCTATCAAAAAGAATTGGCCTAGTTGGAAATATTTTAGGAAGTATAATATGATCAGGAGGCAATGGTAATAAAAGAAGTCTAAGCTGCACTGAAGGCATCATCTAAAAGTGAGGCCCCAGGAATCAATGTGATACCAATTGACGTTTAAATGACACGCTCAGCCCTGGGCATGCTCACCAGTCTATGACAGGAAAGTTGGAAGAAAGCTGTCTGGCCAACTGATTGGAGAAGATATATGTCTATTCCCATTTCCAAAACATATAATCCACCGGAATGTGGAAATTATCCAATAATACCAATACAAGCAAACCCTGTGAACAATCGATCTGAACCCTTTCCTTTCCTATGCCATTCTCACACGTCCTGACACATTCAAACTCATTGCTGCAGTCACTGTTTGAATCCACCTGGTCAGGGGTCTTCCTCTCCTTTGATGACCCTCCTTCTCCAAGGAGCAGCCCCTCCTTGCAACATGCAAAGCCTCATCATCCTTCCCTTCAAAGAGTACTCTGGCTGCAACCCCTCCAGGTCTCTTTGGTTTTGTTCCTGTCCATCCATGAGATGTTCAACACTCTTCTCCAACACCACAGCTCAAAGGCATCAATTCTTCTTCT
>NW_006399885.1:6406-9012 GCF_000299155.1 Elephantulus edwardii | reverse complement strand
GTTGCTCTTTAGTACTCTGGAGAGGTTTCTGACAGCAGACTTTCCTAAAGCAACTTGTCTTTTGATTTCCTGACTGTTGGTGTCAAGTGTGTTGTTGATTGTGGATCTCAGCAAGATGAAATTATTAACAATCTCAATGTCTTTTCCATCTTTTATGGTGCTACCAATTGCCAATTAGTAGTGAAAAGCTTTGTTTTCTTGATCTGTATTGAAGACTACAGTCGACATTCTGCAGCAAACATTTCAGGGACTCCTGAGTTTCAGCAAAAAAGGTTGTGTCATCTGCATATTGCAGATTATTAATGAGTCTGTATCACAGGTCATTAGTCTCTATCAAAAAGAATTAGCCTAGTTGGAAATATTTTAGGAAGTACCATATGATCAGGAGGTAATGGTAATAAAAGAAGTTTAAGCTGCACTGAAGGCATCATCTAAAAGTGAGGCCCCAGGAATCGATGTGATACCAATTGACGTTTCAATGGCAGGCTCAGCCCTGGGCATGCTCACCAGTCTATGACAGGAAAGTTGGAAGAAAGCTGTCTGGCCAACTGATTGGAAAAGATCTATGTCTATTCCCATTTCCAAAACATATAATCCACGAGAATGTGGAAATTATCCAATAATACCATTAATAACACATGCAAGCAAACCCTGTGAACAACAGATCTGAACCCTGTCCCATCCTATGCCATTCTCACATTTCCTGACACACTGAAACTCATTGCGGCAGTCACTGAATCCACCTGGTCAAGGGTCTTCCTCTCCTTTGATGACCCTCCTTCTCCAAGGAGCAGCCCCTCCTAGCAACATGCAAAGCCTCATCATCCTTGCCTTCAAAGAGTACTCTGGCTGCAACCCCTCCAGGTCTCTTTGGTTTTGTTCCTGTCCATCCATGAGATGTTCAACACTCAACACCAAAGCTCAAAGGCATCAATTCTTCTTCTGGCATCCTTATTCATTGTGCAGCTCTCAGATGCATAGCAAATGATCAGAAAGACC
This sequence comes from Elephantulus edwardii, assembly GCF_000299155.1. NCBI lineage: Eukaryota > Metazoa > Chordata > Mammalia > Macroscelidea > Macroscelididae > Elephantulus > Elephantulus edwardii. Next base: position 8,013 of record NW_006399885.1, on the reverse strand, counting down.
ATGGCCAAAATCAGACATACATCTGTCATCAAACCAACATTATTACTACTATTGTTGTTATGTGCCATTGTGTCTCCTGCCACTCATAGCGACCCTATGTACAACAGCCCTAAATCCTACTCTATCCTGTTCCAATCGCATGGCCTTTGACACACCCATCCTGATTACCCCAGTCACTGAATCAATCCACCTCATAGAGGGTCGTCCCCTCCTGCACTGTCCCTCCACCCTCCCAAGCATGATGGCCCTCTACAAGGACCTGCTGCTCCTTACATGTCCAAAGTGTATCAGACGAAGCCCCAGAATCCTTGCCTCCAAGGAGTAGCCTGGTTTAACCCTCTCTAGCATGAATCTGTTTTCTTGGAATTCCATGGTACATTCAATACTCTTCTCCAGCACCACAGCTCAAAGGCATCAGTTCTCCTTTGATCCTCCCTAGTCATTGTCCAACTCTCTGATGCATAACAAACAGCTGTTTGCAAAGACCATGGCCTGTATCAGGCGCACCTTAGTCTCCAGAGAGACACCGTTGCTCTTGAGTACTTTAGAGCGGTCCCTAACAGCAGACTTTCGCATCGCAATATGTTTTTTGATTTCCTGGCTGCTGGTGCCAAGAGTGTTGACCGTGGAGCCGAGCGAACTGAAGCTGTGAAGAATCTCAATCTCTACGCCATCCATCCTGACGCTACCAATTGGTCCAGTGGTAAGAATCTTTGTCTTCTTGACATTGAGCCTCAGTTCATACTGAAGGCTGCAGTCCTTGACCCTCTGCAGCATGAAGTCCTCCTTAGATCCTCCCCATAACGGCTACTAAATAAATGACATTGCAGGGTGGAGGAAGACATTTTATATTTTAATGTATTGAATTACCTTTCTATTTGTTGACCTCATCATCTTGAATATCTCAAATATTTCTCATACAATAGTGGTGAATATTACAACATGTGAATTTTTTTAGAGTTAAATTTCTTGTAGTTTTAGGAATCTTCTTACTCTTGTTCAGTAAGTCTAACTAGAAATTGACAGTCCTAAGAGCCATGTTGTAGGTACAATTGATATTGCTATTAGGTCATTCAAATTCAAAGTCTCTACACCTTCATACTGAACATAGTGAAACAGAGTTTGAGGTGTCTTCCCTGGTCATTAGCCATATATAGACATTTTAACCTTAAAATACCACACTTTGATATCATAAGTTATCTTTCTCTGCCTTTCAGATGTGAAAGTAGACCTTCTGTCTAACATGATAAGAAAAATGCAGATCAATCATTGAGAAATGTGGTGAAAAATGCCAAGGTTTGATGTCTCTTCCTTGCATAATGATATAAAATCATTTTCATGACCTCTCATGGGTGGTTTCTCACTACTGATCAATGACAGGAAAGGGAGAAGGGCTCGATTGTTCTAGGAGGACAGTGTGACTAGAGAACAAGATACAAACTGAAATTAAGCTTCTACACGCAGCTTGACATAGAAGGCCAACAACCACATTCAGTGTCATTCAGCTCATTCTGACCCATAGCGACCCTTCAGGACACACAAATCTGCCTATTAGATTGCTAAGACAGTCACCTTTACAGAAGCGCACTGCCACATTTGTCTCCCAC
>NW_006399885.1:2281-5668 GCF_000299155.1 Elephantulus edwardii | reverse complement strand
TCTTTGGAGAAGGACATCCTGCTCAGAAGAGTGGAGAAACAGCGGAGGAGAGGAAGACGCCAGATAAGATAGATTGATTGGGGCACAGTCAGGGTAGGTGGGTCAGAGTCAGGGCGACTGGCTCAGGACAGGGCAGACTTCAGAGCTGTTATACGTAGGGCAGCTAAGAGTTATGGGTGACTCCATGACATGTAACAACAACAGCAGACAATTATTTTCTTTTCGGAAGTCAAATAGCCTTGAAGGTTTGATAAGCCATAATTTTTTTAATCCTTTCTCTATATTCAGGGATATGATTATTTTTTTGTTCTATGATATATGACATCAATAAAAATTTTGCTTCAAAATCTCAAAATTCCTATGTACAAACAAGAAGAAATACAATAGAATAGAAATAGAGTCCCAGCAAAAGATAAGAACTATACAGACAGCAAGGATAGCAGGTGCAAGTACATCACTCGTCTTAACCTTAGAAAAAGAGTTAACATTATAGCAAATAAGGGAGCTCTGTTGGCCTAGTGGTAAGTAGCTATGTTGCAGTCCCAAAGGCACCTGGTCTGAATCCAGCAGCTGGTCCCTGGGAGAAGGATGGGCAATCTCATTCCATGTGATGAACCGCCTCTGAAGGTCCATTGTAAAGTGAGCTATGGGTCACTACTGAGTGGACAGGGCACAGCAAAACACAACATAGCAAATAAGTTGGAACTCACATACTGCTTCAATAAAAAGAGTAAAAGCATTGTTTTGGTAAAATAAGGGTTGTTTCTCCAGTAACAAAGAGTCCTGTGACTATGGACACAAGTTAATAAAATACAGGTTGTCAATTGACTTTATAACCTGCGGTTTGAGAGAAGTGGTCTTCAAGAAGAATGTCACTGCCACCTAGGCCTGCAAATAAAATGTATAATTTAAAAGCAATTTAGCCTGGTCTCTGACTCATGACTGTGGGAAAGACCCTTTGTCCAGTAACACTTCTACCTGCAACGACACACGATCAGGGGCAAAAGACCTTAAACAAAAAGTAGAACTGATAAGGCTGCCTTGTCTTAAGCAAGAACTTGATTATAGTACCTTTTACAATGACAGCGACACAGGGATCAGCTTTCTGCTCGATGGGGACATCGGTGCCATGCGTGTGGGCTGAGGGTCGGGTGGTGCGTGCACGTCTCTGGACCTCATCACTTGGCCCATCGAGCATTCTTGTCATCACTGCATAGAGGTCTGGTCAGTGGCTGGTCAGGAAAGCGGGTCAACAGCACGCTCTGCTTTCAGGCAGTCTGGACACTCTGCCTTTTAATGGCCCCTCCTGTCATCACTGAGCAGACTGTCATTTATTCAGTCCTTGGAGCTCATGGCAGCAGTGGTCCTGTCAGTGACACTGAAATTTGGAGTTGTTGTGAGGTGGTCCCTGCAGAGTGTATGGTCACCGCTGGGCCTGTTACCTCATCCTCAGAATTTCTTTAGCATCCTTTCTATTTCCTCAGCCCCATCTCAGTTGTTAAAATCCTTGAAAACTCACTCCAGCTTTTCCTGTATCACTTTTATTATCATGGGCCGACCGTGTGGCAAAAGGCGTTTCTACCAGGGCTGGCCATCCTATCTCAGACTGAGGGTCTATCTCCCTATATTTCTAAAGGCTTCAGTTAAGCCACTTAGGAAGACAGCTCGATTCTTTTTCCTAACGCAAAAATAAACATTGCGTTACAGCTCCTCAGATTCCTTCTGATACACAATGAGGTGTTTCTTTGGCTCTCTACCTCTTCTGCTGAAATCACACCTGGGTTTGCATCAGACAACTTCTCCTTCCATAAAGAATCTAGACAAAATCCACCAGATGCTCTGCTGGAGAAGGAGAGGCAATCTCCTCCTGTACCAGTCAGATACGATTTGCTGGCACACACACACATACACACACTAATAGAAAATAAAAATAATCTAGATGAAAACCTTTTAGTACACACCCTGCCTCTACACACTATGTAGATAAGTGTTGCTTTGAATTCTAAATCCTCAAAAGCAATTGTATCTAAAGCAAGCTTTTTATGAGGAACTTTGTAGGTGTTTTTTAAGAAGTGTCCAAACCTCTGTTGCTTTCCTCTGAGGATACTTTTTTCTTAGGATACATTTTTTGCTTAGAGACAGATGGAATCCTTTCTGCTGGGATACTTGAGCTTTTCCACCACCACCCCTACACTCTATGCTAATAAAGTAATGGTTTAGGATCGGAACTACATGGTTTTGGGTTTTGGGTTTTGTATGGGCAAATGAGATAATTTTCATTTTAGGAGTGATCAATACCCCCAACCCTCGGGACATAGGATACGCAGAAGTGGAGCCAAAAGCCTAGGGCAGGAATCAGAATGACCTCATCGTGCCCATGGACACATGTATGTTCCCGTGCACTTCCCACCACTTTTCTGTGCAAGGAAACAGAGCCGAAGTATGTTCTGACTTGAATTTTCTCTGATATTGCTAGCTGTTAAACACCATAGACATACTTCTGTATAACTTCATCTTCATCAAGTCTTCTAATCTTTTGGTAATACTTCACCATACGCAGCAGGTTGGTCCTAAAAACTCTGAGTTAATACTTGCCTTTTCTTCTCCCCATAAATTAGACAATTTGAAGACAGGTGTTAAATGGTAGCTTGCAAGAAGATGCAGAACGCCCACCCCCTTCAAAGCACCCTAGCTGTACTGAAGAACATTTCCCCCAAACTTCCACAGGCTTAATCAATTAATAAAATGCTGTTGGAGCTGGCTTCTTTTGGTTGTTGCTTCCACATCACAGATATCCTGTGGATTTATAAAACTAGTTGCTTACCCCTTCTGAGAAGACCTTACCAATTGTGTGACTGACCAGGTTAGCAGTTTCATGGGAAGAAGAACCTCATCATGTCCTTGCACAGTTATTACCGAAGTACAGCCACCTTGAGCAGAAAAGTTCTGATTAGAGACCCTCCTATCAACCTTCTGTGAAATAACATGTTCCCCACACAACCACTGAAAAAGAATCATCCTTTTGAACTTTGCAGACCTTATCAGGATAGACGCTCACCATTTCACTCTTGACATCATGGGATGCTTATACTTGAAATGAGTTCAGTGATAGCCCAGTTGAGAATCTAAGCAATTAGTAAACAATTATTAAATCTTAAAATGCCCCTCAGACCAAATGTTTGGACAAAACCATGCATTTTCCTGATGGGTTGCAGTAGAAAGTTAAGACAGAAAATACACATAGACGATAGATGTTTAGTTACCAGCAGATGACATCACAATAAACATTAACATAAATAAGCCAGAAACAGATCACGAAGAAGTTACTCAAACAGGCTGAGCAAGAACAACCCGAGGGACAACTCGCCACTTCAACAGTGAACACAG
>NW_006399885.1:0-1638 GCF_000299155.1 Elephantulus edwardii | reverse complement strand
AGCTGGCTCTGATGAAGGACGCTCACCCTGAATGACCATAGGACACAAACTTAGCTGTTCAATGGAATCAGTACTGTGCCACCACGTGGGTATATTTCTTCCTCTGGCACCAAGATTTCCAGGTCAATGAGAAGAACAGAACAGGAAGCATATATTCCATCTAATAGACCAGTCATCTTCTGGAAAGGAAAAGTGATAGTAGGGTTTGAAGACATGACAGTGCTGGAGAATTTTTTCCACCTTTAGGTGGTGAACTTGAAGCTTTCACAGCGTATAGCTCATCCCAAACAGCAAAGTGAGCATGTCACCTAAAGCAGATGTGGGTTTTTTTTTAAGCAAACACCGCTGACTCCTTGGCACTGAGACTTTCTTCATAATGAGAACCTGTATTAAACACTTCCCTCATTCATATTCAGCTCCAGGGTTTCTGGCCTCCCTTCCCTCGGTAAGGCCTATGGTCATGGGCAGCAGGGCAAGGAACACAGGACCCTATTCACGCTTCCTGACCTGCCGCGGTGAGGGCAGGTGCAGCCACTGTGATGTGGGATGGGCACTGTGTGGAGGGCATCTTCTGGCCAGGACTCTGCAGGAAGATATGTCCAGCATGCACAGAAAGAACAGCTCAGTGGGTGTTTTCACCATCTGATGGTGACCCACCCCCTGCCCAGTGCATTCTTGTCTAGTGCGTAGACCCCTGGGAAGGACGTGAACCCCTGCTTCTAGAGTCTGGCCAAGGAGGAAGGAGCTAGAAGCAGCAGAAGTCTGACAGAAGCCCTTGTCTTCCTCTGGGCCCCAGAGGGCAGCAGGACCATGCACCTGCACAGCTCTCTGCAGGGGAAGTTGAGGGAGGACGTGCCCAGGGCCCAGGGTGAAGGGTAAAGACCAGTATTATCTGGACACTGGAGCCTGCAGGAAGGCCTGGCTCTGAAACAAAAGTAATTTTTATTTTTTCCTAACACCTTGTGGGTCCTTGCGTCGTCAAGCTTCAGTTTCTCCTTTTGTTTTTCTAACTTACGTTTTTTTTTTGTACATAGTGCCGTTATAGCTTTTCTCTAGCGACCCTATGTACAAAAAAAAAAGCACAAGTTAGAAAAAAAACACACAGGACCTCATGCACTTGCTGCAGAGGGTCAAGGATTGCGGCCTTCAGTATGAACTGAGGCTCAATGTCAAGAGGACAAAGATTCTCACCACTGGAAGCTAGCATCTAACACTTGTCTTCAAATTGTCTAATTTATGGGCAGAAGAAAAGGCAAGTATTAACTCAGAGTTTTTAGAACCAACCTGCTGCATATGGTGAAGTATTACCAAAAGATTAGAAGACTTGTTAAAGATGAAGTTATACAGAAGTATGTCTATGGTGTTTAACAGCTAGCAATATCAGAGAAAACTCAAGTCAGAATATACTTTGGGTCTGCTGCCTTGCACAGAAAAGTGGTGGGGAGTGCACGGGAACATGCATGTGTCCATGGGCACGATGAGGTGACTCTGATTCCTGCTCTATGCTTTTGGCTCCACGTATGCGTATCCTCTGTCCCAGGGGTTGGGGTATTGATCACTCCTAAAATGAAAATAATCTCATTTCCCCATACAAAACCCAAAACACTATAGGTCCGATCCTAAACCATTTCTTTTTTA
>NW_006399884.1:9498012-9501008 GCF_000299155.1 Elephantulus edwardii | reverse complement strand
GTGGCACCATGCAGTATTTGTCCTTTTGTGACTGAGATACTTCAGTCAGCATAATGTCCTCCAGAGTCACCCATTTTGAATAATATTGCATGAGTTCCTTGTTTTTCAATGCAGTGAAGTATTCCATTGTGTGAATATACCACAGCTTCTCTATCCATTCGTTTGTTGATGGGCACTTTGGTTGTTTCTGACTCCTTGCTATTGTGAACAAAGCTGCAATAAACATGGGTGTGCATATATCTGCTCGGATGTCAGTTGTGGTCTCTTTGGAGTATATTCCCAGTAGTGAAATTGCTGGGTCAAATGGTATCTCTATTTGCAACTTTTTAAGAAAGCGCCATACTACCTTCCACAGTGGTTGCACCATTTTACACTCCCACCAACAGCGAATAAGGGTTCCAGTTTCTCCACAACCTCACCAGCATTTGTTGCTTGCTGTTCTGTTAAATTTTGCTGTTCTGTCTGGTGTAAGATGATATCTCATAGTTGTTTAAATTTGCAACTCTCTTAGAGCTAGCTAGGGATTTTGAACATTTCTTCATGTGCTTGTTAGCCATCTGAATGTCTTCTTCGGTGAAGTGTCTGTTCATATCCTGTGCCCATTTTTCTATTAGATTATTTACCTTTATCTTGTTGTGGTGCTCAAGTATTTTATAAATTCTGGATATAAGTCCCTTATCTGATATGTAATTACCAAATACTTTTTCCCAGTCAGTGGCTTCCCTTTTTACCCTGGTGGAGAAGGTTTTGGATGTGGATAGGGATTTGATTCTTAGAAGGTCCCATTCATCTATTTTATCTTCTCCTGGTTGTAGGTTGAGGTTTCACTATTCTTGTCTCTAAGGAGCACCATTGTTGCACTTCCTCCAAGACAGATTTATTTGGGGTTTTTTTCCCTCTCTGACTCCACAATTTAAAGGCATTGATTCTAATTCATTTCAATGTAAATCTTTTCTCCATCTATAATGATGTTGCCTGTAGTCCAGTGGTTTTTTGTTTTCTTGATGTTGAGATGTTACTCATATTGAAGGTTGTGGTGTTTAATCTTCTGCAGTAAGTGCTTCAAGTCTTCTTGACTTTCTACACTTAAGGTGGTGTCATCTGCATAATGCAGGTTGTTGATGAGTCTTCCTCCAATCCTGGATGCCACATTCCTCCTCATAGAGCCCAGGAGATAAGTTCAGTTTTGACTTGGTGTCATTAAGTTTTGACTTGATCTTTGTTTAAAATGACACATGCCTATTGATTAGCAGTGATGGTTCAGTGATAGAATCCTCTCCTTCTAGGCAGGACTCAGGTTCAATTCTTAGCCAATGCATCACAACACATGCATCACAATGGTACCACGCTGTTGGAAGAGGCCTGCATATTGCTGTGATTCTATAGAAAGGCCTCTAAATCTACCTTCAAAAGTCAGCCAATGACACCCCTGTGGATCTCAATGATCTGAACCCTAAATGCCCACAAGAACAGCACACGATGAGGCAGTGATTTGTTCCATGTGTTACACGACAACAGTCACTAGGATGTTTTCTCCCTCTTAGCATAATGCAGAGAGAATCTGTGCAGTAGGCAGTGGAAATGACCCTGAAAGCCATTGTTGTTATTAGATGTCATAAAGTCAGTTCTGACCCACAGCACACCCTCATACTGTTGAAACACTGCCCAGCCCTACTCCAGCCTCCTAATTGCTGTGCTTGCATTCACTGGTTGGTCACAGGGTCAGTCCAACTCACTGAGGGTATTCCTCTCTTCTGATAACCCTCTGCCCAGGATGACATCTTCCTCTGGGGACCTTCTGACATGTCCAAGTACATAAGACAATGTCTCACTGTCCTGCCTCTGAGGAGCATCCTGGCTATACTTTCTCCAGGGTAAGTTTGTCAGTTAGCTGTGACTTACCCCCAACACAAGAGTCTGTGAGCTCCGTCAATACGTGCCCCTGTCACCCAAATGCAACCATCCCTACCCAGAGTCCCTTCACAGGATTCCTCGTTGTCCAGTGGGACAGAGCAGGCCTGCCCCATAGCGCATCCAAGGCTGCGTTCTCTAAAAGAAAGGAGTAGCCTTTTCTCCTGTAAAGCAGTTGCAGGGTTCCAACTGCAGAGCACTTTAAGCAGCAGGAATGTTTTGTTTCTAAAATACAGAATGCAATGTTGATGGTGGGACTCCTTGCTTAGCTGAATTAATTCTGACTCACAGAACCCCTACAGGAGAGACTAGAACTTAAGGTGCGCTGCAATCCTAAAGGCACGTGGTTTGAATCCACCAGCTGCTCCCCAGGAGAAGGATGGGCAATCTCCTCCCATGCCTCTGAAGACCCTCCGAAGGGTCAGCTGAAGGGTTCCCTCTCAGAGGCACGCAACAACGATCCTTACGAGAGCAGACCGCGTCACTTTTCTCCTTCAGAGCAGCTGATGAATTCAAACCACCAATTTGCTGGCTGCTGAATGCTTTACCCACAATCCGCCTCCCCATTTCTGGCACCAAGGAGGAAACTCAGGAAAATCAGCTGCCACCAAGTGGATTCTGACTCAGGGTGCCCCCAGGTGTGTCAGAGTGAAACTGCACACAGAGTGACCGTCGTCGGTGTTTCAGAAGTCGAGTGTCAGGCCTTTGCTTGTTTTGTTGGTTTGTTTGGTTGGGTTGGTTTTCAGTTTTTTTGAGTGCCAACCCTTTGGTACTCTGAATGGATCCAAACCACCAAACTTCACATTAGCCGCTGAGTCTTCTGACATGTGCCCTATCCTGCAAAGAAAGCAGCACAGGACCAGAGAATTAGCATCAAGCAGACAGAAGGCTTAGGGCTGCTGGGAGTAAAACCGAGACAGTCTCTCTCCATAAAGACACAGAGGCCTGGAGACTCAGCTCTACCCCATGGAATAGCTATGAGTCAACAATGTTTTTGTTGTTGTTGTTGTTGTTGTTGTTGTTGTTGTTGTTATGTGCCGTTGAGTCGTTTGCGACTCATAGCGACCCTATGTACAACAGCCCTA
>NW_006399884.1:9477801-9497382 GCF_000299155.1 Elephantulus edwardii | reverse complement strand
CCCACCCCCTGGGCCCCTCTTAGAAGAGGCAGGGTCCCTGGGGTGGGGGGTGGGGAGGAAGGAAGAGGTGGGAGCACGTTAGACAAAGGAAGCCGCCATAAAGCAGCAGCCGCCTGTAATCAGGGGCCTTTGTTTAGAGCTGGTTTAAACAAGTTGTTGTGCTTTGCCAAGGAGGGGACCATAAACCCAGTGAAAATAAAAGTGTTTACAGCAAGGCAGAGAGAGGCCAGGATCAATTGTGGCCATGCAGACTCCCAGACCAGAGAAGGGGCTCCCCACATCACAGATGATGAAGGGGACAGAGATGAAGGGGAAGGGGGCGGAGTGGGGAGAACTGGGCTGGATGCTGCCTTCCCCAGCCAGTGTGGGCAGGACTGGAGCCCCCCACCTTCCAACCTTGGGATACTCGGTCCTTGGAACTTCCAGAGATGATTTGCCCCAGGCTGAGGATCTCCCAGGATGTTCTTTACCCCCTACAAATTCCTTTACAATGACTGCAGGGAGTTAGACTAATGATGGGGTTGGAGGGTAGCTCCTTCTCCAAGAAAATGCCTCTTGGACCCAGTTGATCTACCTCAGGAAGGTGCAGGGAGCTGTAGGCAAGGAAGCGGGTCGGGAGGAGGAAAACATGTTTTAGGGGAATGATTTGTCCTTATAGAGTTCCCCCCGCAGGCCTTTCTGACTCAGTGTCCTCATGTGACAGAGCAGAACCACCCCATAGGGCTTCCTATGCTGTAATCTCTTACGGGACAAGATCGCTGGTCGTTCTCCCATGGAGTTACTGTGTGGGTTTGAACCACCAACTTTTTGGCTAACAGTCAAGTGCTCCACTATTGCACCACCAGGACTTCTCTTTGGGGGAAAGGGGAAGGTGACTTCACCGGGAAGGTCAGAAAGAGTGTCAGTCTGCGCACCTTCCCATGTTCTAATCTGATAAACCACCTGCCAGTCAGTCATCTGGTGATGGCTGATGTGTTGCTGTGACACTGGAAGCTATGCCACCAGTCATCCAAATGCCAGTAGGATCACTCTTGGTAGACAAGTGTCATGGAGCTTCCAGACTAACACTAGGAAGAAAAGCCTGGTGATCCACTTTCAAAAATTAGTCAGTGAAAAACCCTTGGGTCATGACAGAACACTGACCAGTATAGAGCCAGAAGACGAAAACCCTCAGGTTGGAAAGCACTCAGGATACACAGTGGCCAGAACAATAGAACAGAGCTGACAAACAACAGTGCCGATGACAGGGCTGGGGTGTGTCAGCCCATGCTCCATTCTGTTATATGTGGGGTTACCAGAAGCAGAGCCAACCTGGCAACAACTAACATCCTATAACAACAACACCCTGTACTCTCTGGAAAAGGACATCATACTGGGAAATGTAGAGAATCAGTGAAAGAGAAGAGCCTTAATGAGATGGATTGGCACAATGAGTGACTGTGAGGATGGCACAGGGCAGGCAAGGTTCAGATCTGCTGTTCACAGGGCGTTATGAGTTGTCGTCCACTGGACGACACCTAACAACATGACAACCTCATGTGCTCCAGTGTATGACTGTGTTCCACAGTGCTGTAATCTGAGAAAGCAGGTTGCCAGGTCTTTCTTCCGTGGCACCACTCTTAGGGTAGCTGTCCATTGTTAATTGTTTGTCTGCACTGGGTTGAATACACAGTATCTTGGAGTCATCCATTCATTCCACAAGCCCATTCGCCTACTGTTGGACATTGGGTGGAAAGGAGTTAGGGTGGAAAGATGAAGGAAACATGTCCTTGTCATAAAAATAGTGGAATTTGGGGATGACTATCAAGAACATCTTCAAGACATGTATGTTGTTATTGCCGCATACCATCAAGTCAGAATCGACTCATAGCTGACCCTCCAATGGGTTTTCAGAGGCAGCAAATTGCATGAAAGGAGATTGCCCACTTTCTCCCACAGAGTAGCTGATGGATTCAAACCACTTGCCTTTGGGTTGGCAGCACATCTCTTTGCTACTAGGCCACCAGAGCTCCCTCAGAATGTGTACACACACACACACACACACACACACACACACACACACACACACACACACTCAGCCTGTTTCTGTCAAGTTGCTTCTCCATAAATCATCATAGTCCTCATGAAGTGTGGTGATCTGCTGCCAGGAAATGAATCCCATGAGCACGATGGGATTTAGACATTTCATCAGTAACCAGAGGTGCTCTTTACAAAATCACATGCTAAGTGATGTGGCAGCATTATAAATACACCCTGAAATCAGAGCAGCCCCTTTTGAATCAGTTCTGACCCATGGTGAGCCCCATGCACATGAGGATAAAATTCTACTCCCTAGGGTTTTCAGGGGCTGATTTCTTCACAAACAAATTCTCAGACCTTTCTTATGAGGCGCCTTCTGGGTGTATTCAAAACTCCAGCCTTGTGGTTATAACTCAGAGTTAACAGTTTGCACCACCAGTAAGGTCTGGAGGATCAGAGAAATCCCAAGAGGACTGTTGTTGTGTGCCATGAAGTTGGAACTGACTCATAGCTGACCTTCCAGAGGGTTTTTGGAGGTACAGGAGGACTTCATGGAGGTGGTGGTTGGTGTCTGGGTGGCTGAAAGGAGGGGTGAGCATCTGAAAGAGGAGCAGCTGGACACAAGGTGGGTGGTGGCAGCCCCACTGTGTGGTGGAGGGTGTGGGCAGGGCAGGGCAGGGGCAGGCTGGAGTGGGGAGAGGATGAGGTGAGGAGGATAAACCTCTCCCTGAAGGGCAGAACTCAGAAGCTGGGTGTGGAGTTTCCATTCCGAGGCAGTCACGTGAGCTCCGGGACAACAAATTGCGAGGCTTCTATCTTGCGCGGGTGTGCTTGTGTCACCAGCCCCTCCATGTCTCAGCTTCCTCATTCATAAAGCAGTACTCTGAACACCAGGCCTGCCCCACCCGGTCCGGACCAGGCCTTCCTTGCCAAAGTCCAGGGTGCAGAAGGAGGGGCTGGAAGAGGGGAGGAGGCGAAGGGGAGGGATGGCCTAAATCTTCGGCATCTAGTAAGGGTGGAGAGATTTGGGGAGGCCCAGCTAGAAAGAGGGGTGAAGGAATAGTTTCCAGCAGATAAAGACAAAGCTCAGCATGGTTGCTCTGGTGTTGACTTGCTTTTGTCAGGTCCCAGCTAGTCAATTCCAGCTCACAGCAACCCCACAAACCACAGAACTCTACCCTCTGCCTGCACCATCCTCTCAATCGTTGCTGTGTTTGAGGCCATTCCTGCAGCCACCGTGTCAGCCAATTTCCTTGGGGGTCTTTCTGGTTCACACTGACCCTCTGGCTTCACCAGGTATGGTGTCCTTCTCCAGTTACTGGCGCCCTCCTGATGACATGCCCAAGGCCCATGAGACAGTAGCACTATCTTAGCTTCTAAGAAGCACTCTGTTTGCCCTTCCCACAAGATTAGTTTGTTTCTCTGATAGACACAGTATTCTTTAATATACTACAGATTTTTTCTCCTCTTTCAAAACCGTGAATGTTTTATGATAATGACCAGTTTTCAAAATATTCTGGAAGAAATAGTTTAAGTTAATTTTGTATAAAGCTATAATATTTCTCATAAATTTCTGATATAGACACTAAAAGACTTCCTTGGTCTAATGCACTAGCTAATTGATTAGATAAATAATTTTACATTTTTAAGATTCTCTTGTATCCCTCAGTCAAACCCTGTTCTTTGCCTCATCTAGAATCTGCTCTGGTATCCAAATCATACACCCAGCAATTGAGCTACGAGATTGCAATCCTGTTATTTTAAGATCTTTTCTCTCTCCATAGGAAGGTGCTAGATGGTCTAGCCAGCCTTCTCCTCCCCCTCCTGCCCACTGCACACTCCTGAGAGTGTTTGGTCAGGCCTTTGTGCTATGTGGAGGCATGTATACATGGGCCAGGCACAGTGCTGGGCTCCTGGGACAATGCAGGAAGCCACAAAGCCTCCTTCACTGTCCAAAGAGAATCATTAGATGGCCCTGTCCTTGCAGCTCAGCAGCTCTTCCACTGTCAGCCTTCCTTGAGTCACTGGGACCCTTGAGTGAGAGAGTAGATGAAATCCTCCTTGCATATTCTAAAACATTTCTCCTAATAATAATAATAATAAAACCCCTGCAGTTTGGGTTAAAGTTTATGTAGCAAATTGGTTTTCCACTCAACAAGTCACACACGTTTGCTTTGTGATGTGTGATGCGGACTGCACACGTCACAGCCTGCCTCCTACTGCCTCTCTGTCTCCTGGCCCTTGGCCTTCCAGTCCTGCCTTCTAAGTTTTATCCCTGGACAAACACTGTCCCTTTGGTCTCATGCGGTTCATTGTCCTGAAAACTGTGCACCTCCCTCGTGTTAATGATGACATTCTAGATCTATCTGGTGTTTGGCTGAAAGTTGAGTGATGGGAGTGAAGTTGGCTCCAGGATTGCAGTGTCTAAGGCCCATAGTTCTAGAAGGTTCCATTAGTCTCAACTAGACCAGGGCACCATTGAGCTCTTCTGGGCTCAGGGTCACTGAGCCTGGATTGTTTCCACATTTTCTATTCTACACCCCCCACCCCCCACCCCCCCCAGAAGATAGTAAAATGATCTCCTATCTACCATTGTCCACATCCAGCAAATAAATCCTATTTAATCTGATCCCAAATCATGCCTTCTACTCTCCCCACCACACACCCAAATTATTTTGAGGCCAATTCTTGATATCTCACTATCTGTAACTGTTTCAGTAAGTACTTCTAAAATGACAAAGGCTCTAAATCTTTAACCACGATACTATCTTATGTAAAATATTTATGGTTTCTTGGTATCCTTCAAATATCCAGACCTTCAAAGTTCAGATTACTCTAATTACCTAATAACGTTTTTACAGTTTGCTTATTTGAACCAGAATCCAAACACTCTCAAAGAAGCTGATTTGCTTCACTTTTACATTTTTTCCAAGCTTCATGCCATTGATGGAATCTCTGTGGCATTTTTCTATGCATTCTTCTGTCTCTTGTGTTTAAAAAAAATCTGGAGGTCTGACCTGGGGTGTGTACTGTGTATGTGTACATGTGTGTACCTACATATAGGTGAATGCAAGATTGTTTGTTAGGTGGTGTGTATCTTTTCAGTAGGAAGTACACAATTTCTATTTTTCACATGTGTGTGTACCTACATATAGGTGAATGCAAGATTGTTTGTTAGGTGGTGTGTATCTTTTCAGTAGGAAGTACACAATTTCTATTTTTCACATGTGTATATGATGTTACTAACAACCAACAACAACAAAAACCTTCATCCTGATTGCATTGATTCTGACCGATAGGGACCCTCTATCAGGTTTCTGAAGCTGTAAATCTTTATGGGAGGAGATTGCTCATCATTCTTCTGAGGAGAGCTGATGATTCTGACTATTGATGGCTTGGTTAACAGCCCAATATACAATGTGAGATAGATTGATACAGTAACTGGGGCAATGTGGATTGGTGTGTTGGAATTAGTGAGACTGGATCAGGACAGGGAAGGATTCAGAGCTGCTGTACATAGGGTTGCATGCAACTCAATGGCACCTAACATACTATGATAGGTTTGTAAGCAGGAGTGGCATCCACTTCCTAAACAACATGCCTCCGGAAGCTCTATGAACTTTGATAAATGTTAATAGTTGTAGAGGGGTTTCCGGCCTCTTGTTCAGTGGGTAGCTATGACTCTAAGGTAATCAACAACATATACTATCAAGGCTCTTTGTAGCCACTAATAACCATTGCCTAAGCCCATGTGATTCTTCCGGGGTTGCAAAAATAGTACTATTCTAACTCTAACGTTCCTCCTTCTTCTATTAATTGAAATACACACAGAAGAATTTCCCTCATCAAGTTTTCAGTGACCTTGAGGTCCTGCTCTCAAAGGTACCACAGGCTTGGTTCCACACCACCACAATAAAGGATGATCAGTCCAGATAGCCTCATGAATGTGTGTTATTGTGGTTGTTTCACAGTGTATGTAAGACATTATGCTGAGTGAAATGTCTCAGTCACAAAAGAACAAATAACGCATAGCACCACTGTTATAAAGCAGATCTGACATGGGGGTTGGGAGGAAAATAGGATAGGAGTGTATAGGTAATGAACATTGTATTGGAACAGATTAAGGAAAGAATTATTTAAAAGAAATATATGATTACAACAATAGCCCAGAATAAGAGGTACATTTCAAAGAGGACTAGGGGGAAGGGAGAAGGTAATTATGCAACAATGAGGAGGAAGAAGGGGTTAAATGTGCAATAATGAATGAATGAAAATCTAAAAAAAAAATTCCTGTTGTATGTAAAAGTTACATTGTGAAAAAGCATGAGATCTCATGAGAGTGAACAAATTGTGGCCCAGTGACAAGATGTGATAGGCAGTTGGGAAAATGCCACCAACAGATTTGTTCAAGACAGTGCTACCATAAACCTTCAGCTTATAAAAAATGCTGCATCATCGAAGCACAATAAAGCAAAGTGCAATTAACAAAGTATGCTTGGCAAGGAAGTGAAGAACTCCTTGATTCCTACTCCTGACTTATCAGACTTCAAAATCCAGCAAGGATGTGGTTCCCTAGTACTAATTATACTGAGGTAACGAATGAAAAACTGTGCTGCAATCCCAAAGGCACATGGCTCGAGTCCACCAGCTGCTTTGCAGGAGAAGGATGGACAATGTCCTTCTGTGCAATTTGCCATCTCTGAAAACCCAATAGAGAGTCAGCTATGGGTCAGTTGGAACTCAATGGTACACAACAATAGCAACCACCAATGAATAGATAGATGTTTTTGTTATGGGGAAAATTTGTATCACATGGACTTAAACCTCTTTTAATGCACTATTAATGGTTGAATTGTCCTGATTTGACCACTAATGATCTCTTCGAGCTGGGCTCTGGAGTCCTCCGGCACGCCCTAGTGGACCATGATGGTGCCCCTGCTTTTCTGGGATGAGAAACTGGCTCATGGCAGTTCTGCGTGTGACTGAGAAACACATCATAGGGATTTCTTGTCTTCATCTCATGCACTTAGGACGTGTTCATGCTTGAAAAGTAAAGGCCAGTGAAAACGAGGAAGACTCAGTGAGAAGGATTGACACCACATTGCAGCATGAGCGCGGGTGCCGCAGTGACTGAGATAGTGCAGGGCCGGGCAGTGTTTTGCTGAACTTGACTACAGTCATAACTGACTCAATGACACCTAACAACCACAAGCAATCTTTGTGGG
Organism: Elephantulus edwardii; assembly: GCF_000299155.1. NCBI lineage: Eukaryota > Metazoa > Chordata > Mammalia > Macroscelidea > Macroscelididae > Elephantulus > Elephantulus edwardii. The sequence continues at coordinate 9,490,138 of NW_006399884.1, read as the reverse complement.
AGCAGATTCCCTGGTCTTTCTCCCTCAGAGCTAGTGAATGGATTCAAACTACCAACCCTTCAGTCAGTAGGCCAGCACTTAACCATTGTGCCACCATGGATCCTTGAAGATACTTCTGTTTTATCAAAGACTGGATTCATCTTAACATGATGAAGTATCAGTAGGTACTTCAATTTATCCCACGGATCTTGGCTGAAAGCAGGGAGTACCAGAGAATGTCTATCTTGTGTTTCATTGATTATGCAAAGATGTTTGAATGTGTGGATCACAACAAACTGTGGCTAACTCTGAGAAGAATGGGAATCCCAGAACACTTGATCATGCTAATGTGAAACCTGTACTTGGACCAGGAGGCAGTCGTCAGAACATAGCAAGAAAATACTGCATGGTTCAAAATTGGGGAGGGTGTACACCAGGGATGTGTCCTATCTCCATACCTTTTCAACCTGTATGCAAAACAGATTATCCGGAGGCTGAGCTCTATGAGGAGAAATGCAGCATCAGGATTGGTGGAAGATCTATCAACAATCTGCATTATGAGGATGACACAGTTCTGCTTGCTGAAACTGAGGAGGACCTGAAGCGCTTGCTGTGGAAGGTCAGGGACTGCAGCCTTCAGTATGGATTGAAGCTCAATGTCAAGAAGACAAAGATTCTCACCACTGGGCCAATTGGCAGCATCATGGTGTATAGTGAAGAGATTGAGATTGTTCACAGATTTAGTTTGCTTGTCTCCACAATCAACACTCTTGGTACCAGCAGCCAGGAAATCAAAAGACGTATTGTGATGGGAAAGTCTATGGTTAGAGACCTCTCTAAAGTACTGAAGAGCAATGTTGTCAGTCTGGAGACTAAGGTGCACCTGGTACAGGTCATGATCTTTGCAATCACTTGCTAATGCATCAGAGAGCTGGACAATGACTAGGGAGGATAGAAGAATTGATGCCTTTGAGCCGAAGTGTTGGAGAAGAGTGTTGGATATACCATGGACTGCTAAGAGAATAAACAGGTTTGTCCTGGAGAGGGTGAAGCCAGGCTGCTCCTTGGAGGCAAGGATTCTGAAGTTTCGTCTGACCTGCTTTGGACATGTTATAAGGAGGGATCAGTCCTTGGAGAGGGACTTTACCCTAATGAATAAGGATGACGGGAGAATTGTTGCCTTTGAGCTGTGGAGAAGAGTACTGAATATCCCATGGTTTGCCAAAAGAACGAACAGGTATGTCTTGGAGAAAGTGCAGCCAGAGAGGTCCTTGGAGGCAAAGATGTCAAAGCTTTGCCTCACATACTTTGGTCATGCTGTTCGGAGAGGCTACTCTTTGGAGAGGGACATCATGCTTGGAAAGGTGGAAGGTCAGCAAAAGAGAGGAGACCCTCAACCAGATGGTGTAACACAGTGACTGAAGCAATGGGCTCAAGTGTGTCAAAGAAGGTGAAGATGGCACAGGATAAGACAGGGTTCAGATTTGTTGTTTGGAGGGTCCCTATGAATTGTACTCAACTCGATAGCACTTAACATAACAACACCCATTGTAATATATGAACTTTATGAACATGCTGATCCAGATATGTTATGTTTTTTTTAAAAAAGTATCGAAAGCAAGGAAATATTCCTACCAAGTGTGTATTTGTCAGAATTAAGAAATTATCATTTTCTGTTTCATAATGATATTGAATTTGAGTTCTCACCTTTTACAGAAACAGATGAAATTGCTTGAATTGGTTGTTTGTTGTTGGTTTTGTTTTTAAGAGCGATTATTTGGCTACAAATCTAAACTATTAGATAACAATCTGCAAATCCAAATGAAAAAGAGCCTTGGTGGCATAGTGATTAATGTGTTTGGCTGCTAACCTCAAGGTCAGTGATTTGAATCCACCTGCAGTTCCACAGAAAAAAAGTGAAGCAGCCAGCTTCCGCAAAGATTACAGCCTTGTAAACCTGATGAGGCAATTCAACTAGAGTTTATAGGGTCACTATGAGTCAGATTCAACTCGAAGACAGAGGACTTGAGATCCTGGTGAGGGACGTGGGATAAGGGAGCTATAGATGGAAAGAGATTGCCTATAGAAAAAGAAAAAGAGGGAAAAAGAAAGACAGGAAGACCCTCAACAAGACTGACCGACACAGTGACTGCAGCAATGGGCTCAGGTGTGTCAGTGATGATGGCACAGGACAGGACAGGGTTTTCTCTGTTGTTCATAGCATCACCATGGGTCATACTCAACTCAATGTTTAAGCATTAAAATGTTAGCCTAAAAGGTGGGTGGTTTAAACCCACCAGCAGGCTCCACAGGAGTGTTTGCTCATGTGAAGATGAGCAACAATGTTGGAAACTACAGGACTCTTCTTCTGTGTGCTGTGAGAATCTATTATGACAGCAGATTTCCCCAATCTTTTCATTTCTTGACTCTTGGTGCCAAGGATGTTGATTGTAGATCAAGACAAGATTAAATCATCGACAATTTCAGTCTCTTCTCCATCTGTCGTGAAGTTGGCTATTGACTCTGTAGTAAAGATTTTTATTTCCTTGATACTGAGATAGAATCCATATTGAAGGTTGTAATTCTTGGTTGTCTGCAGCAAGTGCTTCAAGTCCTCCCCACTTTCCATGAGCAAGGTTGTGTCACCTATATAACACAGGTTGTTTAAAATACTACTATATTATCAACTAGAGGTGAAGATAAACAAACCAAAAAAGCCACTGCTATTGGGTCAGTTCTAACTCACAGCAACCCACCATCAGATTTCCAAAGCTGTAAATTTTTTTATGAGGTGAGTACCCAACATTTTCCCTCAGAGTAGCTGTTGGATTCGAACTGTTCTCCTCTCTATTAGCAGTGCAGCATGCAAGCACTGTGCTACCATAAGGATAGAGGTGACGTATACTATGACTCAGAAATCCAGTTCCTTCAATATACTCCAGAAATGTCTACCTGTGTGCACTTGGTTACAAGTATCAAATGTGGAAGAATGTGCTGCTAATATTGTCCACAGCAGCCACTAATTGGAAACAATACAAACTTTCTTCAGTTGCTAATAGAAATACACAATGTAGAGTATTGACATAGTGACTCTCCTAACCTTTTGCCATCAGATCAATTCCAACTAATAGCAACCTGAGGGACAGAAAAGAACTACACCACTTGCCTCCCAAAACTGGATTCTTTTATGGAGGGAGTCCTGGTGACACGGGGATTGAGAGCACAGCTACTACCCATAAGGTCAGTGGTTCTCACCCACTTGCTGTTCCAGGTAAGAAATACATGAGAGTCTGTTTATGTCAAGATTCACAGCCTCAAAAGCCGATGGGACAGTTCTATTCTGTCCTATAAGGAAGGTCACGATGAGTTAGAACTGACTCACTGACAATGAGGGGCCTTCACAAAAGCAGACTGCTGCATCTCTCCCATGGAGTGGCTGTAGATTGCAACCATCGATTTTTCAGTTAGCAACCAAGTACTTTAACTACTGTCACCGTGTCACCAGGGCTCTTTTGTTCAACCATGCAGCAATGAAGAGGAACAAACTATGGCTACGTGAGTCCCCAGTTGATGCACTCAGATGGTGAATGAAAGCTTGGTTGTCTAAGTGTACCCAAAGTTGCTGCAGAAGAAAGACCTGGCAACCTACTTCTGTAAAACCAGCCACTGGAAATCTGTAGAGCACAGTTCTACCCTGACACACAAGCCTCACCAGTCATCAAGAGCTGACTTAACAGTAACTGTTAACAGGGGTGGGCGTTCGAGAGTCTCGTGGGGGAAGATTAAGACGCCCCATGGCAACCTTCAGCCAAACAGCAGCCAGGTCTAAAGAGGGATCATTTTTTTCCTTGGAACAACCACCAGGTAAGGTCTAAAGAGCAACATTTGCCCAAAGATAAAGCCCTGCAGGCAGGGATAGGAGAAAGAGTAACACAAACGAGAGTAATGGGAAACAAGTGCCATTCCATTGCAGTTACTGTAATTAATGTTAGAAAGCAAAATGGGCAGGAATGCTCAAATGAAAAACCAGTTTGCTTTGTAAACTGTCCCTTGGATCATAATAATCAAAGACTGCTGGATGGGAACCTGTCTTGCTGTGTACACTTTGACCAAAAATACAGTAAAAGAGTATATATATATATACAAAATAAACAGTGGGTGGTTGATAGGCAGTCTTGGTGGCACAAGCTATATGCTGGGGGATTAATGGAAAGAATGGCCATTTGGGCCCGTCCAAAGAGGTGTGTCAGAAGAAATGCCAGGAGACCTGCTTCCAAAGATCCCTGCCTTGAAAGCCCCCCGGAGCCTTGTCCTCCACACACAGGGGTCACCTGGAGTCAAAATCAACTTGAAGAAACTGCACTGCAATCCCAGATGTGCGCGGTTCAAATACACCAGATGCTCTGCTGAAGAAGGAGGAACAATCGCCTCCTGTACCAGTCAGATCCAATTTGACGGTACACACATAAAAAGAATAAATAAACAAACAAATAAATAAATAAAAATCAACTTGAAGGCAACTTGTTTAGCTCCCACTCCCCTTTCATTTGTTTTAGGCAACCAGCAGAGCTCCTTTCAAAAATCAGAAGATCAAAGCTATTAGTCAATTAGGAACTCAATTTAAGATGCAATCCTTTTTAAAATAGGATGTAGTCTCTTTCTGCTGCACTAATCAGATCCTGCTTGATGGCACCTAACAACAACAGCAACAGTCTTTAATGGGAGCAGATCAATAGATCTTTCTCCCAAAGAGCAGCTGGGTGGATTCAAACCACCAACCTTTCCGTTAATAATTGTTTACTGCACCATCAAATAAAAAAGCTAAACCCACTGCCACCAAAGTGATTCCACCTCTTGGTGCCTCTCCCTCCATCATGTTTCCAAGGCTGTAAATCTTAGTGAGAAAAGACTACATCTTCTTTCTCCCTTGGAGTGACTGGTGGATTCAAACTGTTAGCCTTTCCATTAGCAGACCAACATTTAGCCTCCTGTGCCACCAGGGCTACTCTAATCTATTTATTACACATGAAGACTGAGCACTGAGCTTACTCAGAAATGCAACTCAGTGCATGTGAGTTGAAAACAACTCATAGCTGACCCTCCAGCGGGGTTTTGGAGACTAAAATTGCATGGAAGGAGATGGACCATCTTTCTCCTGAGGGGCTTGTGGTGGATGCTAACCTCCAAGAGGAATTGCCTTTGTGTTAGCTACACAACTTCCTGTGGAAAAGCCAGCAGAGCTCTCCTACGGGATACTTCTTCTCAATAAAGCAAACCAAAAATCCTCCAACTCATCACCATCAATTCAGAACTGGCCTATTGCTGACCCTCCGGTGGTTTCCCAGAGGCTGTAAATTGCACAAGAGGAGACTGCACAATTTTCTCCCTTTGAGCAACAGGTAGATTTGAACCTTCTGCCTTTGTGTTGGCAGCACAAGTCTTTACTCACTAACCTATCAGCGCTCTTCACAATCAAAGAAAACTGTTGATATACACAAGAACTTACATGAATCTCTACAAATTTATGCTGAATGCAAAAAGTGTGAATCTCCCTGTTCCCTAAAAAGAAATGAAAACAAAAGTCAATTCCAACAGATCGTATATGATTCCATTTGTACAATGTTCCTGAAATAGAAAAATTATGGAAGTCTCTATTGGTGTTACCAGGTACATGCTGGTGAGGTGGTCCATTGGGAGCTGAACTGCCAACCCAAAGGTCATGTCTCTTTGGCAGTTTGAATTCACCAGCATTCTGCAGGAAACATGGGCAATCTCCTCTTATTCTGTTTCTAGCCTTGGGAACCGCTGGGTGGTTAACTGGGCCAGTTCCAACTGGAGGACAATGCAAAACAGCAGAGAGGGCAGGGTCTGCAGGGAAGTGAGTGAGGCTGTAAAGGGTCTTTCTCTGATAAATGATCTCATATTTCTGCAAGAGTGGCATCCACTTCCTAAACAACATGCCTCTGGAAACTCTATGAACTTTGATAAATGTCGATAGTTATAGAAAAGCTTCAGGCCTTTTGTTCATAGGGTCGCTATGAGTCGTGCTCGACTTGAAGGCAATTAACAACAAAAATTTCTACCTAAAGCAGCGCCGGTGGTGTGGCACAGCATGTATTTCAATGTTCTGGTTCCACAGCTCTGAGGAAGAAAGACAGGGAGTGTCCTCCTACTGAGATATTCTGCCTCGGAAACCCAGCGGAGGGCTGTTACGAGTCAGAATCCACGGGAAGGCAGTGCAGTTCTGCTGAGTAGTAACCCACAGGTGGTGGCTCGAACCAGTGGCTCCAGGGAGGGGGAAGGCCGAGGCAGCCTGCTCCTGGAAAGACGGACTGCCTTGAGAGCCTTTGAAACACTCCCGCTCTGTCCTGTGTGGCCACTATATGAATTGGAATGAAGTCAATAGCAATAGGTTTGGGTCTGGTTAAGACAGGCCTAGTTGAACATCTGTGTGTGGTTCTAGGATCTTCTAACCAAATAAGAGCCATCCACGAGCCTGGCTCCACCAAGGGAGCCCAGATGATCCCAATCTTGGGGAAACGGTGCGCCTTGAGTAGTCAGGGAAGAGCCTGTCTCTCCCCGCCTCCCAGTTAAGGTTAGTCTTGCCTTTACCCCGTCTTTATCTCCATCACCAGCCACTCCGTCAGTCTGGGCCCTGTGGGAATGTGATTATCTGGCCTGTGGTCCCACCACAGCCATTGGCACAAAGCTCTGGCTTCCATGTGGGAGCCCTGCCCCTTGCAGCCTTTTCTCAGTCACTGGGGCAGAGTGGGCATCGCTGACTTGTCCTTTCTCCCACTGGCCCCACAAAAGCAGGACTGGAGAGATACTCCGGAAAGGAGTAGATACAGGCAGACAGGCTTTTCCCCCTGATGCGGGGTGGGTGGGGGTGTGCAGTGTGAGAGGGGGTCTCTGTGATGCAGTGCCTCTTGAGCTTTTAGAAGGTAGACCATGTCAGGGAGCTCTGGTGGCCCAGTGGCAAGAAGCTGCACTGTAGTCCTGAAGGAGTTTGGTTCGGATCCACCAGATGCTCTGTTGAAAAGAAGGGACAATCTCCTCCTGTGCCAGTTGGATTCGATTTGACAGCACACAACAAATTAAAAAGAAAAGGATGGAGCCCACTTCAAACAGTGGTAGGTGCCCAGAGCATTTCATCCTGCTGCTTTGGCACCCTCTCTCAGAGGCTAGCCGGTGCACATACATTCTTTTCTCACACCATGCTTGCGCTGTGCTTAGCCTCAGTACATCCACACAAGAATCTCTAAGCCCACTGCTGGCTGATAAATTCTCCCTCACAGTGACCTGTGGGCAAGAGCAGAACTATCCCCGAGGGTTTCCAATGCTGCAAATCTTGACAGAAGTGGACTACTACTGCATTCTCCCACAAAGCAGCTGATAGGCTCATACCACTAACCTTTCTGTTTGTAGCCAATTTGACCTTTTGGTTAACAATGCAACATGCAACACCACTACACCTGCAGAGCTCCTTCCATGGAAATGAAAGCCCACAAACTCGTTGCCTTTATCTTGGAACTGCCTCACAGCTGGTCCTCTAGTGGGTTTTCTGAGGCTGCACATTGCATGGGAGGAGATGGCCCATCTGATTAGCTGGTGGGTTCAAACCACCAGTGAGAGAGGGCCCTCAGCAGGGATCACAACTCAACACCCATAGACCCACAGAGTTAAGTCTATAGAGTTACCTCTACCTATAATCCTTACCATTCCAAAGGAAATCAAGCATGAGTGCCATTGACTCATACTGACTCTATAGGACCGAGGAGAATTTCCCCATAGGGTTTTCCGAGCTATCATCTTGTAAAGGATTTTCATCTTCCTTGATCCACAGCCTCTCATGGTGCCAATAGTTAAGAAGTTAAATGGAGCTATCTAAGCTCTACTTTCAATAAAAGCCAGCTTCAACCTACTTAAAAAAAATAAAAATCCAATAACACTGTTGGGCAAAGCTGCTTTAAAGGCCTCTTTAAAGTGTTAAAGAGCAAAGATATCATTTTGAAGACTAAGATGTGGCTAACCCTAGCCACGGTATTTTCACTTATCTTCTCTGCCTTTAAAAGCTGAACAATGAAGAAGGAAGACTGAAGAACAGATACCTTTATTTCCCAAGCCCAGGGAACTCTGATGGCCTAAGTGTGTAGGGAGCTGCACCACTAACCCAAAGATGGCACCTCTCTAGGGATTTAAATCTACTAGCAGCTCTGAAAGGGAAAGATTTCCAGCCTCCAAGGCACTGGAGGGTCAGCTACGAGTTGGTCCCGACTCTGCAGACATTAGAGAAACTTTCTAATTCACAATATAAAATTGGCAGGATCTTGTTAAGAGCTTGCTTTTACTTCCCATGTTTTTACTTCATTTGTTTTGGCTAATTTTTAATATTCTAAAAGTTTTTCTAAAGTTAATTCATGAAGACTGGAGTTGTCAATAGGCACACTCAAGGAGTCTATTTTTCAAAAGTGCAGAATTAACTTAAGAGGCAGTTTGCTTGGCTGCAATATCAGCAAGACTGTTGTCATTGTTGGCTGTCGAGTTGGATCCAACCCAGAGCTGACCCTCCAGCAGGTTTTCAGAGGCACTAAACCACTGGGAGGAGATTGTTCATCTTTCTCCTGTGGAGCATCTTGTGGGTTTGAACCAGGTATTTTGGGGTTGGAAGCACAATTCCTTTCAACTCGTTGAACCTCCAGTGGCTTCAAGCAAAGACAGACTCTGGAAAACTTCAGGAGATCTTATAACAATGTATCCAGATTTGTAGCCTGAGGACTAGGTATAAAATAGGAACCACTCATGATTGCTGTGATGCTAAACATTAAGACACTGATGTGTCAAATGCGATAATGGTTACCCATGGTGGACAGTGTTTGGTGGAGCTCCCTGATTAATACAGGCTTGAAAGCAGGAGTGGCATCCACTTGCAAAACAGCTTGCCTTTGAAAACTCTATGAATGTAAAGAAAACGAAATCAGGGTTAATTAAAAGTATCTTGTAAGTATTATAGGCCTTAATAGTATCTTTAGGCCTTAAAGTATCTTAAAAGTCTCTTTTAGGCCTTTACAGTTTCTCAGTCAAGTCTTAGAATAGTGCTAGGATACTTCTCATTAGTTGCATGGAAGAGTAGCTGGATTTAGAGACGTTACAGAATAGTCTAATGCTAGATGTAGCCAGGAGGGCTGTATAGGAGATGAAACTGCTGGCAGAAAGATATTCTATCAAGTTAGAATTAAGTAAAGCAGACACAGCATGGGGCAGACATCCAATAAATTTCCCGGCACTACATCTGATGTGGTTTCCTGTTATTTGGCAGTAGCAGCCACAGCTTAAGGCATGGAAGGGCCTCCTCTGGCTACACGATCAAGTTGTACCCATAGGTCTCTGTTATCCTCCATGAGTCCTAGTGGCACAGCGGGTGATGTGTGAAGGGTCTCTGGGAAGTTGTATATGTGGATGAGGGACCATTGGAAATCTGGAAATAGCAGTATTGAAATCTTTAACACATACACAGTCTCTGGTGGTTTTATTTTAGGCCAAGGAGCTGCCGACTAAAAAGTCAGAGGTTCAAACCCACAAACTGCTCTGAGGGAGTCTGTTCGAGGATCCTCGTGGATGGAGCATGAGGGGGTGGTTGCCTTTAGGTGGAATTAACTCAACAACCGGGATTACAGCTAAAGAACTTCCAAATACCCTACCTACAAATAGAGAAAAAGCTAAGTGGTAATTGGGAAAACCTAGGAAAGTTGGGGAAAATGGGGGGGGGGGGCGGAACTAGGAATATGTTCATCGAATTCTCTTAATTGAACTATGGCCTCTCAATCTTCAGGCACAGCTCACTATGAATTTAGCTCAGGAGTTTTTAAATATTTGTACAAAGGCTGAGCCAACAAAGTAAAAATGGGAATATAGGTTTAACAACAGTCACAGAGAAAGACAAGAGTAATTTATTTCCATTTTAATTCATGAAAGAAAAGAAATATTAAATAAATAAATAAATGAGATTTCTGCAGAAATTAGGCAGCACAACTATTTTAGCAGAAGGTTCAGTTAATGGCAAGTTTTCTTTGGAAAGCCTGTGCCTACCAGTTGCCTGCAGTTTTGGTGAAAATACACTGTCATTGAGGCAGGCTGGCTGAAAAGCTGAGCAAGCGAGCATGTGGTCTGCATATTCCAGCAATGCCCATTTGTCTGTAACCTGTAAAAACTGCACATCCACACACAGAGAAATAGATGGTAGATTCAGTAAATTCTTAGGGCATTACAGTGCAGGTAAATTATTGACACCTCCCCTCCCCCTGTATAAGCAAACAAATATTGACTTCCTAAGTGCCTGGGAGTTCTGGGAAAGGGACTGCAAAGATCCATAACCATAAAACACATTATGTGTGAAGGGTCACTGGGAAGTCATAAAGGTAGATGTGGCCCATTGGGAATCTCAAAATAGCAAAACACAATTGATTGCACACAAATCTTTAACATATCTCCAAGCCCTATTTTTATTTTAATTTTTTCTTTAATTGGGAGAGTAGATATTGCAAGGGCTGGTACAAGGACAATTAAACTTTTAGAAAAGAAACCTTGCATGACAGAACCTAGGTTTTGCATCTCATTTGCATCTCTTGTATGGAGAGTTTTGGCAGAGCTTTATATCAGCAGCTGAGTAAAATCTATTTGGCTTTTAATCACCTCATCTGATAAAACTAGACCTGCATCTGTAGATGTGGCAGCCCAGGGGTTTCGGGAACCCAGGGAATGATGACCTGATGAGAAGCTCAGCTCACCTGAATTTTGGAGACACCTGATGAGCACTTGCATGCAGTGAATGATTTCTTCTTCCTAAATGTTGTCTAGTTCAGAGCCTGCCTCTGTGAATTCAGGGTCTCAAGCAGACTCAATACTAGCCCCCACCTTTTATGAAATATTAACAGATAATTCCACATACATAAAATATCGCTTACCATAGACTGGTTATGATACCAGAACCAAATAAGGGGGTAGGGAGTTTAACTCTTCAATAGAACTGAGAACAATTGCAACAGTTGGAAATGGACCAATGTTTGTTCCTGGAGAGGTTGCAATCAGGTTGCTCCTTGGTGGCAAGGATTTTGAAGTGGCATCTCACATACTTGTAGTATGTTGTCATCATGCTTGGAAAGATCAGTGCAGAAGAGGAAGACCCTAGATGAGAAGAATTGGCACAAAGACTGTAGCAATCGTGCCCGTTGTGTCAGAGACGGTGAGGCTGGCTCGGGATAGGGTTTGGAGCTGTTGTTTATAGAGTCCCTATGAGTTGTTGTTAACTTGATGGTACATAACTACAACAACAATGACTACTTTTGAAGTCTTAGCACTTCAGAACAGGGGCTTAATAACAGGTTATGTGGTTCCATGCCAATTGAAAATTGGAAACGTTCTCTGTTAATAGTTTCTTGTAGTGAATACCGGAAAAGAGTTCCCATTTTGTCCCCAAAGTCCCTTTATTCTGAATCAAATTGTAAATTTGCTTGGTTTTCCAAAAAGAAGCCTATGTAAGTCTCTTGCTTATTTTTTAACTTACAGCATTTATTCTTTACAATCAGGGTTTTTTTTATAATAAATGCCCACATGGTGACATAGACAGGCTTAGCATTTTTCTCTGGACTGGGAGGTTGTAATTGTTGTAATGGAACGGTCATTCACATGTTAACCCTAGAAACCTTCCCACCTTCAAGAATCTGGGAAAGTATGCAAGTCAAGTTGGTTAGCACAGCAATAGCAGTGTCTTCCTGTCTAATTGATGATGCTTTGTTGTCGTTGTTATTCTTGTTAGGTGTCATCAAGTCAGCTCTGACTCACAATGACCCCACACACACACACAGTACAGAACGTGCTGTCCGGCCCTGTGCACCCATAGCCTTGCTGCTGTGCTCAAGCCCTGTGTTAAAGATGCTGTGTCAGTCCATCGTGGTGAAGTTCTTCCTCTTTCTTTGCCGACCCTCTGCTTTACCAAGCATGGTGCTTTCCTCCAGGCTCTAGTCCTTCCTGACAATATTTTAATCTTTATTTTGTTTGCAGTGAATCAGTTTGTTCAGGAAAAGACTTTGGGCTAGCCTCTAGCAATTTTTCACTCATGACCTGAGAGTCTCCCAAGAGCTCCGTGATGAACATATTATAAAAATGTAAGAGGAAATTGTCTCTGGGGTGCTATTCTATTGCTCCAAGCACCTAACCTTAAAAAGGGAGGAATCGGGACACACCCCTGCAGCTCTGACCCACGACCCCCATCTTCAGGTACTGCATTGCTCCCCCCTGACCCGGCTCGCACCCCCCACCCCCTGCCAGCTCTGAACTTTGGGACTGGCCAAGGGCTGTG
>NW_006399884.1:9442008-9469983 GCF_000299155.1 Elephantulus edwardii | reverse complement strand
GGAGTTTTTCTTTTGCTTTTCAAGGAGAGGAGCAAATGGGGGGGAGGGGGGAGGGGTTTGTGCGGGGAGAAGGGTGCAACAATGAATGAATGGAATCCCGAAATCTCTGTAGATGTTCATTAAAATGAAAAATAAACAACCTAAATTTTAAAAAAAATTAAAAAAAATGAACACACAAAAAAAAGTATGACGGGAGATGAGTACTAACATTACTAGAAGCAAGGAGATATCCAAAACTCACCCTGTCTCATTCTAGCTATCATTGGCCTTCCCTTGGGCTAGTATGCATATGGTGCAAAAGTATATAAATTGGAAAGCATAGGTTGATATGCTTCAATAAAGATTTTAAATCTTTAAAAAGTTCATAGGAGTACCATAGAATTTAGGAAAATCCTGCACAAAGCTATGTAATTCTGAAGGTATATCTACAAGGGCAAACATGGTGATACAAGGGAAATCTTTGGCATCACTGTTGCGGCAAATTTTAAAGGGCATTTAAGCCAAGGATTTACTTGCTGGGGATTTTTTTAGCAGAAAAGAATTTACATAAAGTGCTACCAGAGGAATTGGAATGCAAAGAAGGGTATAAAGAAGTAGCAGCCAGCAGGGGAGCAGAAATTTGACTTTGTAATTCTTTGTTCTACTTAGTTAATTTAGAGATAGTATTCATCAGGGAAGCAATTTGAGTATCTTGATACTTTTTTTAGCCTTTATATACCAAATAGGCACCGCACAGGAACTGTTTTCATTTGAGAATCTCTATGCAAAGGTTTCTCAATGCAGAAAAGTTAATTTAGATGAAAAAGAAGTCCACAGTAGCACTTGTTATTCCAAAATGGTCTCAAATGAGGTTATTCTAGCCAGGAACATACACTGTAAGGATCAAACTGTTTGTTCATGTAGTGAACAGGGGTCCCAGAACATGGCTTCTAACCTCCATTAGACATAGCATGCCTTGTTTTATAATAAAGTAGTAACATTTTCCTTGTTTTATACTGAAGTATGTTAACATGCCTTATCTTACTAGATTTGCTTCCTAGAAACAAAGATAAATGACTGCTGTATGAAGATACTCATACCACAGAGGTGATAGTGGAAGTGGACCAGGTGTGAGGACAAAGCCCACTGATGATCCAAGGATCTGCTGGAAGAAGTGAGTGAATTGCAGAATCAGCTACACTCAGTCTATTTCTCCAGGCACCTAACCTTAAACAGTATGAGATGAGTTTGAGAATTACTAGAGGAAGGGAGGCATCTAAAACTCATCAATTAAGCCCCTGTGGAATGCTCCCTCAAAAAAGAAAAATGCCATTTTTGTAAGATTAAATCATTAGAGCAATTCTAGCAATAAAATAATACTTTTGGATAGTTCTGTTCTGTTCTGCAGGGTAGCCTGGTGGCTTTTGGTCAAGCACTTGACTTAGCTGCTAACTTAACAGTCAGTGGTTCAAACACACCAACTGCACGTCAAGAGAAATATATGGCAGTCTGCTCGAATAAAGATTATAGCCTCAGAAATCTTATAGAACAATTCTACACTGTCCTGTGTATAAGGTTGCTTTATGTCAGCATTTCTTGTTTATTTGTATTGACAGACCATTGGGTACAAAGAAAAAAGTCCATCTCAATGCACATAAATGCTATTTGCAGTGAAGTTACTCCAACCCTAGGTGTCAGAGCTGTATGAGTTACTGCTGCCTGCATTCTTCTCTATGTCCCTCTTTAGAATCGTGTTGTTGAATCTCAAGTCTCCGTTCTTCCCACCAAAATAAACAAAATTTTAAATCTACCTACTTATTTTCTCCTTAACATGAGGAGAATTGCTTTGTTTTATCTTTCTCAAACTTTGTTACATGTATAAAAAAATGGGGATCATCAAACAAACATGACCTTCAAGTTAATTCCAGCTCATAATGGTGACCCTCCACCACATTTTCAAGGATATAAAGCCTCATGAGAGCACACTACCTCAGCTTTCTCCTAAGGGGTTGCTGGTAGATTTAAACCATCTTAAAACAAAAACAAAAATAAATAAACCCATCATCAGTGAGTTGATGTTGACTCTTGGTACCCCGTGTGTTGCACAGCAGAACTGCTCTATCGTGTTTTGGGCTTTAATTATTGGAGAAAGCATTGTTGTTGTTGTTGCTATGTGCCATCGAGTTGCTTGTGACTCATAGCGACCCTATGTACAACAGCCCTAAACTCTGCTCTGTCCTGTGCCAATCTCACTGTCTCTGACACTCCCATCCCTATTATCCCAGTCACTGAATCAATCCACCTCATAGAGGGCCTTCCCCTCCTGTGCTGTCCCCCTCCGCCCTCCCAAGCATGATGTCCTTCTCCAAGGACCCGTCTCTCCTCACAACATGTCCAAAGTATGTTAGACGGAGCCTCAGAATCCTTGCCTCCAAGGAGCCACCCAGTTTAACCCTTTCCAGGACAAATCTGTTTGTTTTCCTAGCAGTCCATGGTATTCTCAATACTCTTCTCCAGCACCATAGCTCAAAGGCATCAATTCTCCTATCCTCCCTAGTCATTGTCCAACTCTCTGATGCATAACAAGTGATTGCGAAGACCACGGCCTGTAGCAGACGCACCTTAGTCTCCACAGAGATACCATTGCTCTTCAGTACTTTGGAGAGGTCACTAACAGCAGACTTTCCCATGGCAATGTGCCTTTTCATTTCCTGGCTGCTGGTGCCAAGGCTGTTGACTATGGAGCCAAGCAAACTAAAGCTGTGTACAATCTCGATCTCTTCACCATCCATCCTGATGCTGCCAATTGGTCCAGTGATGAGAATCTTTGTCTTCTTGACATTGAGCCTCAATCCATATTGGAGGCTGCAGTCCTTGAACCTCTGCAGCAGGTGCTTCAGGTCCTCTTCAGTTTCAGCAAGCAGGGTTGTGTCATCTGCATAACGCAGATTGTTGATAAATCGTCCACCAATCTTGACCCCACATTTCTCCTCATAGAGCCCAGCCTCCCGGATAATCTGCTCTGCATACATGTTGAAAAGGTATGGAGATAGGATGCATCCCTGGCATACGCCCTTCCCAATTTTGAACCATGCAGAGTTCCCTTGCTCTGTTCTGACAACTGCCTCCTGGTCCAAGTATAGGTTTCGCATTAGCATGATCAAGTGTTCTGGGATTCCCATTCTTCTCAGAGTCAGCCATAGTTTGTTATGATCCCCACAGTCAAACGCCTTTCCATAGTCAATGAAACACAGATAGACATTCCTCTGGTATTCCCTGCTTTCAGCTAAGATCCATCTAACATCAGCTACAATATCCCTAGTACCATGACCCCTTCTAAACCCAGCCTGGACTTCTGGTAGTTCTCTGTTGATGTGCTGTTCCAGTCGTTTTTGTATAATCTTCAGTAAAATCTTGCTTGCATGTGAAATCAGTGAGATTGTTCTGTAGTTTCCACATTCTGTTGGGTCACCTTTCTTTGGGATAGGAACAAATATAGATCTCTTCCAGTCAGCTGGCCAAGTGGTTGTTCTCCAGATTTCTTGGCACAACTTGGTGAGCACATCCAGGGCAGCATCTGTTAACTGAAATATGTCAATTGGTAGAAAGCATTATGCTTGGTAAAGTAGAGTCAGTCAAAAAGAAGACCCTTCAGGAGGCTGATGGACGCAGTGACTGTGACAGTGGTCTCTACACAGGAGCAGTTATGAGGCTGGCACAGGACCAGGCAGTGTTCTGTCTATTGCACAGAGGGCTACTGTGAGCAGGAGTCCACATGAGGACCCCCATCAACAACGATCTCTACTGAAGCAGATCACCAGGTCTTTCTTCCATGGAACTGGTGAGTGTGGTCAAACAAATAACCCTTCAGTAGTATTTGAGAGCCTGACCATTTGTGCCACCTAGAGACTGCACCAGCAATGTTGTCACTCTTAGGAGTTGCTGAGTTGACTACAAGTCATAGCAACTCTCTGAGCAACAGAGCTGAGCCCTGCCCTGTCCTGTGTCATCCTTACTATCTCGATAGACTTGAACCTATTGTTACAACGACTGTGTCAATCCATCTCACTGAGGGTCTTCCTCTCTTTCTGTGACCCACCTTCTTTCCCGCCATGGTGCCTTTTTCCAAGGACTGACCCCTCCTAACAACATGTTCAAAGTATGTAAGACAAAGTTTCAGCATCCTTGCTTCTAAGGGTGCACCTTGGTTGCACTTTTTTCAAGACATGTTTGTCTGGTGACATAGTGATAAGAAACTGTACTACAATCCCAAAGGCATCTACCTGGCTGCTCCACAGGAGAACGATGGACAGTCTCCTCTTGTGTGATTAATTGCCTTGGACAACCCATTGGAGGGTCAGCTATGGGTCAGGTCCGACTCAACAGTACACAACAACAACAATTGGCAGTTTACAGAGTATTCAGTATTCTTCTCCAGCACCCCAACTCTGAGGCATGGATTCTTCAGATCATTTATGTAGGGTTTTTTGTTTGTTTGTTTGTTTTTTCTTTAATGTCTTTCAAAGAGCAGATTCTAGTAAGCAAACTTCTAAGACGTCTTCTGTAATTAGCCCTTTGTTTTATTTATTTTTTTTTTAGTTTCCAGTGATTCATTGTTGCATTTTTCTCCTTTTCCACCCCTCCCTCCCCATTTATTCTTTTAAAGTAGCTTGTTGAAAGTCTATTTTTGCAAAACTCACCTTTGTTCACTATTTTTAAAAGTTTTTCAGTCCCATTTACTATGTATTTTCTCATCAGTCTTTTAATTTTTCTTTTCTCCAAAGAAAGCAAAGTGAGCAACCTTTTGAGAAGAGTTGGACATTCAGGGCTTTGCTAGAGCAGCCCTTGACCAAAAAGGAGACCAGACAGATCAGATGCTGCCTTAGGGAGGAGGGTGTGTTTTCATGAAAAGGTGGAAGTGGGAGATGAAGGAAACCTTTCTGGCTGTTTTGATTTTTAAAGGTGGACCCTTTCCTATTGGTGGATGTGTTACCTATTGTTTGGTGTTTTTATCCTTTTATTTATTCATTGTTGCACATTTTCTTCCCCTTGCCCTCCCCCCCCAGCCTACCCCACAATGCACCCCTTGTACCAGATTGTAATCTATTGTTAAGAGTCAGATATCATACTGTAGAAATGCAGACACTCATCTTTTCTCATATCAGGTGAACCAGAGTCTGAAGTTGAAACAACATATCCAGGGGATTTGTGTATAGATTAAATACTGGAGAACACGAGTCGGCCTCAAGAGTTCTCAACCTGGGCTGGTCCCTAGACTTTCTTGGGAAACTTAAAAAAAAAAAACAACACTAAAAAACTGAAACCCAAGCGCCACACTAAAATACAAAAGAGAAAAACATCTTTCACAAATGACACTGTGAGAAATAAAAAAGGAACATACTCTTACTTGACTTATAAAAAGATATGGATTTATATGCAGTGATTTAAACAGGGGTTTAACAATTTTTGCTGTAGTTTATTTGTTTTTAACCACTTGAGAAAGCAAAACCAATACCTGTCCTTGGAAACATCCTTTGCGATTTAAGTTTGAGCTTTGCATTATGTGAGCCTGTCATTAAAGTTTAGTTAAGAGAGAAAGGGGAAGGGGAGGGGGATCTAGAAGGAGGGGAAGGGAGGAAATCGCTAGGCTAACAGAGTTTGGTGGGCGGAGAGGTGTGTGAAGGAATTAGGAGAGATCCAATGGGGACCTGAAAAGATGAGATAATGTAGGCATGGATTAAAGGTGATTAATTTTATAAAACACCATGTATATGAGTGATCTTTTGACACTCAAGGTAAATATGTGATACAGAATGTATATGTATACAGAACGATATAGAATGTTTACAAATTTTATATGCAAACCATTATAAAATAAAATAGAGGTGGGGAAGGAGAGATAGAGAAAGAAGCACTTTCAAAGCTGACACCTTGTTTCTGAGCTGTGACACGCTCCCCCACCCCCAGAGTTTTTATGGCCTCTCAAGGCTTTTAGCAGACGGCTGGCACTCTCTTCCTAATTTTCAAACTGCCCCCAGCTCTTCCTCTTTATGGTGGTGGGGGTGGGTGTCTTGCTTCCTGCAGGGCAGAAGTGCAAACCTGCCAAGACCACCATCCAGGCCAGAAGTGGGGGCATGGGCAGGCGACTGTGACCCAAAGGGGCCTGAAATGACAGACTGCCAGCTCAGATACACATTGTATGAAGAGCTGGGGAAAGGCGGAACGGTGAGCATGAAGGCTGTGTCTGAAAGAGAAACCACAGCTACCCTATCAACCACTCATGCAATAACACTTGGAGTTGGCTTTGGTGGATCCCCAATCTCTCAAGCCAGTTATTAAACATATGCCTAATCAGGAATTACATTACATAAAACAATAATTGGTACCCAAGGTATTAAACACGACGGTCTTTATTATTATTATTCTAGTTTATTTTAAAAATTCAAATATTGTTTTCCAGAACAGATTCTTTCCATTTCCCTCACCAATCCCCCATCAACATGGAAACAGCCCAGATGTCCAACCACAAACGAATGGATTGAGAAATTATGATACATTCACCCAAACGAACGGTATTCTTAAGATGGTTGGCTTAAATAACCAAAAGAATATGCAATCAAGAAAGCCAGACCAAGGGAATTAATTTGAAGTAAGGTTCAGGAGAGGAAAACAAAGGAGAATGCTAATTATAGTTAACTCTGATTAATACCTTACTTCAGGGACTATGTTCAGTATATTAGACAATGCCATTTAACAGGCACAACAATTATACAGGCGATGTTTTAGCATAAAGCACTGGGTAGCTAACCACATCAGCAGTCCAAATACACAAGCTGCTCCACAGGAGAAAAGCCCTGTTGGTCTGCCCCGGTAAGGATCAGGAAACCATGGGACTGTTCTACTCTTCACAAATAGGGTGACTAGGAGCGAGAATTGACTTGACACACTTAACAATAATAACAACAGCATCTACAATGAGGACAGAGATGGTTTAGCGGTCTTTATGGAAGCAGGCTGCTGCATCAGCAGTGGGGTTGAACTGCAAACCACAAGGTAGAGGCCCAGTACTTGATCAGCTGGGACATCCAGCTCCTGAGACTGTAGTAAAGCAAAAACTCACTGCCATCAGTTGGTTATGACTCTTAGCAAGTCTCCACTGGATTTCTGAGGTTATAAATCTACACAAGTGAGCTCTGATGGCCTATTGGTAAGAAGCTGCACTGAAATCTCAAAGGCACAGGGTTGGAATCCACCAGCTGTTCCACAGGAGAACAATAAGCAAACCCCTTTTCTTTGATTACTTGCCTCTCAAAACCCACTGGAGGGTCAGCACAACAACAATGATAAATCTGTACAAGGGCAATCTGGTATTGTAAAAAGCTGTGCTGCAATCCCAAAAGCACACGGTTCAAATACACCAGCTTCTCCTTGGGAAAAGATGGCTAATCTCCTCCCATGTGATTTACCGCCTTTGAAAACTCGCTGGAGGGTCATCTATGGGTAGATTCCAACTTGACAGCACTGAACAATAACAAAGCTGTACAGAAGGAGACTGCTCATCTTTCTCCCACAGAGTCATTGGTGGATTAGAACTGCCAACCTTTACGTGACCAGACTGATATGCTACCCACAACACCACCAGGGCTCCTTAATACCACATTGTGTTATTTTGTTATTGTTTACCATCAAGTTGAAATCAAGAACAGAGCAGCTTGTGTATCCGAACCGTGTGCCTTTGGGATTGCAGCACAGCTTCTTACCAGTAGGCCATCAGAGCTCCCTAGAGCTCACTTTGTTGTTACTTTTATTGCTGAATACCATTGAGTTGGAATCAACTCATAACTGACCCTCCAGCAGGTTTTCATAGGCAGTTTAATCACACGGGAGGAGATTGTCCATCTTTTTCCCCAAGGAGCACCTGGTGGATTCGATTGATTGCAGTGAAGCTTCTTGCCACTAGGCCAACAGAACTCTCTAGAGTGCACCTCAGTAGCTTTTACTTGGCCAGGTATTTACACCACAAAAATCAATAAACAGCAGCTCAGGGTTGAGTGTATAATTTTGTTGACTGTCCAGAATTAAGAAAATTATAGAGAATGTGTTCATAATGCATATTCATTTCAAAAACTGTCATGTGTACGGCTGCTTAATTGTGACCTGATAAAAACTGAAAAGACTTTCTTCCAAAACCCCAAACCAAACAACTACCATCAAGTAGATTCCAACTCATTGTGACTCTGCAGGACAGCTGCCCCAGGGTCTCCAACCCTGTTAGCACAGCACACTGACCCACTTCCTCTCAGTGTGCAGCAAGCAGGTTGCCATCACTGATTCCACCTAATGGTTAGCAGCCCGTGCTTGAAATACCCCACCACCAGGGTTCTAGTCTTCTAGTACTTGAAAATATTGTCTGATTGTAGCAAAAATGTTACTCATATCATTGATAAAAGATTAATATACTGATTCACGCCTTTTGGTGTTGTCTTCCTCTTATAGAAAACCAAAAATGTCAACTACTATTTTCACTGGACATAGACTTGCTCATCCATTGCAATTCTAGATTGGTTAAGGACACAAGAATCTACAAAATCAACTTAAATAATTCTGTGAGAACCAATTTGTTGTTGTTGTCTTTGTTGTTGTTATGTGCTGCGATTCACAGGGACCCTATGTATAATAACTCTGAACCCTGTGCTCAGTTAAGTCAATTTCACGGTCTTTGGCACACCTACCCCTATTACTTCAGTTATTATGGCAATCCATCTCATCCAGAGTCTTCCTCTCTTGTGCTGACCTTCCAAGTGTCATGTCCTTATCCAAGAACTAGACCACCCTGGCAATATGTCCAAGGCATGTGAGACAGAGCTTCAAAATCCTTGCCTCCAAGAAGCAGCCAATTAGCTACATAAAATTTACAATGAAGAGTAACCAAAAGCCAAAACCATGGTGTAGAGTAGATTCCTACTCATAGTGACCCTCCATTGAGTTTCTGAGGCTGCAAATATTTAGGAGAGGAGACTAAATCACACAGGAAGAAATTGCCCATCTTTCTCCTGCAGAGCTATGGGTGGATCCAAACCATCTGCCTTTGGGTTGGCAGAGCACCTTCCTACTCAGTAAACCACCAGGGCACCCCAAGTTCCATATGGTGTAGAAAAAAGAGCTCTGCAAAGAAATTTGACACAATTATGGACATAGGTGATTTAGCAGCAGATCATTCACATTTGACTCTCATTGCATTTAATGCTTTAATGTCTAGTTTAATCAATGTCTGTTGGTGTTATGTGTTGTTGAGTCGCTTGCAACTCATAGCAACCCTATGTATAACAGCCCTGAAACCTGCTCTATCCTGTGCCAACTTTACTTGTCTTTGACACACCTACCCCTCATTATCCCAGTCATTGTTTCAATCCATCTCATCGATGGTCTCCCTCTCTTTCTCTTTCCCTCTGACCTTCCAAGCATGATGTTCCTTCCAAAGGACTGGTCTCTCCTTGCAACATGACCAAAGTATGTTAGATGAAGCCTCAGAATACTTGCCTCCAAGGATCAGCCTGGCTTCACCCTCTCTAGCATGAACCTGTTTGTTCTCCTCGCAGTCCATGGTACATTCAGCACTCTTCTCCAGCACCACAGCTCAAAGGCATCAATTCTTTTTCTATCATCCTTAGATATAGTCCAGCTCTCCAATGCATAGCAAGCAACTGTGAAGACTATGGTCTGGATCATGTGCACCTTAGTTTCTAGAATGACATCATTGCTCTTCAGTCTGCTGTCTGCTCTGGACAGGTCCCTGACAGCTGAATTTCTGAATGCAATTTGTCTCTTGATTTCCTGGCTGCTGGGACCAAGAGTGTTAATTGTGGAGCCAAGCAAACTAAAGCTGTTAACAATCTCAAACTCTTCACCATCTATCATGATGCTGCCAACTGGCCCAGTGGTGAGAATCTTTGTTTTCTTGATGTTGAGCTTCAATCCACATTGGAGGCTTTAGTCCTTGACCTTCTGCAGCAAGCACTTCAGGTCCTCCTCAGATTCAGAAAGCAAGATTGTGTCATCAGCATAATGCAGGTTGTTGATGCATCTTCCTTCAATCTTGATGCCACATTCCTCCTCTTACAGCCCAGCGTCCCTAATGGCCTGTTCTGCATATAGATTGAAATGCTATGGAGACAGAATATATCCCTGGCGTACAGCCTACCCGATTTTGAACCATGCACCGTCTCCTTGCTCTGTTCTGATCAATGTCTAGTTCCTAAGAAAGCCTACACAGACACTAAAACACATCAAGACACACTCTAGGGCCAAACAACCCACAACAAAGGAAATTGACACTAAATATGCTAAGTCCACAGAAAGTTGTAATTTACAAGCAAGAACAAGAGTAATTGCAAAGCATAGCCAACCCAGGACAGCACTAATGATAAGTGTCCTCTTCCAAACAGCCAGAATTCCAGCCTTCTGCATCCACCACCTGCCTAAGTCTTTCAAGGCAGCCAGACAGACCTTTGGGGAAGATAGGAAGAGGAGGCCTCATGGAATTCTATTCCACTGCCAGCTTTAGTGTGTGAATAATAAATCACACTAACTCCTAATGACTCGTATCTCAGACTATAAGTAAGTAGACACTAAATCTCATTGTAGTCAAGTTGAATCCAACTCTTATGGCCCTACAGGGTAGGGTAGACCTGCCCCACAGGTTCCCAAGGCTACAAATCTTCATGGTTTGGTAAAGGTTATTGAACATAATATGAAGATTAGACAGATCTGTCTTTGATGAAGTACTTTTAGAATGTTCCTTAGAAACAAATATGGTGAGATTTTTGCTTCACATACTTTGGGCATGTTATGGAGTGGGGCGGGGGCAGCATGTTGCAGTTACCATGTCAATCCACCTCATGGAATTTTCCCCTAGTTTTCACTGACTTTCTTCTTCAAACGTAATATCCTTTTCCAATGATCAGTCTTTCCTGACATCGAATCTAAAGGAAGCAAGACAATTGAAGTCCCATCATCTTTGCTTGTAAAGAGCGTTCCAGCTCCAAGAGGGCGCTGTACACTCATCTGGCTCCACTGTGTAGTCAATATTCCTTGACAACATCACAATTCATAATTTTGTCTTGAATCTTCCTTTTCCATCATCCAGCTTTAGAACGTGAGACTACAAAGACCATGACTTGGCCCGGGTGCAGCTTAGCTTTTTAACACTTTAAAGAAAGACACCATTTGCCACAGAATCATGCTCATCTGCAAACATTCTCTTATTTATTTATGTTTATTGTAAACTAAACACACAAACCCCATTCTATCAGGTTAATTTTGGACTCACAGCAATCCTACTGGACAGCGTAGAATTGCTCCATAGAGCTTCCAAGTCTGTCATCTTCACAGGAGCAGATCACTTCATCTCTCTGGTGTATTTGAACCACCAACCTTGAGGCTAGCAGTCCACTCTATTAACCACAGTGCTGTCAGGCTCCTCTGCTATTGAATGCATCTGTGTAAATACATAGTGATGCACAGTAATTTTGCAGGCTTCGAGTCTGGACTGATTGATGTTCATGGTTCATCGCTGATTCTAGTTTCATTCTCATCTCTGGTCTTAGCTCTTAAATGACCCTGTCAGTCACGTGTCATTTCATGTGAGGGCCAAATAGCATCTCTGGTTTGGAAACCCTGGATCTGCATAATTGTGCGCTGTAAGCTCTCCTTTCCTGGTTCATTTGCTTGTCCTGGATAGGAGTCTCAGCATTGGCACCAGTACAGAGCTGGCACCCGGAACTGACCCAGAAGCTGCACCTCTGAGACTTGGTGCGGACCTGCTGTAGGGGCAAAAGGTTACCCGGTTTGAAAACAGTAGTAAAACATTAACGCTGGCTTAAGTCCCTTCCCTCCTAGGCTATGAGCTTACTGGGTGATCCTGTTTGCTCTATAAAGCGAGCTGTGTTTGCTAAGAGTAATTTGAAATTGGCAGTGCCAACAGCCTCCTTGATAGTCCTGCCCCTGGGGGCAGGGCTGAGGACAGCAGGACTGGGCACCTTGGGCAGCTGGAAACAGCCTGGACCTGCTCTGAATTAGTTTCTTTTTCACTGAGGTGAAACACACACAAACCCCCTCCCCCCCCCACACACAAAGTATATTTTTTCAATTCGATCATCTTTATGTGCACAATTTAGTGACATTATGCTCGTCAGATTATTTAATAATTTCTATTTCTGCATCTTTTCCCTACCCCCATTCACTGAATTTCAGTGCGTCTTTCCCACAATAATTTTCTCTTTTCTCTCTTTCTACTCCCAGTAACCAGTAATTGCCACCCTGCTCCTTCCAGACAGTGGATATGAATGGGATCATATGATGTTTGCCTTCTTGTGTCTGGCTTATTTCACTCATCTATTGTTTTCAAGGTGCAGATAGGTTGTAGCATGGCATCAGGATTCCGTTCCTTTTTGTGGCTGCATAATATTCCACCATGTGACTAGAATTTGGCCTCTGTGTTACATATGCAAAGTCACAGATGATGCACATTCCTCCTCAGTACTAGAAATTCTTTGTTACTGGAATCATAGTGCCTAAAAAAAAACAAAAAACACACAACCACAAAAAAAAACACCCAAACACGTGTTGCTGAATGTCCTTGGGATAGTGTAACAAGTCATAGATGCCAAGTCTAACATCAATTATAAGGGTCAAGGCACATATAGGGGCATAAGAGAACCATGGTAAATAAATAGAAGTTTACACTGTAGAGCATCTAAGATGGACTCTTTTGCTTTGGTGAGAGCCAATGCGAATGTTTGGTTGTGAAGGAGTGGAAGGAAGGACCTCATGGAGTGTCTTAGTTTTTCATCTTGGCTGGGCCCTCAGGCCTATGAACTTTGGGCCTGGTGTTGTTATATTTTGGAGGAATATTCTTTAAATCATTCAGCACTCTTCTGTCAGTTTTCTGTACTGAGGTAATCTGGGTTTGCTGTGATGCTGAGCTTTGTGGCTTTTCCTGTTAAATCAACAATGTTACATATTCTGTCCATTGTTGTTAAGTCAGTTCTGATTCATAGTGACTTTGTACAACAGAATGAAACAGTGTCTTGTGTCATTCTCACCAATCATTGCTGGGTTTGAATCCATCATTGTAACCACTGGGTCAGTCAATCTCGTTGTTGTTGTTGTTATGTGCTGTCAAGTCGTTTGCGACTCATAGCGACCCTATGTACAACAGCCCTAAACCCTGCTCTATCCTGTGCCAGTCGCATTGCCTCTGACACACCCATCCCGATTACCCCAGTTACTGAATCAATCCACCTCATAGGGGGCCTTCCCCTCCTGCGCTGTCCCTCTACCCTACCAAGCATGATGTCCCTCTCCAAGGACCTGTCTCTCCTTACAACATGTCCAAAGTATGTCAGACGAAGCCCCAGAATCCTTGCCTCCAAGGAGTAGCCTGGTTTAACCCTCTCTAGGATGGATCTGTTTGTTTTCTTGGCAGTCCATGGGGACTTTTTTTTTTCATTGACCTTCCACTTTTCCAAGGAGCCTGGTGGTACAGTGGTTAGGTTCTTAGCTGCTAACCACATGGTTGGTAGTTTGAATTCACTAGTTGCTTAACAGGAGAAAGATGAAGTATTCTATTTCTGTAAAGATCATAGCTCTGGAAGCCCTGGGGGTTCTGCTTTATAATAGCAATGCCATGGGAGTCAGAAGCAACTTAAGGGCAGTGAGTTTGGTCTTAATTTTAGTCTACTTTGCCCAGCATGATGTTCTTTTCCAGGTAACATGCCCACAGCATATGAAACGAAGGTGTACCATCCTTTTTCTACATAGTCCACATAAGTGGAATCATACAATATTTGTCTTCTTGTGTCTGTCATATTTCACTCAGAACAATGGTTTCAATGTCAAATCGTATTGTTGCATTTATGAAGATTTCATTCTTTCTTCTGGCTGAGCAATATTCCAAAACGTGTTGCACTGGGGCTGTCAAAATCTTCCCCAAAGTGCTGAAGAGTAAGAATATCTGCTTAAAGACCAAGATGAGCCTGATCCAAGTAATATTATTTCAACTGCTCTGCATGCATCTAAAAGTTGAACAATGAATAAGGATGACCAAAGAAGAATCTATATCTTTGATTTGGTGCTGTTGAGAAAGAGTACTGAATAGCATTCCACGGACTGTCAAAAGAACAAACAAATCTGCCTTGGAGAAAGTGTAACCAGGGTGCTCCTTAAAGGCAAGGATGGTGAAGCTTCATCTCACGTACCTCAGACATATTTTCAAAAGGAAGCAGTCCTCGGCAAAAGGCATTGTGCTGGGAATGGTAGAGGGTCAGAGGAAGAGAGGATGATCTTCAATGAGATGGAGCGACACAGTGACCATAACAGTGGGCCTGAGCGTGGTGGAGATTGTGAGGATGGCACAGAAGAGGGCAAGTGTCAATCTGTTGGTCACTATGAGTCATGGTCAAGTCGAGGGCACCTGATAGCAATAGTCCACACTATGTGGACTACATCCTGTGTAGCCACTCACCTACCGATGAGAACCTACATTGTTTACACCTTTGCACCATTGTGAATGCTGCTCTCATGTGTCTTTCTGTTTTTCAGTTACTTTCTCCAAGACCCACTCACAATCAAGTCCCTAAGTGGGACAAAAGCTGTCTATTTTGTGAGAATCACTGAGTTAGAGAGACTAAGACATTAGGAGCCAGGTAGACATCCTCAATCCTACTCCCCTCAGCAGACGTGCTTCTGAATGTGTGGATGCTCAAATATGGTGACACAAATGAATGCAGGAGTTTGACAGCAGGGGCTGATTTATTTTATTTTATTATTTTGTGTGTGTGTACCATCAAATCGGATCTGATTAGTACAGGAGGAGATTGCCCCTCCTTCTCCAGCAGAGCATCTGGTGGATTTGAACCACATGCCTCTGGGATTGCAGTGCAGCTCCTTGCCACTAGGCCACCAGAGCTCCCTAAGGGGCTGATTTTTGTTGCTGACAATTCTTGGACCATCTTTCAGATTCTGCATTAGAATACGGTACTAAAGAAAACAAAGTAAAACAACCGCATTGCCATTGGGTAACTGTAAATCTTCGTGGGAGGAAACTGCCCACCTTTTTCACCAGGGGTGGCATGTTGTTGTTGTGTGCATTGCATCAGAACCAACTCATAGCTGACTCTAGCAGGTTTTCAGAGGTAGTAAATGGCATGAGGAGAGATTCCTTGTTGCATTTGAACCATGTGTTTTTGGGGTTGCAGCACAGCTTCTTACCACTAGGCCACCAGAGCTCTCTCAAGGAGTGGCTAATGAATTCAAAGAGCCAGCCTTTGAGTTAACAGCCCAGCATGCAATACACTGTGCCACCAGGCCTCCTTAGAGTAGAATACAGTTATTGGTTTCTTTTCTGTCTTTCCCCTAGAAGAGTAGAAGCGATAAGAGCAGGGATTAGCAGGTTTTGGTCAGTGCCATCTTCAAGTGTCTAGCACACAGTACGTGCTCAGTATGCTGTGTTGAATGAAAGGATGAATCCTAATATGTATCAAACACATTTGCTCCCTTATCTTAGCGGCATCTGTAGCTCAAGGGGAGGCGTGGGTGTTAGTGACGCAAAACCACTAGACAGCGGGATGAGAAAAGCAGAATCAGGTGCTGACACGTGGGAAGGGCCAACACACCTTGGCCGGAAGTAAGCATGCTCAGAGTCCCTCGTGGGCCAAGGGCTGGACGGAATGGGCGCCTGCGAGTCTGCTGGGCAAAGATCAGGGTGACTCTGGGGTAGGAGGGCTGGGTGAGTGTGGAGCAGCCGGAAGCAGTCTAAATTGTCCCAAACACGTGGGAAAAGGATTAGTTATAAAGATTGGACTAAATCCTGCCTTCACTGGCTTTCAGCACTGGGACAAGGTTGTTGAATAACCCCTAGACTATATTGGGGGCTGCTGGTATACCTGGGCATAGTCCACTGTGTGTGGGCTCTGTGGCTACACTGCTTGTGACCTTGAAATTGGCCTTCATAAACGTAGCCCAGGGAAGGTTACCGCCTCCCTGGGCTAGGTGGATATGACACCCAAGTCCATGGAAACCGCAATGCTGACCAATTTCCAGGCAGAGTGAGAAAAATCCTAACAAAATCATTGTATCTTGAGAAATGTATTATAATAAATGTTGAAAATGAGAAGGTCTGCCACGTGCACCAGAGGTTCAACAACTAAATGCTTAGCTGCGAATTGAAAAGTTGGTAGTTCAAATCTACCTGATGGTGATGCAGTAGCAAGGCCTGGAGGTCGGTTCCCATAAAGATGACCGTCTAGCTAGCTGCATGGGGCAGTTCTACCTTCTCATGTGAAGCCACCATGGGTGAAAATCGACTGGGCAGCACCCACAGTAACTCAAAAGCAGCCAGCACCCAGCTGTAAGCAAAGACCTGTGGGCTGCTATGATGGTGAACGGGTTTCACTGGAGCTGCCAAACTAATGCAGACTAAGAAGAAAGGCCTGGAAATGGACTTCTGTTCATCAGTTGATGAAAACTCTTTGGATGTCAGTGGCCACTCTGCAGTCAGTCCTGTAGATGGCAAAGGACTGGACAGCGTTTCCCTCGCTGTGCCCAGGTCACCATGAAAGGGGTTTAACTGTACAGCAGCTCGCAGCAAAATCAAGAACAGCAACATCTGAGCTTTAAGTAGGGGTCTATCTGTTATGTCAAGGCTGAAGCTGATGGCTGAATAAAAGGTACACAACATAGGCGGGCATCACTGTCATACCTGGCAAGTTGGCACAGGTCATTATGGCTCTTAAAACTGCTAGTAGGAGCCCCGTGCACAGCAGGTGACGGTGCCAGCACAGTGCACGGGCCAATCTGAGAAGGGGCGTTCCTGTCCATGTCTGAACACCCTGCCCCATGCTCCCAAGATGGTCTACCATAGTTCCGCAGGGTCTCACACACTCAGCCTCAAAGCCAAATCCAAGCCCACCATTGTACAGTCACTTCTGACTCATGGGGACCTTCCTCTAGGTTCCCAAGGTCATTACAGGAGGGGACTGGCCCTCTTTCTATCTCAGAGCAGCTGGTGGATTTGAACTGCTGATCATCTGGTTAGCAGCCCAACATGTTATACACGAAGGCATCAGGACTCAGCTGCAGGGATGCGTTATCCAGTAAGGAGGGCAAGCTTGGGCTTGTGGTAAGAAAAATGTGAAACTCTTCACCCCCAGATCGGTAAATAAGCACAAGGAAGCCATGCTTACCTTGTACCTCGTCTGGTCAGGGCTTGTTAATTTGAAAAGAAGTTTTGATCTGTGGAAGGTGCTGTGGGGTCAGAAGAGAGGCGGATGCCGGCCACCACCCACGGAAGCTGAAATCTGTGGTGTGAAAGCACATGAAACGGTTCCCCACAGGTTCTGTGCTTCCCTTGCCGCCAGTTGGGTGACCTGACTCTGCTCAGCACGTGTTCTGGACACGAAGCAATGAATGGCTCCTGTAAAACCACTAGTTCTTCCAAAAGCAAAGCCATGACTATTTTAAGCGCTGTTGCTATTGGTGGAGTCAGGTGAGACGCACAGTGACCCTGTGGGCAACTGAACAGCCCTGCTCCATTCTCATCATCTTTCCTGCACTTGAGCCCATTGCTGTAGCCACTGTCAACCCATCTCGTTAAAAGTGTCTCTCTTCATCTGACCTCACTTTACCAAGTGTGGTCTTCTTCTCTAGGGACACACTGCCCTGCTTCTGACAACAGGTTGATATCCCCTCATCTCCTAGAACCTCTGATGAAATGGCCCTCCCTTCAATAGAGAGGTGGTAGCTGCATAGCCTTTGACAACATTAGAAAGCTCTGTGACTGACTTTCCTACTATTTTCCAACAACATAAAATTCCAAGGTAAACAATTGGGGCCAATAATCACTCCTGTCATGACCCTGATCACCTAATGTAGTAGTTTACTTTAATCAAACCACAAAATAATGATCAAATTTGGATTTGATTGCATACCTATAAAGATAACTTAGGAGGCAGCATAACTGTCAGTCAAAGTCTTTTCAGAGAATAGCTAGCATTACAGCATGCCAATTACATTTTTATCAGGCAGTTAAGTTAATTACCTGTGGTAAATGTGTTAGTGGAACAGGTATGGATTGCTGTAAACATCTCCTGGCCACTTTAAAATGCTACCCGACCATATGGGAGGCATCCAGGAACGACAGTGCATTGAGCTACTTACCCTGGCATATGAGTAATGCCAAAAAGTGCTAAAGAGCAAGGATGCCACATGAAAGATTAAGGTGAGTCAGGCTCAAGCCATGTTATTTTAAATTGCTTCACTGGCATGTGAAAGTTGGACAATTAGAATTAGACTAGTTGGAATTGAGGCCTTTATGTTTTGAAGAATATTGAATATTCCATGGGGTGCTAAAAAGACCCCCCAAAGCCCCCACAAAACAACAAACCCCACAAATATGCAGTCAGAGTACTCCTTCGAAGTGAAGATGTTGACACTTCCTCTCATACACTTTGGATATGTTATCAGGAGGAGCTAGTCCTGGGGAAGAACACCATGCTTGGTAAAGCTCAACTTAAAAACTCACTGCTGTCGAGTCAGTCCATGACTCACAGTGACCCTCCATCTGGTTTCCAAAGTTGTAAACTTTGTAACACACAGTGTAAACACACTGGGAGGTGTCGACCCGTGTTTCTCCCTTGGAACTACTGGTGGACTAGAACCCCTAGAAACATGTGGCCTTATGCTTGGCAGTGCACCTGTCAGGGCCCCCTCAGCTCCCTAGGTATAAAAGGTCAGTGAAATGGAGGACGGTGCTCCCAAGATGAATTGACAACAGCGGCTGCAACAGTATTCTCAGTCACAGCACGGATTGTGAGGATGGGGCTGGATCAGGCAGAATTTCATTCTTCTGTACATGGAGTCGCAGTGAGTCATTCTAACAAGGTCCTATAAAATCCATCCCCAGTTATTACACTGAAACCATCACTCCCCTTGTCCACCACGAGAGGGCTCTCTCAATCACTGTCTCCCGAATAATCTAACTTATCTCCAGGGCGGGCTGCTGCTGTCTGCCAAGCAGGGTGGTTGTAACAGAACACGCTGTCCAATCTTCCACCATCTCCATTATCATTGGTATGTCTAGGTCCATTGGTAGGGTAACGGTGCCAGACCATCTCATTCAGGGTTCCCCCTATTTTTTCCACCCACTCAAAAAGAGGAAGACCCTCAATGAGATAAACACAGTGGCTGCAACAATGGGCTCAAACAGAGCAATGGTTGTGAGGACAGGACAGTGTTTTGTTCTGCTGTACATCTGGTCTCTATGAGTCAAGTTACCACGAACTAAAGAGCAATAACATTTTATCCTAAGGAACCCAGGAGGTGCAGCAGATAAAGAAGTCAACTGCCAGGAGGAACCGGGAGGAAAATGTGTAACAATGAATAAATGAAAACCCAATTTTTCTGTAAACTTTCATTAAAATCACAATTTAAAAAATTTAAAAAATAAAAGAACTCCACTGCTAACCAAAAAGTGGGCAGTTCAAACCCACCAGCTACTCCACAGGAGAACAATGAAATAAGGCAGTTCAAACCCACCAGCTACTCCACAAGAGAACAATGAAATAAGTTGTTTTTGTAAAGAGTAACAACAGCCTTGGAAATCCTAAAGACAGTTTGCTTTGCCCTCCAGAGTCCTTAGGAGTCAGAATCAAGGTGTGGCAGTGGGTTTGAATTAGTTTCATAGGCTTTCCTTAAACAAAACAAAACCCCCTTGTTTCTGACTCATGGAAGGACTTCCTTGTTTCTGAAGCTCAAAATCTTAACGGAGGCAGATTTCCTCATCTTTGTCTTAAAGAATAGTCGGACATCCATGGAAAATCACATGTGGACTGGCGTCAAGTCCACATCTCCTCAGCCTCTTCAGAGAAGCCTGGACGTCTTCCTTCAATACCACCATTGTGCTCTTCTTCCTGAAGTACATGGATGTCCAATTTTTTCTGATACAGTGACTGTATAGTTCTTCCATATTTTGTTTTTTGTGCTTCCTTTGTAATTCCAATTTTTTGCTCCTATAGGAACCTTCACTATTTTAGCTAAAAGGCAAAATTACTCCACTGCTTTGACTAGTCATCTTTAGGTGTCCCCAAGTCTATTTTTAGCCTGTAGTGACCCCCTGTGACAGAGTAAGACTGGCCCATTCACTTATTTCATTGACTTACTGTCTCCTTGACTCTGCTGAATCAGCTGCCATCCAACTTTCTGTTTTTAAGTCCAAAATGTAATCTTGTCTCTGATTCAGAGTTCTTCTGAAATATTCCTTTCTGAGAAACCTTTTTTTTAACACATTGCAGCACACTTTTAAATTGACGGCCTTCCCTAGAAACACGTTTTTTTACTGTCATTTGTGGCAACACGTTAATTGACATTTTAATGAAAGTTTAAAGAAAACTTGTATTTCCGTTTATTCATTGTTGCACATTTTCCTCCCAACCTTTCCCCCAGTTCGCTTTTCTCTTTAAAACGATTCTTTCATTATTGTACATTTTCATTCCTTCATCCCCCTCTTTGCCCTCCAGTCCACTTTGTTATGCACCTCTCATTCTGGACTGTTGTCATGCAAATAATACCTAATCATATATTTCTTTTAGACAGTTCGTTCTTCATCTATTTCAATGCAGTATACATTATTTATCCCCTCTTTTCTTAGTTTCCCCCAACCTCCCTGTCAGTACTGTTTTCTAACAGTGATATTAAGTAGTATTTGTCCTTTTGTTACTGAGATATTTCACTCAGCATAATTTCCTCCAGGGTCACCCATTTTGTATAATATTTTATTTGTTCCTTAGTTTTCCGTGCTGTGTAGTATTCCATTGTGTGACTATACCACAGCTTCTTTATCCACTCATTTATTGAAGGGCACTTGAGTTGCTTCCATCTGTTTGCTATTGTGAAGAACACAGCAATAAACATGATGTGCATATATCTGTTTGGATGGTAGTTTTGGTTTCTTTAGGGTATATCCTCTGTAGTGCAGTTGCTAGGTCAAATGGTATTTCTATTTCCAACTTCTTGAGAAAGTGCCATAGTGCCTCCCAGAGTGGTTGCAGCATTTTAAACTCACATCAACAGTGAATAAGAGTTCCAGTCTCTCCACAACCTCGGCAGCATTTGTTGTTTGTCTGAGAAACATCTTTACCACCATTTCCAGCTTCAGAGGAAGCAGAAGCAAATACTCATGCTCAGTCTACTATCTTCAATGTGTGTCATTCTGAGGTGCCCTTCAGCCAGTTCTAAGTCATGGTTGGCCCTTGTACAGCAGAACAAAACATTGTCCAGCCCTGTGCCATCTTCACCAGGGAGCCCATTGTTGTGGTCACTGTGCCAATCCATCTCACTGAGGCTCTCTCTTTCACTGACCCGCTGCTTTACCAAGAAGGATATCTTCTCCAGGAGTTAGCACCTCCTAATAATGTATCCAAAGTGAGATAAAGTATTCTTTTTAAATTAATGATTATTTTAAGGCAACATATATATTTTTATAGCATATTCTTTCCATTTAGTTTCCCCCATTCATTGATTGTTGCACATTTTCTTCCCTGCCTACTCCTCCCCCCAGTTCGTTTTTCTCTTTGAAGAAAAAAAAATGTATTTCATTGTTTTGAAACAGTCCCCCCCAACAGTCCACTTTAATATGCATTTTTTTCTGTAATCTTGTCATGGAAATAATATCTAATCCTATATTCCTTTTAAATAGTTCTCTCCCTCATCTGTTCCAATGCAGTATACATAATTTATCCCATCTTTCTCAATCTCCTCCCAACCCTGATGTCAGTCTCACTTGACAACAGTGGCACTATACAGTATTTGTCCTTTTGTGACTGAGAAATTTCACTTAGCGTAATGTCCTCCAGGGTCACCCATTTTGTATAATATTTCATTAGTTCCTTGTTTTTCAATGCAGTGTAGTATTCTATTGTGTGAATATACCACAGCTTCTCTATCCATTCGTTTGTTGATGGGCACTTGGGTTGTTTCTAAATCCTTACTATTGTGAACAAAGCTGAAATAAACATGGGTGTGTGTATATCTGCTTGAGTAGCAGTTATGGTTTCTTTAGGGCATATTCCCTGTACTGAAATTGCTGGGTCAAATGGTATCTCTATTTGCAACTTTTTGAGAAAACACCATACTGCCTTCCTCAGTGCTTACACCATTTTACACTCCCACCAACAGTGAATAAGAGTCTCTTCACAACTTCGCCAACATTTGTTGCTTGCTGCTCTGTTAAATTTTGCTATTCTTACTGAGGTGAGATGATATCTCATAGTTGTTTTGATTTGCATCTCTCTTAGAGCTAGGGATTGTGAACATTTCTTCAGGTGTTTGTTAGCCATCTGAATGTCTTCTTTGATAAAGTATCTGTTCATAACCTGTGCCCATTTTTCAACTGGGTTGTTTACCTTTATCTTTTTTGTGTTGCTCGAATGTGCTATAAATTCTAAATATAAGTCCCTTATCAGACATGTCATTGCCAAATATTTTTTCCCCAGTCTGTGGCTTCCCTTTTTACCCGGTTGGAGAAGTTTTGGGATGTGCAAAGGGATTTTATTCTTAGATGGTCCTATTTATCTATTTTATCCACTCCTGGTTGTAGGTTGTTCAGAATGCTTGCTTGGAAGACTGTTTATGTTGTGGATTAGGGCTTCTAGAGTTCTTCCAAGCTTTTCTTTTATGAAGTTTATAGTCTTTGGTTTTTTAGTGTTAGATTCTTGATCCACTTTGAGTTGGGTTTTGTGTATCGAGTGAGGTGTGGATCTTGCTTGTTTTCTACAGATAGTTTTCCAATTCTGCCAACACCATTTGTTAAAAAAGGCTGTCATTTCTCCACTTAACTAATTTCATCTCCTTGTCAAAAATCAGTTGACCATAGGTAGATGGGCTGATTTCTGGATTCTCAATTCTATTCTATTGATCTATGTGTCTGTCATTGTACCAGTACTGTCTTGTTTACCACGGCAGTGTAGTAGGATTTGAAATCAGGGAGTGAGGTGCCTCCTACCTTGTTTTCCTTTTTAAGGAGTGCTTTGCTTATTCAGGACCTCTTTCCATTCCAAATGAAATTGGAGATTGCCTTTTCCATCTCTTTGAAGAAAGGGATTGGTATTTGTATTGGGATTGCATTGAATGTGTAAATTGCCTTTGGTAGTATTGTCATTTTCACAATATTGAGTCTTCCTATTTATGAGCAAGATGTATTCTTCCACTTCTCCAGCTCTCTTTTTGTTTCTTGGTAGTATTTTGTAATTTTCTTTGAATAGATCCTTTGTGCTTCTGGTTAGATTTACTCCCAAGTATTTAATCTTGTGATTAGCTATTGTGAAGGGTATTGTTTTTCTTAGCTCCAGTTCTGTATTCTCTTTGCTGCTGTAGAGAAATCCAACTGATTTTTGTATGTTGATCTTGTATCCTGCCACTTTGCTGAATTGGTCAACTATGTCCAGTAGTTTTCTTGCTGAGTCTTTAGGGTTTTCCAAGTATACTATCATATCATCTGCATATAGAGATAGTTTTACCTCCTCTTTGCCAATTTGGATACTGTGATATAAAATCTTAATAACTTGCTTCTAAGGAGCTTCTGGCTTCACATTCTCCAAAACAGATTTGTTTGTTCTTCTAGTAGTCCCAGGCATAGCCATGCTGCTATAATTCAATGCTATAATTCAAAGGCATCAATTCTTCTCCAGTCTTCCTTATTTATTGCCCAGCTTTCACATGTATATGAGGCAGTTGAAAAATACTACAGCTTGAGTGAGGTTCACCTTAGTCCTTCAGAGTGACATCGTGTTCTTTAACACTTGACAGAAGATTTACCCAATTCAGTACCTTCCTTGATTTCTCAACTGCTGTTTCCAGGGGCGTTGATGCCATCTTTAAAAAGCAGTCTGAAACAAGCCCTCTGCATGTGGTATCACAGTAATTCATCACCTGTGTACTCATAGCCCCCATTTTCCAGATAAAGGGGCTGAGTTTCAGAGAAGTTGAGTCACTTGTTTAAGACTACACAAACAGGAAGCTCGACAGAGCCGGAATTAAGTTCCAGAAATCTGCCTCCAGCCTTTATCCTGATTTTTCTCTAAAAAGATAAGAAGGGCTATAAATAGAAGAACTGATTTGCGAGGAAATTAGTCTCCAGGCTTTTCTCATTTTTTGGTTTTGTTGGCGAGCATGTCCTGGTCTGCGTCCATTTGTTGGAACACTTACCTCAATTGACATTCCATCACTTCCAGGGACCTTATTTTTGCCAACACCGTCAATGCAACTTGAAATTATTTCTTTATTACTATTTGATGCTAGATGGATAGATGCTGGATCCTAAGCTGTATCCTGAAGTGAATCTATGTCAGCCAATTCTTTTTGGTACAGCAACTCTGTGTAGTCCTTCAATCTTCTTAAGATGATTACTGCATGGTTTATGATTTTGTGCCTAGCATATTTCAGTATTGCAACTTGAGGCTTGAATTTGTTGATCAGTTCTTTCAGCTTAAGAAATGCTGAGTGTGTTCTTTACTATTTTGTTTCCTCATTCCAGCTTTTTGCACATGTCACTATAAGACCTTGCTTCATCTTCTCAAGATTCCCTTAATGGAATCCAGCTTGTTGGTGATTGTGAGGATGGCACAGGATACAGCAACGTTCTGATCTGTTGTTCACAGGATTGCTGTGAGTCAAAGTAGACTTGATGGCACCCAACCACTTATCAATAAACTGCGGGACCCTGTGTAGTCAGTGCATGCACACATACTTCTTACCTGGGGCCATTGTCCCTTCTTCCCTCATCCCATTGAAAGAAGCATGCAGTTATAACCAATGGAGAGAGAATGCAAGGCTCTCTAGCCTGATGGGAATCTGGGGTAGTTGGAGATAGAGGGACAGAAGGAATATCTCTCTTTTTAGAACTCTTGTTTTGACTTCTTGGGGGGAAATTTATCCTGGAGAACTTCAGGTGATTTCAGAACACTCAGTCTGGAGAATCAATGCCTTAAAAGTCCTGAGGGAAAAAATATTTCAAATGTTGCATTTAATACTCACCTGTGATCAATTAACTAATCATTACTTCTCCATTCTTGTCCTCTTTCTTGGCTTAACTTTGAGTCTTGGTGGAACAGATTCTCTGTAGTCTCCTGAAAAAGAACAAATGGGGAGTGGATTTTGGGGGTAATCAAGTGATTATAGCTGCTAAGTGAAAGTTTGATGGCTCAACCCCTAAGCCACTACTTAGAAGAAAGATGAGTCAGTCTATTTCTATAAAGCTTGATGAGATGTAGTACTAATGTTAATGAATGGTAATTAATGCTATAATTAATTCCAGTCAGGAAATCAAAAGACAGATTGTACTGGGAAAATCTCCTGTCAGGGACCTCTCCAGAGTGCTGAAAAGCAGTGATGTCAGTCTAGAGACTAACGTGCGTCTGATCCAGGTCATGGTCTTCGCAATTACTTGCTATGCATTAGAGAGCTGGATAGTAACTATGGATGACAGAAGAATAATTGATGCTTTTGAATTGTGGTGCTGGAGAAGAGTCTTGAACATACCAGTACTGCCAAGAAAACAAACAGGTGTGTCCCAGAGAGGTTGAAACCAAGTTTCTCCTTGGAGGCTAGGATTTTGAAGCTCCATTTCATGTACTTGGAACACATAGCCAGGAGAGAGTGGTCCCTGGAGAAAGACTTCATGCTCAGAAGGGTGGAGGGACAGTGTAGGAGAGGAAGACCTCAGATGATATGGATTGACAGTAACTGGGGTAATGGGGGTTGGTGTAAGAATTAGTGAGACTGGCTTAGGACAGGTCAGGGTTCAGAGCTGCTATGCATAGCATCACTATGGGTTGCAGGCAACTCGATGGGACAGAACAACAACAACAACAAAATTAATGTGAACAAGCAAAATGTATGTGAATGATTCAATGAAAATCAATATGACTTCTCAATTTTCATGCAAATAAAATAAGGTGGGTGGGAATCAGCCTTTGAAACCATGAGGCAGTTGTACTCTGCACTGTTGGATCACTCTGAGTCAATTTCAACTTGATAGCAGTGTATCTGGAGGGTGAGGTGTTTGGTTTTAGGATTTTTAAAATTTTTTTCTTTCTTTCTTTCTCTCTCTCTCTCTCTCTCTCTCTCTCTCTCTCTCTCTCTCTCTCTCTTTCTTTCTTTCTTTCCTTTCTTTCTTCACCCTGAGTGGTAACTATAAGCACTGGGGCTATGTACCTTGGAAGAGAGGCCTGGTAAGCTTCCAAGGAATCAGCCATTGAAAACCCTATGTAGCCCAGTTCTTCCTTGATACTTGTAAGCAGAGGCAAACCTACAGTAACTGGTTTGGTGTGCATCCAAACAATATATTTTGTCTCACCGCATAATTCATTGATCACTTGGGTGAATACTGAATTCCAGCTTTGAAATATTTTCCCCTCAGAATGTTGGAGCCTTTGCTGCTTTGCCATCTAGCGCCCACAGTTGTTGCTGGAAAAGCCTGGAAAGAGCCTGATTCTTGAAACTTTATTTATGGATGGCCAGCTCCATCTGTGGGCAGTTGTACTGCTAACCTGAAATTGGTGCCTCTCTGTTGGTTTGAATCCACCAAATGCAACTCAGAAGAAAAATGAACAATCTCCTCCTGTGTGATTTGTTGCCTCAGAAAACCCACTGGAGGGTCAGCTATGAGTGTTTCCAACTTTACGGTAATGAGTTGAGTTGAATCATGTATGACTATTGCCTAAACATTGTCTCCCTCTAAAAACTTTTAGAATCTTTCCTTCATCCTTAATGTTGTGAATGTCACAATGATATACAATGATGGGGGTTTGGGCGTGAGCCTATTTTCATTCTTAGGGCTAGACACTGAGCAGACAGTGGAAAAACTATGTTTCCTCTGTCATCTAAACCTAACATCTGCCAATGTCGAGTTGATTCCAACTTACAGTAGCCCTACCCTTAACTCTTAAGGCCCTCCAACAGGCTTCCAGGGTTGTAAGTTTTCAAGAGAAGAGACTTCTTCTGAAGAGCAGCTTTTGTTGTTATTAGGCTCCATGGAGTCAGCTACCACTCATAACAAGCCTATAAACAACAGATCTGAGCCCTACCCTACTCTGCACCATCCTTACCAGCTCTGATATGCTGGAGTCCATTTTTAAAGTCACTGGATCAATCCATCTTGTTGAGGATCTTCTCTTTCTTGGTCCCTCGACTTTTCCCAGAATGATGTCCTTTTTCCAAAAAGTGACTCCTCCTGACAAGATGCACAAGTGCATGAGGAGAAACTGGAGGATCTGAATTGCTGACCACATGGCTAACATCCTGATAGCTTACAAACTATGGCACCATAAAGTGAGAGTTTCAAGCCAAGCAGGAAGAGAAATCATTGCCTTAAGGTGGAGAAGGCTTCTTTCTCCTGTGATCTTCCTCATTCACTGATGATTACAGCGCTCAGAACAGCACAGAATCTAGGCCTTGGGTGTGATCTTTTAAATTCCATCTGTAATTCCAAACTCTGATTGTCATCTGCTAGATTTGGC
Source organism: Elephantulus edwardii (assembly GCF_000299155.1). NCBI lineage: Eukaryota > Metazoa > Chordata > Mammalia > Macroscelidea > Macroscelididae > Elephantulus > Elephantulus edwardii. The sequence goes on along the minus strand of NW_006399884.1, from coordinate 9,442,435 downwards.
TACCAAATCAAAGGGGCTGTGTCCCAAGGGCCCTCATTTAACTTTTAATCCTCTCCAGATAGCAAAATACCTCATTAAGGTGCATTTCTTGTGGGGTGGAACTGTTTGAACTGCAGTCACTCCCACCAACAGCCAGCCATTCCTCCAGCGGGGTCTGAATGTCAAGGGGGGGGGGCTGTTATTGATTATGACTGTTGTTGATAGGTGCCCTCAAGCTGATTCCAACTCACAGCATGCTCACATGACAGAGTTAACTGCCCCTTTAGGGTCCCAAAGGTTGTAATCTTTTTTTGTTTTGTTTTGTAATCTTTTTTGTTGTAATCTTTATGGAAGCAGATTTTCCTATGGAAGCACTTCTTTCTCCCAAGGTGTGGCTAGTAGGCTTACACCTGAAAGCTCTCTGCCAGCAGCCTAGTACTTTTTTTTT
>NW_006399884.1:9434574-9439433 GCF_000299155.1 Elephantulus edwardii | reverse complement strand
AATAAAAGAGGTGATAGTGGGCATCCTTGCCTAGTTCCTGTTCTTAAAGGGAATGCCTTTAACCTCTCTCCATTAAGAACAATGTTGAGCAGCCTAGTACTTAATTGCTAACAGCCTAGTACTTAATCACAGTGGCTGAGTCAATTACAACTCAGATTGCTGTTGTCAAGTGCCATTGAGCCGACTAGGATTCATAGTGATACCATAAACAACAGATCTGAAGGCTGCCCTGTTCTGTGTTGTTCTCACCATCTCTGACACTCTTGTTACAGTCACTGTGTCAATCCATTTTGTTGAATTTTCCTCTTTTTTGCTGATGCTCTCCCTTTCCAAGTGTGGATCATTACAAATTGTGGCCAACATTAAGAACAACGGGAATCCCAGAACATTTACTTGTGTCTATGCAAAACTTACACCTAGACCAAGGGGTGATTTATCCAAACAGAGCAAGGAAACACTACATGGTTTAAAATCAAGAAATGTGTGAGTCAGGGCTGTATCCTTTTCCCATACCTATCCAATCTCTATGCTAAGCAAATCATTAAAAAGTTTGGATTTTTATGAGGAATAATGTGGCATCAAAATTGGAGGAAGATTCATTAAGAGCCTGTGTTATGTAGATGATATAACCTTGCTTGCTGAAAGTGAAGAGGACATGAAGTGTTTGCTGGAGAAGATCAAGGACCACAGCCTTCAGTACGCATTACTTCTGAACACCAAGAAATCAGAAATCCTCATCACTAGGCCAATAGCAACATCATGTTAGGTGGAGAAAAAAGGAATGTTTTCAATTTTTTCCTTTCACTTCGATGCACAATAAACATTCTTGATACCAGAAGTCAGAAAGTCAAAAGAGGTGTTGCATTGGGAAAGTCTACAGTCTGGAACATCTCCAAAGTGCTGGAGTACAAGGATGTCAGTTTAAAGACTAAAGTGAACCTGATCCAAGCCGTGGTCTTTTCAATTACTTGCTATGCATCTGAGAGCTGGACAGTGACTAAAAATGACAGAAGAAGAATCTGTGCCTTAGAGTTGTGGTGCTGGAAATGTCTTGGAGAGGGTGCAGCCAGAGTGCTCCTTAGAGGGGGAGGACAATGAAACATGCCTTGGGCATGTTGCTAGGAGGCACCAGTCCTTGGAAAATGACATGCTCGTAAAAGTAGAGGGTCAGTAAAAGAGGAGAAGAAACTCGATGAGATGGATTGACACCATGACTATAAAAATGAGCTCTAGTGTGGCAAAGATCACAGGGCGGTGCTCAGATCCATCAATCATAGGGCAACTAAGAGTCATAGTTGATTGAACGGCACCTAATAACATCAACTACATTTTCAAGCATCTCTTTTTCCAAGGGCTGGCCCCTTCTAACTTAAACCCAAAGTTTGTGATGCAGGGTTTCTCTGTCCTTAGCTCTTAGGAGGTCTCTGGTTGCATTTTCTACAAGACATATTTGTTTGTTCTCTCTGCAGTTCCTGGGATATTTAGTACTCCTCCAGCACCTCAACTCAAAGACATCGAATCTTCTTCTGTTATCTTTATTCATTGTCCAGGTTTCAGATGTGTGACAAGCAATTGAAAAGATTGTGGCTTAGATCAAATCCACCTCAGTCCTTAAACTGACATCATCACTTTTCAGCACTTTGCAGAGGTCCTTGACAGGTGCTTTCCCCATTGTAACACACCTTTTGATTTCCTGACTATTGATACCAAGGGAGTTGATTGTGGATCCAAGTAAAATAATTGTGAAATTAGATCTTTTTCCATCTGTCATGATGTTCTCTACTGGTCTGTTGTTCTTGTTATGTGTCGTCGAGTCGCTTGCAACTAATAGCGACCCTATGTGCAACAGCCTAAAACTCTGTCCTGGGCCAATCTCACTGCCTCCAACACACTAATTCCGATTACCCCAGTCACCAAATCAATCCACCTCATAGAGGGCCTTCCCCTCCTGCGCCTGCCCTCCACCCTCCCAAGCATTATGTCTTTCTCCAAGAACCAGTCTCTCCTTACAACATGACCAAAGTATGTCAGCTGAAGCCTCAGAATCCTTGCCTCCAAGGAGCAGCCTGGTTCAACCCTCTCCAGGATTAATCTGTTTGTTTTCTTAGCAGTCCATGGTCTCTTTAGTACTCTTCTCCAACACCAAAGCTCAAAGGCATGAATTCTCCTTCTAGCCTCCCTAGTCATTGTCCAACTCTCTGATGCATAACAAGTGCTTGCAAAGACGTTGGCCTGTATCAGATGCTGCTTAGTCTCCAGAGAGACACCATTGCTCTTCAGTACCTTAGAGAGGTCCCTAACAGCAGACTTGGTCTAATTGTGAAGATTTCTGTTTTCTTTTTTTATCAAAGAATTTTTGTTTTCTTGATGTTCAGATGTAATCCATAATGAAGGCTGTAGACTTAGATCATCTTAGGAAGTGTTATAAGCCTTCCTCACTTTCAACTAGCAAGGTTGTGACATCTACATAATGCAGGTTGTTGATGAGTTTCCCCTAATCCTGATGCCATTCTTTATAAAGCCCAGCTTCTTGAATGATTTGCTCAGCACACAGATTGGATAGGTATGGAGAAGAGCTACAGCCCTGACGTACACCTTTCCTGCTTTTAAACTATGCAACGGTCCCTTGCTCGGTTCACCTACAGCTTCTTGGTCTAGACACAGATTTCACATGAGCACAATTAAGTTGTCTAGAATTCCCATTTTCTCAATGTTAGTCATAATGTGGCATGACCCACACAGTCAAATGCCTTCATATAATCAATAAAATAAACACAAGCATCTTGGTATCTTTGCTTTTAGTCATGAACCATCCGACATAGCTGTGGAGCCACAACCTCTCTGGCACTTCTGGCCACTTAAAAATATTCTTAAGCAAGATTTTACTTGTGTATAATAAGAAATTATATTGTTCAATAATTCCCACATTCTGTTGGATTCCCTTTCTTGGGAATGGGAACAAATATGGCTCTTTTCAAGTCAGTCAGGTCTCCCTGGTTATCTTTCAAATTTCTTTGCACTGTCTGGCAAGCATGTCCAGGACTCCATCTGTTTGTCGAAACACCTCAGTTGGTATTCCATTAATTCTTGGAGTCTTATTTTTTGCTAATGCTTTCAGTGCAGCTTGAACTTTTTAAATTACTGTTGGTTCTTGATCATTAGCTACTTCCTGAAATAGTTCCATGTGAGCCAATTATTTTTGGTACAGTGACTCTGTGTATCCCTTCGGTCTTCCTTTGATGCTTCCTGGATAATTCAAGACTTTTCCCCTAGTAAAATCATCATCGAACTCATGGAGACCCCATGACAGAGTACACTTACCCTACAGGGTTTCCAAGGCTGTGATATTGAGAGATGTCAACTACTTCATCTTTCTCTCAACTACTTCATCCTTCTCTCTAGGAACATAGGGTACATCTAAACTGTTGATCTTTTGGTTAATAGCCTAACACATTACATATTAAACTACTGTAATTTTAATCCCTGTTGTCAGTCTTAGGTACCATCACATTGAGTACAACCCACAGCAACCCTATAAACAACAGCTCTGAACCCTGTAGTGTCCTGTGCCTCCTCACACCTCTTGACATACTGCACTCCATTGCAGCAGTCACTGTGTCAAACCAGCTGGTTGAGGGGCTTCCTCTCTTTTTCCCTAGAGCATCATCATCATCATTATTATTATTATTACTATTATTTTTATTGGTTTGCTTACTCTTCCTCTCACTGACATTTTCAAGCATGATATCCCTCTCTAAAGAATAGCTTCTCTTAGCAACATGCCTGAAGTACAAGAGACAAAGCTATTGTCTTTGCCTCCAGGGAGCACTCTGGCCGTACTTTCTCCAAGAAAAACTAATCGGTAGGGAGTACTTTTTGTACTACAACCGGCAAAGAAGAATGATGATGATGATGATGATGATTACTCTGAATAACCTTGAAAAGAGAAAAGTCAGCTTTTTCATTTTCCCTACCCTAGAAGCCACTGCTCTTACACTTCTCCCAAGTTCACACATTTTCATTCACAGAAGCTTGATAAACATTTACAAATTACATGTTGAAGTTTAGGCCTTGCTGTTCTTCACCAATCCTGCTCAAAACACAGAGCCATCTCACTCCAGCATTTTAAATGTTCTGACTACCAAAATGATGCCGGTGCCAACATGGCACCCATGGTTGTGTCAGCAAGAGGGCAGCTGGCAGCAGGTTCTGTGGTATAGATCCCTCACGTGAATCTAGCTTAGAACCTCACATGGAGATTCTTAATGACATTTAAAAGAACCAACAGTAAGCCACTGTCTCCAGGTTTTCATACTATGGCTGAAATAACTGCTTTTCTGTGTGGCACTTACCAAAGAGCCCTGACGGCACAGTGGTTAGGGCACTTAACTGTTAACCAAAAGGTCAGCGGTTAGAACCTATTAGGTGCTCCTGGAGAGGAAGATGAGGCAGTCTGCCTTCAGAAAGATCGCAGGCTTGTTGGTTTGGGTTTTTTGTGGAGAACTTTGAAAGAAAGAGAATGGTTTACTTCTTTGTCAGAAACCCTTAAGAAAAAGCAAGGGAATTTTGCAGAATGAAAGATCAAGTGTTGAGAAAGAAGATTGTCCCAGAAAGGCTTTAAAAGGGAAGGAGGAAGCTATGGGTGAGAAAGCTAGATGGTCACAGGACATGTAGCCAGATTATACAGAGCTGAGGTTCAGATGGTCAAAAGCTGGCAACTTCTATCTACCTGGGTTAGAAGTATCCCTGGTCTAGCCCTAAAAGAGATGCAAATTAAAACAACTATGAGATATCATTTCACCCCAGTCAAAATAGCAAAATTTAACAGAACAGCAAGCAACAAATGCTGGCAAGGTTGT
>NW_006399884.1:9418324-9432159 GCF_000299155.1 Elephantulus edwardii | reverse complement strand
GGTTCTTGAGGTGTTCCAGCTCCTTCGCCTTTGTCAGATCTTTAATGCCTTTGTTAGATCCAACAAGGCTTCAACTAATACGTTTAAAATTATGCAACCACATAGTTCATGGAGATACCCAAACCCATAGTCAGTCAATGAACTGATCTATAAGCATTGTTGTTGTTATGTACCATTGAGTCAGAACCAACTCATAGCTGACCCTCTAGTAGGTTTACAGAGGCAGTAAATTACACGGGAAGAGATTGTCCAACTTTCTGCTGTGGAGCAGTTGGTGGATTCCAATTGTTTCCTTTGAGTTGACTGTGAACTCCTTTCCACTAAGCTTTGCTGACAACAGGGAGGACTAGATCTGCTTATCAGATGGATGAACTAAGGAGGAAATAAGATTGTTTTTATAATCAGGTCAGTTAATAAAACAGTAACTGCTTTCAAATTTAAAGAAAGAAATGTTGTTGTTGATTGCCGTTGAGTCGAGCATGACTCATAGTGATCCTATGAACAAAAGACCTTTCTATAACTATCATTGCTTCTCAAAGTTCATAGTTTACAGAGGCATGTTGAAATGCTACAGGACAGTTCTGTTCTATTAGAAGGGGTCACCAAGAGTCAGAATTCACTCAATGGCAGACAACAATAACAATAGGACCTAATTATAGTACATAACATAAGCTGGCATATTTGAGCCCTCAGATTACAGAATTTCCCTTTGTGATTTTCTGACCAGGAAGAAGGACCTTGTGGGCCTGAGAGTAAGAGAAAGGGGGCATGTGTGAGTCACATGACAAGTGACAAGGTGGTCTGACAGGCTAGGAGTCATGGTTTATGTGCCCTAGTGAGTCCTAGGAAGGCCACAAGCATGACAAAACCCCCACCCTGCTGCACAGTTGATTCCAATCCTCAGGCCAGAGAAGAACTGCTCATAAAGTTCCCAAAGCTCTAAATATTCATGGGAACAGATGGTCTCCTCTTCATCCTGCAGACAATTGGTGGGTTCAAACTGCTGCCTGACAGCCTAACATCGCACCACCACAACTCCTTCATAAGCACACAAGGAATAAATGTACAAAACTCCAAAATGGGGGCTTAAACAAAGTTGTGAGGTGAATGACAGTTTATAGAGCAAAATGATTTTCCATTCAAGTATTCATATATGTTTTGTTTTGACATTGATGATAATTCTCACATGTTGTTGTTGTTATGTGCTGTCAAGTTGCTTGCGACTCATAGCGACCCTATGTACAGCAGCCCTAAACCCTGCTCTATCCAGTGCCAATCACACTGCCTCTGACACACTCATCCCGATTACCCTAGTCACTGAATCAATCCACCTCATAGAGGGTCTTCCCCTCCTGCGCTGTCCCTCCACCCTCCAAAGCATGATGTCCCTCTCCAAGGACCCGTCGCTCCTTACAACATGCCCAAAGTATGTCAGACAAAGCTCCAGAATCCTTGCCTCCAAGGAGCAGCCTGGGTTTAACCCTCTCCAGTATGAATCTATTTGATTTCTTGGCAGTCCATGGTACATTCAATACTCTTCTCCAGCACCACAGCTGAAAGGCATCAATTCTCCTTCTATCTCTAGTCATTGTCCAACTCTCTGATGCATAACATCAGGTATGTAAAAACCTAATACTTACATAGCACCTATAATCTCCCCACTTTCTCCCTGTGATTCTAATCTCAATGTCTCATTGCTGTCAAGTTGGCACTGAGTCGGATCTGACCCTCCCGTGGGTTTTCAGAGGTTGTAAATTGCAAGGGAGGGGACTGTCTTTCTACCAAGGAGAAGCTGGTGAGTTCAAAACACCTACCTTTGTGTTGGCAACAGAACTCTTAGCACTCCCTTGTGATTCTCATAGCCATTGATATTTCTCTCCTCTCTCACGCATCTCATTTACATTCATCTTTTTATTCTACCCTTTGAACTTGGGCAAATGCTGTCTTTTTGATCTTGTGTGATTGATAGCTCTAAGGATTAAACACCTCCTTGGTGTAACTGTTCACCTTCTAGGATTGTCATTTGGCTGGAAGTTGAACCACAAAGGCGAAGTTGGTTCTGGGCTCGAAAGGTGTCTTAGGTCTACAGTCTTAGAGGTGCCATCAATCTCTATGACACCGAAAAGCCTAGTCTATTTTAGGATTTGAGTTTTTCTTCCACTCTGTCCAGAGACCTTGTTGTGTTTTCTTTGAGAGTGGTCAGCAATGGTAGCTGGGCACTATCTAGTTCTCTGATCTTACTGTAATGGAAGTTGAGTTTCACAGGGTCCTTTAGGCCTTCAGATTCATTGTTCTTTGTGTCTATGCTTTTCTACACTATTCTTTGTTGCTGACAGAAGAGATTAATGGTTGCACCTTAGATACTATGATGAAAGGGTGAACTCGAAACAGACTTGCTGGAGCCTTTGAGGTTGGACAAACCTCTGAAACTATTGCCTGAGATTATCTTTAACACTTAAAACAAAAAAAAATATCCCCTGAAATCTTTAAATTAAACTGCAGGTTAGCTTTATTTGCAAAAAAAAAAAATGTCTACCGTGAACATTATACTCTTTTAAGACCATCTACACAAATCAGCGACTCCAAAGATTAGATTAGGACCTTAGAGAGTGAGTTTATGTTAGTGAGAGAAGAACTCAACTCAAAGTTGAGGATGATGAATGCACAACTCAAAGAACGTCATTAGTGTCACTGAACCTTTTAAGTGGAAACTGTTGAATTGGTGTGTGTTCTACTGTAAATATTTTCAACCACAAAAATGAATCCATTACAGTTGGAAGTTCAAAGACATGAAAAAAGGGTGTGAATCTCTGCAGGGCTCCTGCTCTTCTGGGCTGTTGAATGAGATGCAGTTCTCCAAGGGGTCACTGTTGCCTTTGGAGGAGTGCAGGTAGCACAATATATTAAACGTTGAATGGCTAACCAAAAAGTCAGCTGTTCAAATGCACCAGCTGCTCTGAAGAAGAAAAATGAGGCAATTTCTTCCTATTAAGATTTATGGTCGTAGAAACCAACAGAAGTCCACTAATAGTTGGAATGGACTCCACAGTAGTGACCCTGGCTTGGGTAGGTAGTCTTTGGATCATAGGTCTCTAACCCATCGCCAATGCTATTGAATCAATTCAGTGTTTATTGCTTCGCTACTGGGCCACCACGTACCACAATAAACATGTTTTTAAAAGAACAGTATCATTAAGAATGAAAAGTCACTAGTGGAGCAATTCCTCTGGAAGCAGGTCCCTGTGCTGGGAAACTCCTCAACACAGGGAAAGTCAAGGTGTGTGGAGATCTCCAAGGAATGGTTACCTACAGATGTCCAAGCAAACAAGGGTCCTCCTATGCATCTGAAATCTGGACAATAAAGAAAACAGAAGAAGAATTGAATTTGAATTGTGACAAGGGAGAAAAGCACTGTATATTATTTGTGCATGTTGTCAGGAAGATATGTCCTTGGAAAAAGACATTATATCAGGAAATGTGGAGGGTCAGAGAAAGAGGAAAACACTCAACAAGGATTGACACAGTGACTGTAACAATGGGCTCGAGCGTGTTAGAGATGGTGAGGATGGCGCAAGATGGGGCAAGGTGTAGATCTGTTGTTCATAGGTGATTATGAGTCACAGACAACTCAGTGGCACCTACCAACAACAACATTCTATAGAGAGGGTGCTTTTACAGGGTAGCTGATCCAAAGGCCATGTCTCTCTGGGGTTTCAGCTCCACCATCAGCTCCAAGGGAGAACGTAAAGATGTATAGCCTTGGAACACTCATGGAGGGTCACCCAGAGTCAGACTCAAATCAAAGGTAGTGGATTGTTGAGTTCTCATTCTCCCTCTACTCTCAAGTCTTCCAGTTTGCTTCTGAGTTAAGTTCAAGCAGGTAATCTTTTGACTGGTCACTTAATGTTTAACTCTTTGCACTACCTAGCAACTCCAGCTACAGAAAGGAAGAGCCACTGGGTGGTAGAACCACCTCATAGGGCTTCCTAGACTGAAATCTAAATAGGAGTGGATCACCAGGTCTTTTATCCTGGCAGCTGAGAATGTGTTCATTCATCATCTACTGAACCATGGTGCCACCAGAAGCTCCTTAAAGAAAGGGCTACAGAAACTCAAAGACAGAAAAGAGCCTGCAATGGTTAGGCAAGGCTGGCGCCTGCAGGAGACCTGAACTCAAAGACTACATTTTCCACTTGAGTGTTGTTACCTGAATTGCAGGAATTATAGCAAAGAGTGATAAGAACAGATTTGAAATGTAAAGTTAGTACCATTCCTCAAAAAGGTAAGCCTACAGAATGTTGGACTTAATAGAACATTATCATTAATATCACATGCAAATAAAAAATGGCTGAAGATTATTTAAAAATGACTGGAACAGTACATAGAATTTAATTGTCTACATTGAAGAGAACTGTTAGAAATTCAGGCTGGATTCAGAAGAGGCTGTGGAACGAGGAATGCTGACGGCAGATGGATCTTGACTAGAGGCAGAAATTACCCGAAAGATGTTTTATTGACTAAGGAAAAGATTTTGACCATGTGGGTTATAACAGATTATGGAAAACATTAAGAATATGCATCTCAGAATACTTAATTGTACTCATGTGAAACCTAGACCTAGACCAAGAAGCTGTTGTCTAAACAGAACACAAGAACAAAAAATCAGGAAAAGATGTGCATCAAGGTTGTATCCTTTCTCCATACCTATTCTATCTGTATGATGAAAAAATTGGAGGAAGACTTATCAGCAGCCTACATTATGCAAATAACGTTGCTAGCTGAAAGCTATGAAGGCTTAAAACACTTGCTGTAGAAGATCAAAGACAGTTGGATACATCTGAATATCAAGAAAACAAAAATCTTTACAACTAGGGCATAGGCTACATCATGATAAATGGAGAAAAGATTGAAGCTGTTGACAATTTCATCTTGGATCCACAGAAATCAAAAGATGTGTTGTTTGGGGGGGAAGTGTTCTGTTATAGACTTCTCGAAGTGCTACGAAGCAAGAATATCAGTTTAAAGACTATGCTACACTTGGTCTAAATCATGCTCTTTTTAATTACTTTCTATATAAACTTATACTTGGACCAAGAGGCAGTTGTCAGAACAGAGCAAGGAGACACTACATGGTTCAAAATCAAGAAGGGGGTTCGTCAGGGATGTATTCTGTCTCCCTACCTTTTCAATCTGTATGCAGAACAGATCATCTGAGACGCTGGGCTATACGAAGAGGAATGTGGCATCAGGATTGGTGGAAGAATCATCAACAACCTGCGTTATGCAGATGACACAACCCTGCTTGCTGAAACTGAGGAGGACCTGAAGCGCTTGCTGCAGAAGATCAAGGACTACAGACTCCTATATGGACTGAAGCTAAATGTCAAGAAAACAAAGATTCTAACCACTGGGCCAATTGGCAGCATCAGCATGATGGTGAAGAGATTGAGATAGTTAGCAGTTTTAATTTACTTGGCTCCACAGTCAACACTCTTGGTAACAGCAGCCAGGAAATCAGGAGACGAATTGCATTGGGAAAGTTGGCTGTGAGGGACAACTCAAGAGTACTGAAGAGCAACGATGTCAGGCTGGAGACTAAGGTGCGCCTGATCTGGGCTATAGTCTTTGCAATTATGTGCTATGCATCAGAGAGTTGGACAGTGAATAGGGTTGATAGAGGATTGATGCCTTTGAGCTGTGGTGCTGGAGACGAGTGTTGAATATACCACGGACTGCTAGGAGAACAGACAGGTTTTTTCCTGGAGAGGGTGAAGCCAAAGTGTTCCCTGGAGTCAAGGATTCTGAAGCTTCGTCTGATATATTTTGGGCATGTTGCAAGAAGGGATTGGTCCTTGGAGAGGGACATCATGTTTGGCAGAGTGGAGGGGCGGCGAAGGAGAAGAAGACCTTGGATGAGATGGATCGATTCTGTGACTGGAGCGGTGGGAATAAGTGCATTTGAGACGGCTAGGTTGGCACAGGATAGAACAGCATTTAGAGCTCTTGTACATAGGGTCGCTATGAGTCGCAAGCGACTCGATGGCACATAACAACAACAACATATAACTGAATGCTGAACAACGAAGAGGATGACAGAAGAATGACAGATGCCTTTGAATTGTGGTGTTGGAGAAAAATACTGAGTATTCCATGGGCTGCCGAAAGAACAAACAGGTCTGTCTTGGAGTAAATGTGACCAGGGTGCTTCTTACAGACAAGGATAATGAAACTGCGTCTTGCGTACTTTGGGCAGGTTGTCAGGAGAGACCAATCCTTGGAAAAAAACCTATATGCCTTTTGTTGAAAGGTAGAGGGGTCAGAGAAAGAGAGGAAGACCCTTAACAGTACTGATACAGTGACTTGTCAATTAGCTGGATTATATCAGAGATCGTGAGGTTGGCGCAGGACAGGGCAAGGTTCGATCTGTTCATCATCGGGTGGCTCTGAGTAGTAGGGGACTAGATAGCTCCTAAGAACAAGCTAAAGAGAATCGTGTCACACTCAGCACCACCACGGGATCCGTGTGACTCGGAGAAGGGCGCCTCCTGGAGAAGGAACCTCAAGGTGCATGGTTTCCCGCAGCACAGATCGGGGATCACTTTCCACGCTAGCGGGCTCAGCGAGCGCGGGGCGGGGCCTCGCCGAGCATGCGCAGCTCGACCGCAGTGGCGGACCCGGAAGTGCGCGGATCGCATCGCGTGTGGGGCAACGTCCCGCGGGATCTCTCCACTGCACGTGGCTGCGCCCCTGATTTGGGTGCGGACACCCAGGCGCCCTGGATCCGCCGGCCTCGGTCACTGTGGCCGTGTCGTCCCTGACTATCGCCGACGCGTTCACCGAGGCCAGCGAGAGCCCTGCGAGCGCCCCACCGGCCGGCGTGGTCCCCAGGAGATTCATCTGCTCCTTCCCAGGTTGCAGTGCCAATTACAACAAGGCCTGGAAGCTAGACGCACACCTGTGCAAGCACACAGGGGAGGTAACGAGGTGGGGCGGGCCGGCCGGGGTAACCCCTCTCCCCGCCGCCCGGGGCGCTGGCCTGGCGGCCAATCCTGAGGACTCGCCTAGTGCTGAGAGTACTCGATGCGCTCCGAAGTCCTGATAGGTGCGCGAGGCCATAAACCAGCAATTGGGTGGAGCCTATTTTAGCTGCTGGGTGTATCTGTAGAACTGAGCCCCTGAGATTTCCAGAGAAGCTCCGATGGCTTAATACTTGCAAAACTAGGCTGCTAACCCAAAGGTTGCCTCTCTCTAGTTATTTGAATCCCCCAGCAGCTCGGATGGAGAAAGGTGGGCCGTCTTCCCTCATGCTGTTACAGCCTCGGAAAGCCTGTTGGAGGGTCCACTTTGAGTTGATTCCAGTACAGCCAGCAATCCCTCGTCTTGTGAGATGCCTCCTAGGCTCCTGTGGGCTCTGTCACCATCTTCTATGCGATCAAGTTCCAAGTGGAGCTGATGGTTGCAGTCAGAGCTGTGAGCTGTTTGCTGTTTGGTCAAACATCTGCTAAATGTATTCACTTAAACCCACAAAAACAGACACAATCTTATATTGTTTTAGGTGAAGATTTTACATTACACATTTTAGGTTCCCTTGCAGTAGTTTCTACACAAACCATTCAGTGATTTTGGTTACATTTTTTTTTCCCCACGGTAGGTGATAAATCTCATACTTTGATTCTGGCTATTATTTTGTTAATCTAGTTTCCCTACCCTCTTTAACAGTCTCCATCTTTGTAAAAACATTGTTCATTTTTGGTCTTTTTTGTTTTCTTGAGCAGCACAATGTTTAGGGGTGATGTGTATTCTTTTGTGAGCCAATCTGTTAAATCTGCTAAAAGGTGGCTTTAGGGGTTCTTGTTCAAAGTTTAAAGTGAATCTCATGACTATTGTCTTGGGGCATCTTCTAGTCTTAACAAGGGTAGTATTCCCTGTTTATTTAAGATTTAGAGATTCTGTTCCACATTTTGCTCCCATTTTATCTCTCTCTGGCTCCATCTCTGTGTCCCTGATTAGACTGTTCATCTAGTTCTTCTGATCTCATAGTTGAAGACACTTTTAACCTGTAGTCTAGCTTTCCCCCCTTTCTTGTTTATCGTCCAGTTGAATCAACTGGCACAGGAGGAGATTGCCAGTGGAGCATCTGGTGGACCCAAACCATCCACCTTCAGGATTGCAGCACAATTTCTTGCCACTAGCCAGCCACCAGAGCTCCCTTTAGTTTTCTTGTTTCTTATTTGAGTCTTAAGTTTCAGCCTTTCTCTTGCTCCAGACTAGTCAAGACTGATAGTTGTATCTTAGCTAACAGCTGGCAGACTTTTAAGACAGTCACTACACTAGAATATTGTTGTCACTGTTGTTGTTATGAGCCGTCAAGTCTACAGTGACTCATAGTGACCCTAGCTACAAGACCCCTAACCCCTGCTCTATCCTGTGCCAACCTCACTGTCTCTGCCACACCCCTCGCATTACCCCAATCACTGAATCGATCAATCTCATCGAAGGTCTTCCCCTCCTGCAGTGTCCCTCCACTCTCCCAAACATGATATCCCTCTCCAAGGACTGGTGCCTCCTTACAACATGCCCAAAGTATGTCAGACAAAGCTTCAGAATCCTTGTGTTTAAGGAGCAACCTGGTCTCACTTTCTCGAGGACAAACCTGTTTGTTCTCCTAGCAAGCAGTCCATTGTATATTTAATACTCTTCTCTAGCACCACAGCTCAAAGGCATCAATTCTCCTCCTATCATCCCTAGTCATTGCCCAGCTTTCTGTTGCATAGCAAGTAATAGCAAAGACTATGGCCTGGATCAGGCATAGGCTGACATCATTGGTCTTCACTACTTTGGAGAGGTCCCTAACAGCTGATTTTCCCAATGCAATTCATCTCTTGATTTCCTGGCTGCTAGTACCAAGAGTGTTGATTGTGGAGCCAAGCAAACTAAAGCTGTTAATAATCTCAAATTCTTCACCATCTATCATGATGCTGCCACTTGGCCCAGTGGTGAGAATCTTTGTTTTCCTGATGTTGAGCTTCAATCCATATTAAAGATTGCAGTCCTTGACCTTCTGCAGCAAGTACTTCAGGTCCTCCTCGATTTCAACAAGCATGGTTGTGTCATCTGCATAACACAGATTGTTGATGAATCTTTCATCAATCCTGATGCCACATTCCTCTTCATACAGTCCAGCGTCCCGAATGATCTGTTCTGCATACAGATTGAAAAGGTATGGAGACCGAATACATCCCTAATGAACACCCTTCCTGATTTGGAACTGTGCAGTGTCTCCTAGCTCTGTTCTGACAACTTTTCGGTTCAAGTATCGGTTTCACATAAGCACAATCAAACGTTCTGGGATTCCCATTCTTCTCAGTCAGCCAGCCATAACTTGTTGGGATCCACACAGTCTTTGAATTTCATAGTCAATGAAGCACATTCTTCTGATACTGTCTTGTTTTCTGCCTAGATCCATCTAACATTAGCTATAATATAGAATATAAATTTTATAAACTGTATTAAGCTAACATTAAGAAGACAGAGATTCTTACCACAGGGCCAATTGGCAACACCATGATAGATTGAAAAGAGAATGAGGTTGTTTACAATTTCAGTTTGCTTGGCTCCACAATCAATATTCTTGGCACCAGCAGTCAGAAAATCAAAAGACTAATTGCACTGGGAAAATCTACAGTCAGGGACCTCTCCAGAGTTCTGAAAAGCAAAGATACCAGTCTAGAGACTAAGATGAGCCTAATTCAGGCCATGATCTTCATAATTACCTGTTATGCATCCAAGAGCTTGGCTCTGACAAAGGATGACAGAGGAAGAATCAATTTCTTGAGTTGCTGGAGAAGAGTCTTGAACATACCATGGACCGCCAAGAGAACAAACAGGTCTGTCTTGGAGAGGGTGGAATCAGGTTTCTCCTTGGAGGCTAGGATTTTGAAGCTCTGTCTTACATACTTATAGCACATGGCCAGGAGAGACCAGTCCTTGGAGAAAGACATCATTCTTGGAATGGTGGAGGGACAGCACAGGAGAGGAAAACCCGGGGTGAGGTGAATTGACACAGTAACTGGGGTTATGGGGGTAGGTGTGTTGGAGTCAGTGAGACTGATTCAGGACAGGGCAGGTTTCAGAGCTGTTGTACATAGGGTCGCTGAGTTGCAGGCGATTTAATGGCACATAACAATAACACAACATAATAAACTGAATTGTCGGTGAGATGCCTTTCCTTGTGGCTAAGACTGGCATTCTCTAGGCATTGACACTGGGCTTGTCCAGGCTTAGGCAGAACCTTTGGATTCTTCTGGTTCAGGTTTTGGACAGTTTAAATCATGTGGAAGGTAGAGACCTCTGTAGATGGAATGGGCTGAGCTGATAGCACTCAGATGAGCTCTCAGATGAGCTCTGGGATGATTGTTGAACTTGACACCAGATTAAAATAACCCATTGCTGTTAAAGTGATCGTAACTCACAGCATCCCTATAGGACGGAGTGAAGCTGCCAGGTTTTCGACGGCTGGAAACCTTGCTTTCTTTGTGGAAGCAAACTGTCACATCTTCCTTCCGTGGAGTAAGTTCACACATCTGGCCTTTAGTTAGCAGCTGCGTGCTTAACCACTGCATCACTCCCAGCAGGGCTCACTGGAGGCAAGTTAGAACAGGTTAGCATGTGGCACCAATGCTGTTCTCAAAAGAAAAACCTACTGTGTGTTTATTAAAAAAATAGCCACCCATGAGCAGAGTGGCTTTGTGGGCCGTTGAGGCATTTGTTACTGTGTAATTGCAGGAAGAGGTCACCTGGGCTTGGGTGGTAGGGACCTAGCACACTGAAGGTATGGAGGGGCCCCAGCGTTGGTAGGTCATGGCTTTGCTGTGTACCGTTGAGCTGGTTCTAACGCATAGTAACCCTGAAGGACAGAGTAGAACTTCCCATGGACTGTAAATCTTATTTGCAGCAACTGCTGTATGTTTGTCCAGTGGAACAGCCGGTAGATTCAAACTGCTGACCTTTCAGGTAGCAGCTAGGCATTTAACCATTGCATTACTAAATGTCCTTATGGGTGTGCCTATCACACCACTTTTAGGCCCTTAGGTGAGACCAGTGTTTGCTGACTGGGACAGGGCTGAGGATGGTTTTCTTTTCTTCCTTCTAGAGACCGTTTGCTTGTGACTATGAAGGCTGCAGCAAAGTCTTCATCAGGGAGTATCATCTCAGCCGCCATGCCCTGACCCATACCGGAGAAAAGCCATTTGTGTGAGTCCTGACCTCTGGGATTGGGGGTGGATGTGGGGGCCTGTGTGCCTGAAGAGATGGACTGATGGAGTGGCTGCAGCAGTGAGCTCAGACATAGCAGTGATGGTGAGCGTAGCGAAGGATGGGTAGGGTCATGTTCCTTTTACATGGAATTAGAACCTAACACATCAGAAACACCAGCAAGATTATATGCAACTTTGTTGTTAGGGCCCCTCAAGTGCATTCCAGCTGATAGCAGTCCTATGCATAATAGATTGAAACTTTGCCCAATCCTGTATCATCCTCACTATCTCCACTGTGCCTAAACCCATTGTTGCAGTAACTATGACAGTCCATCTTGTTGAGGGTCTTTCTCTCTTTGGTGACCCTCTGCCTTTCCCAGCAGGATGCCTTTTTCTAAGGACTAGTCCCTCCAGGTAACGTGTCCGGTGTATGAGTACAGCATTCTTACCACTATGGAGCACTCCAGCTACACTTCATCCAAGATAGATTTGTTTGTTATTTGGCTTATTGTTATGTGCCATCAAATTGACTATAACTACAACCCTACACACAATAGCTCTGAAACCTGCTCTATCCTAAGCCAATCTCTCTGTCTCTGACACACCTGCCCCTATTACTACAGTTACTGTGTTA
This sequence comes from Elephantulus edwardii, assembly GCF_000299155.1. Taxonomy (NCBI): domain Eukaryota; kingdom Metazoa; phylum Chordata; class Mammalia; order Macroscelidea; family Macroscelididae; genus Elephantulus; species Elephantulus edwardii. Next base: position 9,420,270 of record NW_006399884.1, on the reverse strand, counting down.
ATCCATCTCAATCATGGTCTCCCTCTCCTGTACTGTCCTTCCACCCTTCCAAGCATGATGTCCTTCTCCTCCAAGGACTGGTCCCTCCTGGGAATATGCCCAAAATATGAGATGGAGCCACAGTGCTTGCCTGCAGGGAATGACCTGATTTCACCCTCTCCAGGACAGACCCATTTGTTCTCTTGGCAGCGTATGGTATGTTCATACTCATCTGTTGTAACACAACTCAAACACATTGATTCTTTTATCATCCTTAATCATAGTCAAGCTTTCTGATGCATAGCATGTAATTGTGAAGACCCTGGCCAGGATCAAGCACACCTTAGTCTCTAAAATGACATCATTGCTCTGATGATATAACATCATCAAACTCTAAGTAAATTCAAAACTCTAAGTAAAAAAACTCCTAAGTAAAATCTTAATCTGTAGCTTTTATAAAGGAGGAGGATACTCACATGGTTCAGATTTTGGTTTGTAAACTCTCTTACAGTTGTGAAGCTAGTGGCTGTGGTCAGAAATTCAACACTCAATCAAACTTGAAGAAACATTTTGAGCGTAAACACAAAAACCAGCAAAGGCAGTATGTGGTAAGTTAAGAGTGATGATTACATCTTGAAGTTGTCGGAACCTTCTTATGCTTCACTCTGTTTTTGAAATTTCTGTCAGCTAAATTTAATCTCTCAGATATCTGCATACAGTCTAGTAATGTTTGCCATCATAACAGTGGTTTCATTTTGAAAGCAAATATTACGCTAACTAGAATGTCTCGTTGATAGGATAGACCCCTGTATGGTGCAAACCCTTAACAGGCTCAGCCACTCAGCAGAAGGTTAGGGATTCAAATGCCCCCAGAAGCTTCTTGGAGGGAATGCCTGGTGATCTCCTTCCATGAAAACCTCACAGGACACAGTTCTTCCCTGCTCTCAAAGAGTTACTATGTGTTCAGTCAACTTGATGGCAATTGGCTTTGTTTACTGGTGGACTCTGCCAACTGAAACATCTGTGCTTTTTCAAATTTTGTGATGCCATAAAGCTTTTTGACATAAAATAGGGCCTTAATAGTTGCTGGATGAGTGAAAGTAGGAAGTCTATAATCTCTGAAGTAGTTTTTGTGACAGTTTGACTTCACATTGTGGATTCTTTGCTTTTCCTCAAGAATGAGTAACAACCCTTTCTCTACAGTGTGACTCTGAAGGTTGTAAGAAGGCCTTTAAGAAACATCAGCAGCTGAAAGTCCACCAGTGCCAGCACACCAATGAACCCCTGTTCAAGTAGGTGTTTTAAGTGGTTGGAATCTCTTATCTCTCCTTTGTGAATAAGAAATGCAAATACTGTGTATGAAACTAGTCTGAAATAATTTCTCAGCCAACCCTGTATTAACATGGGAATTTATATACCGGGCATTTTTTTTTCTTTTAAATGGTTTGGGTGAAGTTTACAGAGAAGATTCATTTTCCATTTTCAGCCATTCATACACATACACACTGTTTTGTGATACTGATTGCAATCCTCACAACACAATAGCACTTTACCCACTTTGTTTTTGTGTTTCCTGTTTCCATTAGTCTTGCCTTCTGAACTTTGTCCCTGGGAAAATTCTGTCCTTTTGATCTTGTGTGATCCATTGTTCTAAAGATTGTGAACCTCCCTGGAGTTACCATTCACCTTAGATGCCTGTTGTTTGGCTGAAAATTGAGTTGAGTCACAGGATTTCAGTGCCAGGCTGAAGGGTGACTAAGGGCTACAGTCTAAGGGGTTACACCAGTCTCTTGTCAGATTAGGAAGCCTGGTTTTATTGTGGTTTAGGATTTTCAACTCTATCTTGGACTCTTATTGTGATCCTTTTCAGAATGGTCAGTGGTAGCCAGGCACTTTGTAGTTCTTGATCATCTTTTTGTCTCTTCATTTGTTTCTGGTTTTTGGTGTTTTTTTGTTGTTTGTTTTGG
>NW_006399884.1:9415257-9418189 GCF_000299155.1 Elephantulus edwardii | reverse complement strand
TTCACATTGTGTTTGATGCAGTCATTCCCATACATTGTTAACAAGCCATTGAACTGTGTCTCCCTGCTTCAAAAAGGAGAACTGTCCCTATAAATAATAGCCATAGTATTAAAATAGCTACAAGGTCATTTATGCCACTCCTCCCTGCACGTGTACCTCTTTCTACTAATCAGTTGGGTCCTGTATTCGTTGTTGACTCACAGTTGTGGGGTTTATTAGAGAATTAGGTTGGAGAGTGGGAAGGCAAAGAATTTCACACAGTGCAAGTTCAGGTTTAGTCCAGCAGTCCCAAACCAGATTAATAAGGTATAATTCCTCAGTTAGTAAGTAAAGTGGGTTCAGTTCAGCAGCACAAATGCAAGAAGCATCTGGTTTCCTCAGTGTCGCAGCCTTTATCTCAGAGCCGTTATAAGTCAGTTTTTCCTTCAGTCATTCGGCAGGTAAAACCTTTACTATAAATACAGGGTTCCTTTGGTTTTACCTTGCCACAGTCTCTTCACACCAGTTATACTGGCTCTATCCTCTCCATCACCATCATCAGGGTACCCCACAGTATGGAAAACTCTCTCTCTTATATTGGTCTCACAATTGTTGATGATTTGTAGAACCATGTGTCTTCAGTTAAGGTAGCTGGAGACCATGACTCTACTCCTTCCAACAGGGATTAATGCAATGACTAGAAAAGCCAGTATTTAGGGTTTCTGACACAACACTTGATCACAAAAGGGCGGAGAAATTATGCTCAGTCTCTTACAAATATGGTTAGATTCTAAAAACCAGGTTGTTAAAATAAGCATTTTGCAAAAATGGAGGATGACTACACCAGATAACACAGTGGAGCAGAGCTGCCTCATTATGGAACTGCCAAAATCACATCACTGCTTAACTGCTAAGCCACTGAGAATCATGGCCCAGCCCAGTGGGCACATAACTTTGACCACCACAGCCATCATTAGACTCCTGTCTCACACCTCAGCATTTGTTAACTGCCAGATTTACATTATTAATGTCCAGAATAGCTATACAGTAGTCTTTTAACGCATGTCATAAAAATGAAATGTCAGATGATGAGGTAACTAAATAAGGAGGAGATTATTATTGTTTTGTGCCGTCAAGGTGCCTGCGACTCATAGCAGCCCTATGAACAACAGCCCTAAAACCTGCTCTTTCCTGTGCCAATCTTACTGTCTCACCTATTCCATTACCCCAGTCACTGAATTAATCCACCTCATCGAGGATCTTCCTCTCCTGCACTGTCCTTTCACCCTCCCAAGTATGACGTCCTTCTCCAAGAAATGATCCTGCCTTGCAGTGTGTCCAGAATATGGCAGATGAAGCTTCAGAATCCTTACTTCCAAGGAGCAGCCTGGCTTTACCCTTTCCAGGACAGACCTTTTTGTTCTCCTAGCAGTCCATGGTATATTCATTACTCTTCTCCAGCACTGCAGCTCAAAGTCATCAATTCTCCTAGCATCCCTAGTCATTGTTCAGTTTTCTGATGCATAGCAAGTAATTGCAAAGACCAGGACCTGTTATCAGGCACACCTTAGTCTCCAGACTGACATCATTGCTTTTCAGTACTTTAGAGGGATCTCTGACAGACTTTCCCAAGGCAATTCATCATCTAATTTCCTGGCTGCTGGTACCAAGAATGTTGATCGTAGAGCCAAATAAACTGAAGCTGTTAACAATCTCAGTCTCTTCACCATCTATCATGATGCTGCCAATTGGCCCAGTGGTAATAATCTGTTTTCTTGATGTTGAGCTTCAATCCATATTGAAGGCTGCAGCCCTTGACTTTCTGCAGCAAGCACTTCAAGTCCTCCTCAGTTTCAGTAAGCAGGGTTGTGTCATCTGCATAACACAGATTGTTGATGAGTCTGCCTCCAATCTTGATGCCACACTTCTCCTCATAGAGCCCGGCCTTGAGAGTAGATATAATGTGACTTTTCCATGTCAAACAAGTTTGACCTAAAGCTACTCTAGTAACTTGAATTTTGCCTCTATTAGTTCTGAATTTTAAATCTTAATTTCACATGATTGTTTTGGTTGTGGGATGAGGACACAATATGGTGGGAGTAGTAGAACTTAGGAACTTTGGCTGTCAATTGAGCTCTGTTTCAAAAGGACCTCTGGCTAATCCTTAGTGTTCCTTACCAGGTGTAACCACGAAGGATGTGGAAAACACTTTGCATCACCCAGCAGGTTGAAACGACATGAGAAAGTGCATGAGGGTAAGTACAGGTAGTGCTTTGTGATACTCACTTTGAGTAAAGCACCTCACTAGAGAATATTTGTTTAATTCTTAGATTACATAAAATGCTTTATATTCTTCTCCTTAGTCAGACAGGGAAAATAGAAATTACATGTGGGGGGAGGAAAAAACCCCCACTGCTGTCAAGTTGTTCCCAATTCATAGTTACCTTCCATTTCTTGAGGCTGTAAATCTTCATGTGAGGAGTCTACCTGGTAGCTGCTAGATTCCAATGCATTATGCACTGTGCCACCAGGGCTCCATATACATGAGAAAGATGGTTCAAATTTGAGACAGAGGTGGCACCATTCTGCTTCTTCAGAGCTAATCCTCTTATCCAAAGTTGTTGTTGTTGTGTGCTGTCAAGTCACCTGCAACCCTGTGTACAATAGCTCTGCAGCCTGCTCTGTCCTGAGCCAGTCTCACTGACTCTGACACACCTACCCTCGTTGCTTTAGTTACTGTATCAATCCTTCTCACCCGAGGTCTTCCTCTCCTGCACTGTCCCTCCACACTTCCAACCATGATGTTCTTCTCTAAGGACTGTTCCCTCCTGGCCACATGCCCAAAGTATGTGAGATGGAGCTTCAAAATCCTTGCCTCCAAGGAGAAATTTGGTTTTATCCTCTCCAAGACAGACCTATTTGTTTTCTTGGTGGTCTGTGGTATGTTTTGGGG
>NW_006399884.1:9374884-9411557 GCF_000299155.1 Elephantulus edwardii | reverse complement strand
ACCACCGTGTTTAACCTTCAGAGCCACATTCTCTCTTTCCATGAGGAGAAGCGCCCATTTCTGTGTGAACACGCTGGATGCGGCAAAGCGTTTGCTATGAAAGTAAGAGCTGCTCATCCTCATGCCTGCCGTCCTCTCAGGTCCCGGGTTTAGACTAGGAGCCCTGGATTCCAAGATGGAGTCCCAGCCGTGAGGAAAGCTGGGTCTGCAGGATGCTTGGCCTTCTGCGCTCGCTTGCTTTTTCTTACCTGAAGTCTGTGAAATAACCTCACTGGCCTATGCTTGTGTTCTCACCATGGCCTTGGGCTTTTGGTCAGTTAGACCCAGCGTAGGGCCCAGTAGTCGGTTTTAACAAGTTCTCCTGGGATGCTTATGTTTGCTAAATATGAGAAGAACTAGTTTATGGTAAAGGAGCTCCTGGTGGTATGGTGTCACATGTTTTCTGCTACTAACTGCAAGGTTGCTGGATCAAATCCAAGAGCCACTCTGAGAAAGACATTCTCCTCTGGTAAAGATTTACAGCCTGGGAAACCTGATGCAGGGTCACTGTGAGTCAGATCAATTTGATGGCAGTGGGCTTGGTTTTTGGAATTTGGCTTATGATTAAGGAGTCCTCGTGGCATGGTGGTTAAGGTGCTTGAGGCTAACCAAGAAGTGGTCAGTTTGAACCAACCAGCTGCTCCATGAAAGGTGAAGCAACTCCCTTCTGTCAAGATTGTCATTGTTGTTGTGTGCAGTTAAGTATGACTCCTAGCGACCCTGTGAACAGATCTGAACCCTGTCCTAGCCTGCACCATCCTTCTCTGACACGCCTGAACCCACTGAGGCATCACTGATAATCAGTCTTGTTCGTGGTCCCCTTCTTTTGCTGACCCTCCACCTTTCCCGGGAACACCCCCTTCTAGCAACATGTCCAAAGTGAGACAAAGCCTTGCCAACGCTGTCTCTAAGAAGCACTCTGTCTGAACCTTCTCTAAGACATATGGGCAGTTCTGCTCGATCCTACATGGTCACCCAGTCAGAATCAACTTGCTGACAGTGGGTTTAGTTTGCCTTATGGTATCAGTATTGTTTGTTAAGTGTGCTGCTTGCCACTGTGGGTTTCCTTTCAGCATGCCCTCCCCTAGGATTACTCATTGCCATCGTGTCAGAACTACCTGATAGCTGACCCTCCAGAGGGATTTCGGGAGGCCGTAAATCACACAGGAGATGCCCATCCGTGACTCTGATTGCCAGTTGCCAGAAAGGCACTGCTTTGGGTGAGCAGTGCAGCTCCCTCTGGACTTTGCCATCAGAGCTCCAAGGAAAGGCAGAACTTGGGGAATTTAGTCTAGGTTTTAACACCTTTCTTGGTCATTGTTTTAGATTCTTGCTCACTGGTTAGTGGTCTTGCAGATGCTTGCAGTGATCTCTGAAGTATGAAGGGAGATAAGAAACTAGCTTGGCATGGACCCAAACCATTGTAAAGGAAAACTAGTTGGAGCCAAGATAGCACTGTTAGGAACTGCAAGATTCCAGTCAGGTTTTCGTTGGCATTTAGGAACACTGGTTTTATAGATTCAATTAAAATCACCCTCTTGAGCTTTCCAGAAACCATGTTTACCCCATTATTCATGAAAGAACTAAGAAGCTGTAGGTGGTTGGGGAAAAGTACAGCCCGAATGCTCCTTGGAGGCAAGTATGTTGCTAGGAAAAGTTATTCCTTGAAAAGGGACATTGTGCTTGGAAAGGTGGAGGGTCAGCAAAAGAGAGAAAGACCTCCAACAAGATGGACTGACATGGTCCTTGCAGCAATGGGCTCAGTTTGTCAGAGATGATGAGGATGGCACAGGAGAGAGGACAGGGTTCAGGTCTGTTGTTCATAAGGTCGCTATGCGTCATACTCAACAGATGGTTGGGACTATAGATGTTCCTGTCTGGGACCATGTCAAAAGACAGTGGTTTTAGACACGAGTTAGGATGAGGTAAAGGCATTTGACAGCATGTAACAGACCATTTGTTTCAGTTACTGTGGGGTTTTCATATTAACAGGCATCAAATGTTGACAATTTAAAAATGGTACTTTTTTCCTTCTTCCCTTACTACAGCAAAGCCTCACTCGGCATGCTGTCGTGCACGACCCCGCCAGGAGGAAGATGAAGGGCAAAGTAAGTTGAAACTACCTAGGCAAGCTTTGATTGTCACTGAACAAACTGCCAAAGTAAGAGGCTGGCCGTTTAGAATACTGTCAGCCACTTCTCAGGCAGTCAGTCTACAGATCCATCAGATTTGTGTGTGTGTGATTAGAGTGAAAGTTTTTAGTCATTCATACACATTTTGTTTTAGAACATCAATTAATAATTTCTGAGCAACCCTTATTTACATTGCCTCTCCCTTCACCCAGCCATGGCATTGTAGTCATGCTGCTCAGAGTCCATGCCTCTGGTGTGTTGAATCTAGCTTAGGAGGCTGAAGCTCCATGGGAGAATGATGGACAGTGATTTTGTTTTGTGTTCTTTTTATTAATTTTTTACTCCATGGCTCTCCCTTTCTATTTCCCATCCTTGGTAACCATCCAAGTATAAAGCTTTAGTTGGCTTTTTGTAATAGTGGTATTATATAATAATTGTCTTCTTGTGGAAGACTGATGTCACTCAGCATTATTTCCTCTAAATTCATCCATGTGCAATGTTGCACAAATTGTTTCTCATTCTTTAATGTTGCATAATACTCCATTGCGTGAATGGAGTGCCATAGTTACAGTTTCTTTAACCATTTGTCCATTGATAGACACCTGAGTTATCTCCCATTCTTTGCTGTTTTAAATAATGCTGAAATACACATGGGTATACAACTGGGGCAAACTTAGAAGTTTTAATATGTAAACATAAATAGATTATCAAATATAAATAAATATGCAGATTCAGCAGAGAAGAAAGTAGATGATTGGGACCTTCTAAAAACTAACTCCTAAAGCACATCACAAAATTTCTCCCAAAAAATGAAAAAGAGGATATGCAGACTAAGAAGTGACACATTTAACAAGGGGCCAGAATTTATAGAACTTCCGTTTCTAGCAAAGGCACTTACCTGTGGAGCATACATGCCCTGTAGAGTTAGTTCAGGTAACTTAATTTTGAACTCTAATTGTGTACTGTGATCTTCTTCACTCCCAAGGTAAACCCAGCATGGGAAAAAAGGAGTTTGGCCTCTCGTCTGAGTGGATATATCCCCCCCAAGAAGAAAAGGGAACACAGCCACCCTTTTGCCTCAGCAGGGAGAGCCACTGAACTGTGTGGAAAGGGAGGTGCTCTCAACAGTCGCAATCCTTGCCGTCAGCTAGTGAGCAGACTGCCTCATGGACAGAAAGACCAGCGAGCTCTTGTTTTCTTTCTCAGTACATTTCTCTTTATTGGAATCATTGATGCACAGTGTCTGGTGGTCTGTCGTGTCCTCCGTCTTTGCTCAGCCCGTCACCCTTCTGGGCCTCCTGGTGTTTTCTGTACTCCTTCTCTTCCTTTTTGCTGAGATGGCGAAGAACAGCCATCATGGCCCTTCCTCCTTTCACGGCCTGGGGCTTGGATAAGAAGGTGGCGATCCCAGGCATCATCTGGACTATCTGGTTAAATACCGCCTCCTAGGAAAGGACATGCACCAGAAGGGTCATACAAGTCATTCTCTTTCACACTTCCTAACACTGATGCACGTGGGCTCAAACCTACATTCCCGAATCACTTAAGTGATTAGCTAATCCGTTCACACCTGTGTGTTTGATTAAACCCTACACCATAGCCCAGTGGTCACACAAATCCCATGTAACTAAACACATGCACTCCACATTCTGACACATCACCTGAGAGGGCCCAAACTACAAGTATTTCCTTATCCTAAAACTTAGCCAAGGACAATGGTCCCCAGCCCTATAAGGTAGTCTGGCTTACACTTTTAAAAAAATAACAGATACCTGCACTGGGCCTGGGTAACACCAACCTGGCACCAGGTTTGAAAACCATCGGCCCTCATGCTAAAGCATTCTGATGTATGATTGTGACGGGTTACATGTTGGGCTGCTAACCCAAAGGCTGGCAGTTTGACTCCTCCAGACCCTCTGCAGAGGAACAATGGGACATTCTTTTCATCTTTGTAACTCAGGTCTCTTGAGTTTTTGGGTTTTTCTTTTGTTTGGCCTAATGTTGACTTTTTAGTTGGTGTCTAAAGAAGAGGAAATGGCACATGGGGTCACAAAGCTATGAGTCTCTCTCTTAAAGGGCCAGAGGGAGTTAAAATGAGCACAACTTCTCACTGCCCCAGAGCAAAAAGCAGGTAAGAGCCTATAGTTCAGCCCGTGTTGCCTCTAGAGCCACATCAACAGCAAGAGGTTCATTTATTCATCGTTGCCTCACAGTTCTGGTTCTAAGCATGAGGTTTATTAGGGAACTAAGTTGAAGAGTGGGGGAGGGCAAAGACTAATACAAGTCCTGGGTTTAGCCAGCAGTTCCAAGGCACAATTCCTCAATTAGTCCAGGCTTTGGTTTCAGTTCAGCAATCAAATCACCCAGTAATATTTGCCTCAGAGCAGAAACAAGTTAACTTCTTCAAGCATCCAGCAAGAACAACAAAACCTTTAACTATGGAAAGCATAAATGCAAGAAGCCTCAAGTCACACATTACCAGTTTCTCAGCAATGCTAGTCTCTCCACCACCATCACCAAGGTCTTGCCACTCAGTGTGGAAAAGCATTGTCTTGTCTTAGTCCCGCAGCTGCTGATGATTTGCAAGACCAGGTGCCTGCAGTTAAGGTAGCTGGAAACCAGAGGGGGCTAACTATAAAAAAAAAACTTTAAAAAGCCAACTTTTGGACTAATACCAAGTGGTTTCTTAATTTTTCTGGTGCTTACTAACAGGCAACACAAACATGGTTTTTACAAACAAATTTGTTCTCACACTTTAGGCAGCTAGAAGAGTAAGTTTAGGGTACAACCCTCTCTGGGTTAGGTCTCAAGGAAGGTCCTTGTTTTCCTTAGTCATCTATAGGCCTTGTGTCTTTGGGGCTCTCCACATGCCCTGGCCTTTCCTGGTGTTGAGCTTCCCAGCACAGGGGCTCAGGTCTAAAAGGACACACTCTATTCCCAATTACTTAGTGTGCTGAGGTCCCCTCTCTGCTTGCTTTCCTCTTTATCTCTCAGGAGATAAAAGGTACTATAGGCCACACTCTAGGGACATTGACCCCTTAAATCAGTCTATGATAGGATCAATGGGTTTTTTAATAGATAAAGGGGTTTTGTATTCCATCCTTAATCCTTTTATAACTAGTTTATCAGCTCCTTGGGAATCATTACAGTTCCCATGTTCTATCATTAAATACATGGGGTTTTTTTCAACTTTAAAAGCAAAGAGTAGGAAGCTCTGGTGGCCTAGCACTGACAATCCAGAGGTGTTTAAATTCACCATTTGCTTCAAGGGAGGAAGATGTGATTAAATCTCCTCCCATGAGATTAACAGCCTCCGAAAACCTGCTAGAAGGTCAGCTGTGACTCCACCACAATGACTGATGAAAAGCAAACTTATCCTGGATTGTAAACTGATAGACATTTCTAGAGGACTGCCACAGACTTCTAGGAAAAGGAAGCAAAATAGAAATTGATAGTTTCTAGTTTTCCTACTTTGTAAACATGCTATAATCTGTAAACCAACAGTATAAAGTCTTTAATTCAGAAAGTGGAAGATTGTCACTGAAGTGTATCTGTTAACAATGGAACAAAGTCGTATGTCGACTGTACCTGCATTCTTAAAAATTATTTGGAAAGCTAATATCCTTGGGTAGCAGAATTACCAGTCACTGTTCTTTGCCTTTCAACTTCTCACAGAATGTCTAATTCTATTTGCCAATCAGGAGACCCTTCGAGTGAGCAGTTACTTACGTCTGCTTTCACTTACCATACTGTTCTCCGACTCTTCTACATTCTTCCCTTTCTTTACAGTGATCTGGACATGGTATTTCTTCTCAACCCACTGCTGAATCTGTTTACTCTTCGTGGCCAAATCATGTTGTCCAATATTTGAAGAAAAAGTTAGTTCCTTTATCAGAGTCGGTCCTAGTTTAAAACAGTGAGACTTGGTGCTGGGACTCTGCCAACCTATGTCTGAAGCCTAAACCTTACTAAAAAAATCAAGCTTAATGTCAAGTCGATGCTGACTCTCGTGGATTCTGGATTCTACAAGGCAGAGAACTGCCCCGGGGGGTTTCCAAGGACATGTCTCTATAGAAGCAGACTTCTAAAACTTTCTCCCAAGAAGCAGCTGGTGTGTTTGAACTACCAACTTTCTAGTTAGCAACCAAGTGCTTAACCATTATGCCACCAGGGCTCCTTCACATAAACCCACTGCTGTTGATTTCAACACAGTGACAATGGGGCAGAGCAGAACGGTCCCATGCAGGAGCAGACTGCCAGAGGAGTGGCTGGTGGGTTCAAAGCACTGACCTTGCCATTTGCAGCTGAGCACTTAAGTACTGCGCCACTAGGCTCATGACTTGACCATGAACTCTGAGTTGGTGACAGTGGCCTGCCTGACCTCACATCTGACTTTCAGTATCACAAACCAGCAAACTCTCTTTAAAATAAAGCCAATAAAAAAGGGTACTTTTCTTACCTGCCAAAATGTCAAAATTGGAAATCATTTCATTTACTGCTGTTTGACGTAAAAACAACGATGCTTTAGAAGGAACTCCTTTACCTTTGTGATAAAGTGAACTTTCCAACATGGGTCAGCATCTTGGGATCACCATTCTAGCCCAGCCCTTTTTGTTCTAGCTACTATAAGGTCACCTGGTCATGTCACCCACATGAGCACCTGAATCCCGTGACTATCTGCACGGCCTGCAGAAATCTCATTAGGAAATGATCCCACAGGAAACAAATTACACACTGAGGTTGGGACAAATGAAGAGTTCTCATATGGGGAATCTCAACCCTTACAAAAATCTCAGATGGACTAAATGTGGAAAAAAGGATGTAATTTAAAACAAACATGACACTATGTGATCATCAACCCTTCAGTTCGCAGCCCATGGCTTAACCACTGCACCACCAGGGCCCCTCAACATTGTGTGGTCATTGACTTTAGGTGCTCTTGAGTTGGAACCCACTTAAGAGTTGACCCAGCAGTGGGTTTTTGGAAACTATTAAGTAGATAGGGGATTACCCATTGTCCTTCCTTGGAGCAGGTAGTGAATTCGAACTGCTTGCCTTCATGCTGGCGGCACAACTTACCTGCTGGGCCACCAGAACTCCCTTGTGAGTCTCATAGCCACTCTCTCATCCGTATGATACTCATTTCCATTCATCCTTTTATCTACCCCTCCTGCCTTTTGAGCTTTATCCCTTGGCAAATGCTGCCTCACCAGAGCTCTCTGTATTTACTAGTAGCTGTAAACACCAACCATCTTTGAATTTATTAGCTGCTCTGCAGGACAAACATAAGCAGTTTCCTCCCATAAAGAGGTCTTGGGTCTGTGAGTCACTCAAATCAATGGTGGTGGGTTGGTTTATATATACATATATAAAGTGAACCAAACTTCCTCACTTTAGAGGAGTGGAGAAGGAGGGTGATTAAATGACTGATCCACAGTAGGATAAGTCTCTAAGTCTTTGGCATTCCGGAGCTCTGCTGGCATAGTTCAGTTGCAAGCTACATTGCAGACCCAGAAGTCTTCAAGTCTCCAGCAGTTCAAATCCACCAGCAGCTGCTCAGGAAAGAGATGGACAGGCTCCTCCTGTTAGCATTTATAGCCTCCAGTAAACCTGCTGGAGGGAGGCCCACGAGGAGTCAAAACCAACATAATGGCTCTGAGTTTGAGGCGATTTTTTTTTCAGCTACGCCAAGGAGTCCTCATGGCTCTGTGGTTAAGCATTAGGCTGCTGACTGAAGGTTGACAGCGTGAACCCATCCAGTGACTCCATGGGAGGGAGACCTGGCAATCTGCTCCCAGAGAGATGACACTTAGGCAGCCCTACGGGGCAGTTCTGCTCTGCACAGGGGTTGCTGTAAGTTAGAACTGGCTCTATGGCAGTGGTTTTGGTGGTGTGGTGGTTAAGGACCTGGGGCTGCTAAGCACAAGACCACCAGTTCAAACCCACCAGCCATCCCACCAGAGAACGATGTGGCAGTCTGCATGGGCCCTTGTGCTCTGCTCTGCAGGGTCATTACGAGTAAGAATCACTGGCCGCAGTGGATGGTCGGCCCCTCTGTCCTCCAGGAGTGGGGAAACAAAGGAGAAGGTGCCAATCATTTTGACTGTAGCTGCGTTCACAGCTTGTTTATCCCTCATTGTACATAAATTCAAGGGAAAGAATGGTGGACACGGTATCAGGCAATGACAGAAAAAAGGAGGAACAGAACGAAGTGAGATAGAGTGGGAGGAAGACTGGGAGTGGGGTGAAAGCACAGATTATGCCAATTCCCCAGTTTCTCACTCCTCCTAGTCCAGGGAACCCTTGTCAAAGCCAGAATTTAGACTGCTGGTTCCCAGACCTTAGGAATTTGGGGAGTAGCAGGAAATGTCATTACGCTGAGGAAATTGCAACTAATAGGAAACAAAACATGTTTGAATGGATCAATTTGCTCTGTAAAAGTTCCCCCAAACTCCTATTTTAAAAAGACCTCCAGGGATGACCAGCAGATGCCCACCTGTCTTGGGGCTGGCCTTGTCCCTCTCTCGGAGCTGCATCCGCTCCTCGTGGATCTGCAGCCCAGTCATGAGCTGGTACTTGGGAGGCTCCGCACTCGCATCCCTCTGAACCAGCCTCAGGTCCCGCTGGTCCATGAGCTTAATCACATTGGCTCGGTGCATGTTCCCCAAGTCATTGCCCTTCTCATCAATAACATGAATGATCCGGTGGCTGATTTTCCTCCCGACATTGGTGAAAGCTGTGTCGGTCTTCGTTTTCTTCTTTGGCGCATCCTGGGCTCTGTCAGCGGTACAGAAGGCTTCTGCACAAATTAGGCTGGGCAGTCTCTGGGCAGCCGGCTGTGCTGCTACCGTCTGCTGCAGGAGGCATCTTCCCAAACATCTTGCAAGGCAGATGCTGTTGGGCTTTAAGGCTTGGAGTGTTAGCGTCTTCAGAAATCCAGCAGCCATGCTAGAAGCAGAGAGGGAAGCCCATTGCAATGCGATTGTTTACTCCCACTGCCTCCCCCTGTGTGTAGGTGGCCGCAGGTAATGTAACCAGTAAAGGGGAAGGGCTGTGGTCCTGATACTCCGTGATCCTGAGTAGAAAATGGACACTTACTCCAAGCCAGCTGAAGCCATGGTGGGACTGTCCCCATTTCAAGGGACTATTTGGGCAAATTGGTGACACCTGCATGGTGTTTTGGCCTGCCAATTTTCCTCCCTCAAGTACTATCTCACATGACTACAGGCAGTACCTGACTCAAAAACAAGACCCATTCCGAACTGGTCTTTAAGTCAAACCTGTAGGTGAGCTGAGGCAGTTGCATACAATTTCCACTCTCCCCCTCCCCGCAAGATTTCTTATTTAGCCTCACTTTTCCTTAAACTTGCTTCCCTTAAGTCCGTTCCGACTCACACGACCCTCCATGGGGTTCCTAAGGCTGTAAATCTCAACAAGAGGCGACCACCCATCTTCTGCTGAGCAGTTGATGGATTTGAGCCACCACAAGCTATAGATGAGAGTCCTGGTGGTGTTGTCGGTTATGTGTTGGTCTATGAACCAAAAGGTCAGAGGTTCGGATCCACCAGCTGTCTACAGGAGAAAGATGAGCAGTCCCTTTCCCTTAAGATTTACAGACACATAACCCTTGACGCTAGGAGCTGGAATCGGCTTGGTGGCTGTGGGTAAGCTTAGTGCAAGGAAAGGTTCAAAGCCTTTTGGTGATTTAATAGCTGCACCTGCAGCAAGTGAAGGTGACAGTGAAGAAGGATTTGTCGTGTGTAGCGGTTTGGTTCTGTTATTTCAAAATGGGGGCAAATATATGTGACACTGAAGCTCAAGCAATGAGCCTGGTGGTACAAAGGTTAGAAAATTCAGATGCTGACCAAAAGGCTGGTGGTTCAACACTGCAGCCATACCATTAGGAGGAAGATGCTACAGTCTGTTACTAAGACTATCAGATAAAGACTGACAGTTCTGGGAAGCCTATAGGGAAGTTCTACTCTGCCCAACAGTGTTTTGAGATGGAATAAACTTGATGGCAGTGAGTCTAAAGGCCAAGTTCAAGTTGCAGATGTTTGGATCCTGGGAACTGATTTTATTATAGTCTTATATACGTCATACTTTTTGTCCCCCCCTCAAATCACACAACCTTCCCACCATACTACCCACACGTTTCCTATTGTACATATTTTCCACGGATCTTGAGTCAGTGTCAAAAGCAAGTATTATCCAATGAGTTTGTGATGGCTGTAGTGCTGTAGATTTATTATTCAAAATAGCTTTGACTTTCACCACCTGGCAGGGAGGGGCTATGCTAATGAGGTGAGTAGCACCTTTTGGGTGGCAACATGCAAACAAGGCATGTAGACTACTAGTGGGGGAACGGGCTGTCTTGCTAAGCCACCAGGCTTAAACTGAGCAGGTTTAGAGGGGGACTTGGGAACTCTGCTACTACCAGGAAGGAAATGGAGAGTGGAACATGCCATTCCTCAGGGCCAGAGATGCCTGCACAAAACTGAGACAGAGTGAGATCCAGGCATCTGAGCAGGAGCAGAGGTGAATCAGAGAGCAACACGAGACATAGCTGAACGGGAACTGTCACCCCACAGAGCCACAGCTGAGGGTCTTCACCTTTCACCCAGGCTTATGGGAAGGCTAAGGGAGATTCTGTGATTGGCAGGACCAAGAGAGCTTTGTAACACAGAACCGAAGCCCAGGAGTGAAACTGGGAGAGTCAGTGAGCATGCCTGAGAAGCTGTCCTGACTGAAAATGGCAACCTGTATCCTGTCACCTGTTATATTTCTAATAAACCCCATAATTGTGAGTATATTCTGTGAGTTCTATGTGGCCACTTAACAGATTAACAGGTCCAGTAACAGAGCAGTGAAGAGCCCTGGAAGAAAGAGATGGTGTTGGATCTGGCAGAAGGTGTGGGTGCATGGGACCACGTCTGACCTCACAACAATCAGTTCTGCACTGTCTATGTTGTTGGGGGGGGGGGCTGCTCCTGATGGAGTTAATGAAGTTGTGCACTGCCACCCCCACACTGGTCACACCATTTTTACAATGGCCTAGTATATAAAATCCTCAGATGTATGCTAAGGTTCAATGTCATTTACTGTTACCAACTTACCAAGACATCTGATGGCACGCAAAAGCTTACAGCACAATCATGGGAAAAGCTGCTGCCTGAGAGGAGAGCAGATCTACAGGAATGTAGAGCCCAGACCATCAGGAAGGAGACCTCTGGTACAGAACCAGGCACTGACTCAGTTTTGAAGGCCACTTACACCCCAACCAGACCAGCACTGGACATACGCAGGAACACTGGTGTGACTCCATGGTTCCAAGTGTTGTCAGTATGAGTGGCCTTATGATTTTTAAATAGCTTTGTTACTGCAGTAAGGGTTTCTCTCTTCCCATCCACATCCTGGTCAAGCTCGTTAACACAGGACAGAGTGATGGACTCATCTAGCTGAACAGGAAATAAGGAAGATAAAAGATCTGATACCTTTGGATTATGGTGTTTGTGAAGAATATTGAACATGTCAGGGGCTGACACGAGGAGAAACGAACTGGCCTTGGAGGAAGTGCAGCTGGACTGCTCCTTGGAGGAGAGGATGGTGAGACTGTGTCTCATAAACTGTGGGCCTGCTGCAGGAGGGGCCAATCCCTGGAGAAGGACATCAAACTTGGTAAAGCAGAAGATCAACAAAAGAGAGGAAGACCCTCAACAAGATGGACTGACAGAGGCTGTGGCAACTGTGAGGATGGCACAGGACCCAGCCGTGTCTCATTCTGTCTGCTATAAATATGTAAACAGGGTGGACCTCACAACAAGAAGCTGTGTCACTGTAATTTAAGGTATCAGCACTGTGGCTTTATATATGTTTTCTATAACACACGCTGCCTTCATTTATCTGGTTTTCATTAAATCAAGTCTAAAAGGGATTCACGACTATAAGTAGTCAATGTTTCAGTGCAAAGCAGAACTCACAAACTCACAATTTCCCTGCCATCTCCAAGCCTTGCCATTAACAGTTAAAAGTTAGCAGGTATGTTTAGAGCTCTTGGTCTCAGAAACTTGAGATGCCTAGTGTGCTTTTTCAAAACACAGATTTTCCTCTCTTGACAAGAACCATCAGGTTAAAACAGAAACCAAACTCACTGTCATCAAGTTTATTGAACTAAAAACCTGTTTGTGTGTGTGTGTGTGTGTGTGTGAGAGAGAGAGAGAGAGAGAGAGAGAGGGAAAAGAGGAGAAGAGAGAAAAACTGAAGACTATGAATAGAGGGATTTCAGTGATTACTCTTAACCAAAGTTGGTGCAAACCAGGAAACCCGGGGGCTCTAGTGAAATGCCTCAGATGTCTCTGCCAGATAAACAATTCTAAGCTGAGTGGTTGCTCTGGGTAGATGTGCCGCAAAAGATCTCTTTTTTTTCTTTTTCTGTGAAAATCTGGAAACCATATTGGATTTTTATTCAATCATTCTGTTTTATCATTGATTATGGCAATTAACTGTAATGTCTAAATATTCCCTTATTCATATACTGTAAATATTATATATTATATTTTCTATATGTATTATATATAGTAACTATTCCCTATTTGTATCCCTTCACCTAACTTACTTAATTTACGCCCCCCTTCCCATCCCTGTTAGTCCTCCATGGCTGATTCTATGTGTAAACCCTTCCTTAGCTTTTTTCTAAAGTCTTATACCATAACTGTTGTTGTTGTTACGTACTGTTGCGACTCATAGTGACCCTATGTACAACAACCCTAAACTCTGCCCTATCCTGTGCCAATCTCACCATCTCCGACACACCCACCCCCATTACCCCAGTCACTGAATCAATCCATCTCTTCAAGGGTCTTCCTCTCCTGCACTGTCCTTCCACCCTCCCAAGCATGACGTCGCTCTCTAAGGACTGGTCCCTCCTTCTAACATGTCCAAAGTATGTCAGACAAAGCTTCAGAATCCTTGCCTCCAAGGAGCAGCCTGGCTTCACCCTCTCCAGGACAAACCTATTTGTTTTCCTAGCAGTCCATGGTATAGTCAATACTCTTCTCTGACACCACAGCTCAAAGGCATCAATTCTCCTTCTATCCTCCCTAGTCATTGTCCAGCTTTGTGATGCACAGCAAGTGACTGCAAAGACTATGGCATGTATCAGGTGCACCTTAGTCTCCAGATTGACATCTTTGCACTTCAGCACTTTAGAGAGGTCTCTAACCACAGACTTTCCCATCACAATATGTCTTTTAATTTCCTGGCTGCTGGTGCCAAGAATGTTGACTGTAGATCCAAGCAAACCAGAACTGTGACGTAAGTCACTCTTCATAATTTGTTCAACAATCATCCATACCGTGCAGTATTTCACAAATTCTTGACTGTTTTTTAGTGATTTATTGTGTAAACGTACCATAGTTTATCAATTTGTCCATGGATGGCACTTAATTTCCAGCTCTCTGCTACTTTAAATAATGCTGCAATAAGCATGAGTATGTATAGTTTGTGTCACAGTTCTTGTATTTGGGGAAAATACTCCTAGTTGCAGGACTGCTGGACCAAATGGTATTTCTACTCCCAACTTTCTGAGGAAGTGCCAAACTGCTTTTAATACTGGGTGGTTCATTCTATATTCTCATGCAAAAGGCCTCTTCAAAGTGTTAAAAAGCGACCAAGTCACTTTGGGTAGGACTAAGGTGAGCCTGACTCAAGTCAAAATCTTCAAACCATAAGCTAAAATTATCCTCTGAAGGCAACTTTAAATTGAACAACTCTTCAGCTAAACTAATTAAGCATGTTATGACGTGAACTGTATGTTCTTGGGTTTTTTTCCTCCCACGAGCCATCAAATAAGATCTGTCTGGCACAGTAGGAGACTGCTGCTCCTTCTCCAGCAGAGGATGTGTTGGATTCAAACGGCTCCCCTTAAGGATTGCACAGCAGTTTCTTGACACTTAGGCAACCAGAGCTCCCTAACAGTATGTTCTTTTCCTGAAGTTATCTGTAAGTAATCAAATCAGAAGAACTCTAAAACACAGACGAAAAGTTCTGGATATGCATATAAAAGCTGGACAATAAGGAAGACAAAAAAATTGATGTCTTTGAATTGTAATGGTGGCAAAAAATATTAACTGTAACATGGTCTACCAGAGGAATGAATAAAATTGTTTCAGAAAAGGTGTGTGTGGGGTGGAGATGGGGGAAAGGTGTGGTCAAAATGTTCATTAGCAACAAGGATGGTGAGACTTTGGCTCACATACTTTGAACACGTTATCAAGGGTCCAGTCCATGGAGGACATCATGCTTGGTAAAGGAGAGGGTCAGCAAAAAAGAGGAAGACATCAACATCATGGCCTGACACAGTGGCAGCAATGATGGGCTCCCCAGAGCAGTGACTGTGAGGACGGCGCAGGATCAGGTAAGGTTTTGTTCTACACACAAGGGCATGCTGGGTTGTGACCATCGTGGTTAACACCTAACAGCAAGCTGAGTTCTGACTGATGGCAGTTATTTGAACTCATGATCTCGGAGTCTGGTCATTTGATTTGGAGTCATGGCAAACATCCTGTGGAGTTTGCCAACAATGAATCTGGAACTCATGGCATACTTACTACTTGTGCAGATGAGAATAAAAAAGGCTGCAGCCCAGGAGACCCAGGCATCGGAGCGCGCAGTGGACTGCAGATCTACCATTCAAGGAAGAACCCAACAGACGAATCCTGATCATAAGCAGGGGAAATGTGGCACAGAATTTAAAATTCTTACAGAATTAAGATTTACCAAATTACTGAAACTAGAGAAACCTCTAAACCTATTGTCTTGGGATAAAAAAAAATTTTCAAGTCATAAACCAAAATCGTCCCTGAAGGCATCTAATATGAAACTGTTTAAAGAATAACTTTGACATGAACAGTATACTCTTTTAAAGGACAAGCTGTTTATCAGACTGTCAACAACAATTCTAAAGCTGCTTCTTCCACCAAGCATCTGCCTAAAGTCAAGCAAGCTTTCCAGTTTCTTGAACTCCATCCTCCTTAGCTTCAAACTGATTCCAACTTGTAGCAGCCCCCCCCCCATGGGTCTATAAATCTGAAGCTGTATCTTTACAGGTGAAGACTGGCCTTCCTGGCTCCTTCGGGGAAGCTGGTGGATTTGAACCACTGGCCTTTTGGTTTGCATGAAAACACATAACACACACCACCACATCTCCTTTGTCTAGAAAAGATCAGATTTTTGCCTCCTGTTTTAAGGCATTCTTTCCACTACCTCCAAAACTAAGCCACATCTCTCACCCCCCCTTTTCTGCTATGCTCAACATGAAATGTTGCTATAGTTTATTTTTCCTTATAACCTTTAGCACAATTAATATTTCACCCCTACTTCTATCCTTCACTCAACCGTAGGCTCCAGAAGCAGAGAACAAATCCGCAACGTGTCTGGCAGAGTTAATTGTCAAGGGTGTAACACATTCCACTCAAGACTCATTTTCTTAGATCGTGGGATTTTTTTTTTAATTTTTTTTATTTTTGTGTGCATGTACCGTCAAATCAGATCTGACTGGTACAGGAGGAGATTGTTCAGATCGTGGGATTTCATAACACGCACTTAGCCTTGTGGCTTCTCAGCAATAACATTCCTCTTCTCTCAGAGCTCTAAAATCATGGAACTTAGAGAATTATTAATGGAGAGACAGGAAAAGACCAGGACACCCCCTTTATGGCAGCAGGAACAAGGGATCTGCCAAGTCCTCCCGCCCACGCAGAGACAAGTGCCCCGTCCCAAAGCATGTGGATCACGGGTAAGTGATACATCTTCCCATTCCAGGCGCCCTTAACCCGGACAAAGTCACGTGGTAAGAAATAGCCACGCCCACCCCCTGGAGAGGACACGGGGTCCCCGCGCTCCTCCAGCGGAAGGATGTCGACGTGCGTGCGTCCGTACGCACGCGCACAGAGGTAGGCAGGGACGGCGGCGCGGAAAGCAGAAGGTGCAGCGAGAACGGACGATCATGGGACGCCTAGACAGCAACCTGGCTCCGAAACAAGGGTCACCACCTAGCTATGTCAACGACCCCGTGGAAGGACCTCGCTGCATTCTTCCCGGCCCGACGGGGCGGCACTGACCTTCCAGGGACGCGGCCGGGCCCGGTGACACTTCGCACGCTCGATCCCTCTAAGCAAGTGCTCCTGCCGCTGGCCCCCGAAATGCCCCTGCCCCTTACCTTGACTGTGCCCTGTGTTAAACCAGGTGATGGGGAAGTCCAACCGGAGCCATCCAGTGTGCGGATTCGCCCCGCGAGACTACCTCGCTTTCCGTAGTAGGCGGGGCTTCAGCCGGATTTCTTAAAGGAAAGGCGATTCCAGGAGGAGAGTTTTGCCGGCCTTTGAAATAAATACTGCCGACTAAAAGGTTGCAGAAGGCAAATGCAGTTCCTGAATGAAAATCGTTAATTCACCTCCTTCTAGATTTACCTCTATCCTTTAGGAGAAATGAAAAGGAATTTGTTGTGAGTTTATGCAGCATTCAGAGCTGTTACATCTCATCGACAAGAACATTCAGAGTTTGCAACGAGCGTCTTTTTTATTTTCACAAGGATTAGTGTGAGGAGCGTCTCCACTGTGATTTTTGGCTTTCAGTGGAAACCTACTCAAAGCTGACCGTCCAGCAGATTTTCAGAGGCTGTGAGTCACATGGGAGGAGATTGCCCATCTGTGTTATGTGCTGTCAAGTCGTAGCCACCCTGTCTCTGAAACGCTGCCGGGTTCACTGAGCTAAAAGTGGTTGCTCTGTTTGAATCCCCTATGTGCTCTCTGTGTCATCCATCACCTTGAGGGTCTTCCTCATTTTTGGTGATCCTCTACTAGGCATGAGTTCCTTCTCCAGTAACTGACCCGTCCTGCTAATATGTATGAACTATGTAAGAGGGATTCTTAACCACCTTCACTTATAAGGAACATTCTGGCTGCACATTTTCCAAGACAGATTGCTTGTTCCCCTGACAGTCTGTAGTATGTTGTTCTTATGTGCCGTCGAGTCGCTTAAGACTCATAACGACCCTATGTACAACAGCCCTAAACTCTGCTCTGTCCTGTGCCAATCGCACTGTCTCTGACACTCCCATCCTAATTATCCCAGTCACTGAATCAATCCACCTCATAGAGGGCCTTCCTCTCCTGCGCTGTCCCTCCACCCTCCCAAGCATGATGTCCCTCTCTAAGGACCGGTCTCTCCTCACAACATGTCCAAAGTATGTTAGACGGAGCCTCAGAATCCTTGCCTCCAAGGAGCCACCCGGTTTAACCCTTTCCGGGACAAATCTGTTTTCCTAGCAGTCCATGGTATTCTCAATACTCTTCTCCAGCACCACAGCTCACAGGCATCAATTCTCCTTCTATCCTCCTTGGTCATTGTCCAACTCTCTGATGCATAACAAGTGATTGCGAAGACCATAGCCTGTATCAGACGCACCTTAGTCTCCAGAGAGACACCATTGCTCTTCAGTACTTTGAATTATTCAGCATAGTTTACCAGAGCAAAATTTGAAGACATCAGTTCTTTGGTCTTCTTTATCCATTGGCCAGCGGTCACATGAATATAGTTGAAAATACCATGCTTTGGGATAGGTGCCCCTTAGTCCTCAATGTGATAGCTTTGCCCTTTAACACTTTAAAGTTGCCCTTTGAAGCAGATTTGCCCAAAGTGGTAGATCCCCATTTTTATAGGGAGCAGACTGAGACTCAGGAGAAAGATTTCCTTTGGCTCTTAGAGGTGGTATGTGGCGGGCGTACCACTGGACTCAGCAGTACTCCTGAGGAGTGCAGGTTTGCAAGAGGCAGGATTAGTTAAGATTCAAACCATTTATAATTGGGAGAGAACATACATTTTATAAAGGGAAATGAACCTGTGTTGGTTAAATTGCTTCCTGAGTGCCCTAGTAGAACCAATTTCAAAACTGGAACCCTGCTGGTGCGCCTGTTTCTAACACTTACTTGTCCATGAGGGCTCAGCTGTGGCACCTAGGCTGGTGACATCTGTCTTTCAACATGCCCACCCCCCACTTTTCTCTAGTCAGCACTTCCTCAACGGCAGAGTGAGAATCTACCATCTTGACTTGGAGATGCCACCACCTGCTTAGGAATCAGCGTCATTCATCATGGGAAGTTGCCATTTGTTGAACACTTGTCTGCCGGAACACGGCTGTTTTACTTAATCTTCAGTAAATAAATCCTTGAGTCTGGCATTGCCTTGTTTCTTACAGACAAGGGGACTGGCTCAGCCTTTCAGAATATTTAATAGAGCAGAGGCTGCTTAGAAACAATCTTTCCAGAGTTTTAAACGTAGAATTCTTACCTTCCATGGAAAAGTCCCAGATTCGAATCCTGGCCAGTACATCTCATGTACAGCCACCACTCTATGTCAATGAAGGCTTGCTGCTGTCATGCTGAGCTTTCAATGGGGTGTCTGGTATAAGATGGATGAGGAAGAAAGGCCTTGTAAAAATGAACTCATTATTGTCAGAACCAACTCAGAGCTGACCCTCCAGCAGGTTTTTCAGAGGCTGTAAATCATCTGGGAGAAGACTGCCAGACTTTGTCCCACAGAGCAACTTGGAGATTTGCCCACCTTTGAGTTGGCAGCACAATTCCTTGGTAAGCCAGAGACAGTGAAAATCCTTTTGATTCAGCTCTCCAGTCCACCACCAGTCATGGGGTTAGCAGAGGGCAGGGCAATGTTAAGTTCTGTTGTGGGGTCACCATGAGTCCTCAGTGATTCAACAACAGCTGACAAGTGTGACTGGAAGCTACCTTTTTGGAGGCCTGTGTCTTCAGATTAGTTGAAGTATTAGAGTACCTGCCATTGTTAAGAGCCTCAGCAATAAGATGGTGCTGTGCTGTTGCTAGAATGGGGTGAGCACCATAAACATGCCCACTGAGAGGTGGGGGGAAGCTATTCAGTCCTCCCTTGCATGCCTCCTTGCCCTCCAGCTGAAATGCTATAAAGCTTTGTAAGACATTGCCAGGTCTTTCCTCTTTGGCACCAATGCATGTGTTCAAACCTCCACTATTCAGTAGTCAAACAATCCATTTGAAACACTTAGGGAACCTTTGAGACCCTGTGTAAAAAATAAATGTTTTCTCATGACCCCAAAATCCTGTTGACTGGCTCCAACTTATAGCAGTTCCTCTATTGGGTATCCAAAGCTGTGAACCTTTACAGAGAAAAGACCGCCCGTTCTTGTCCCATGAATTGGCTGGTGAATTCAGACTTCTGGAGAAGGGTGACCTTTAGGCTGGCAGCATATCTCACTTTTGACTAAGCCACTAGACCTCCCTTTTTTAATTGTAAAATTCATTCATTGCTGTTGAGTCCAAAAGGACTCCTGGCTGATCCTCCAGGGGATTTTCAGAGGCTGTAAATCACACAGGAGACTGTCCATTTTTGTCATGGAGCAATTGGATTTGAACCACCAGAGAGGCACCACCTTTGGGTTAACACAGCTCTTTATCCAGTAATCCGCCAGAGCTCCTGTCTCCCCATCTCACAAGAGAAACTTTCTCATTATGTTATTGTTATGTACTGTTGAGTCACAACTGACTCATAGCTGGGTTTTCAGAGGCAGTTAATCACATGGGAGGAGATTGCCCATCTCTCTCCCATGGAGCAGTTGGATTCGAACTGCATGCCTTTGGTTTGACAGTGCAACTCCTTACCACTAGATCACCAGGGCTTTTCTCATTACAGGGCCAGTAAGGTACCAGAATTCATGCTCTCCTTGCTGTTTACCAGGTCTCATTAACTTGTTCTCACAGCAGTACCCCCTGGGTATCCAATGCTGGAAATATTTGCAGGGAAGAAACTGTCCTTCTCCCATGAATTGTCTGGTGAATTCAAACTTCTGGAGAGGGGTGGCCATTAGGCTGGCAGCACAACTCACTTTGAACTTCACAGGAATTCTGAAGCTTCAGCTTCATAGGAAGCTGGGTGTGCTAGGGGCTTTGAGTGCTGAGTAACCCACCTGAAAAACCTGGAGATGCTCTGAGTCCAAGACCATGTTTCTGTTAAATTATTCACACTGGTGACCTGATGGGATCTCTATCATCTGTCTTCATATTGTTGTTGACAGGACTATAATTACCAAAGTGGATAAACATTTATAACCTAACCAAAAGGCAGGAAAGGAGATTTAGATCTCTATCAACATCTTAAAGGGCTTGAGAAATCTTCCATTAACTAACCCAGAGCAATCACATTGCTCCTTAAGCTGGCTTTTCCCCTAGAGCTTGAAAACAGCTGGTGAGCACATCTGTGTTGTTAGGTCAAGTGAGTTCCAATTCAGCAGCCGCATGTACAACCGAGCAAAACCCTGCCTAGTCCTGTACCATCCCCACAATAATAGATAGGTTTGGAATTACTGGTATATTTTCTTCAATGAACAGAAGTTTACTTTTTGACAGTTCCAGAGCTAAAAACCTGAATTTGGGGTGTTTTAGCCCATTTTAGCTCACTGTCAGTCCATGTCATTGAGGGCTTCCCTCGTCTTCACTGACTACCAAGCATAATGTCCTTGTCTGGAGACTTGTCCCTCCTGGTTCTAGGTCCGAAGTAAGAGAGGTGACTTCACGCTATCCTTGCTGTACATTCTGGCTGAACTTCCTCAAGATGGGTTTGTTCATTCTCCTGGCAGTCCATGATTTATTCAATATTCTTCACCAACACTACAGATTCAAATGCATTTTCTTTGGACTTTCTTAGTCACTGTCCACCTTTTGCCTGCATATGAGGTGATTGAAAATGCCATGGTTTGGTACAGGCACACTTAGTTTTCAGAGAAACACCTCGTTTAGCACCTTAAAGAGATCTTTGCACAAGTTGTTTTCTGTGCAAGACATTTCTTGATTTTATGTCTACTGCTTCCATGGGCATTGATAGTGGACCCAAGTAAGATGAAACCTGTGGCAATTTCAACCAACTCAACACTATCAGTGTTAGAACCCTTCATGTGCTCTTAAACTAGCATTAGATTTAGAAGAAATTTCTTTATCACTTTTAAGACTTCTTGGAACACTTAACATGACATCCCTTACGTCAAGAAAATGACGGCACGAAAGTCCAATGGCAGCTGGGAACGAGCAGGATGAATTTGCCTACAGTGAGTGAGGTGGCGTGTTGATTAAAACAAGAAACACCTCATGTCTACTAAATAAGAGAGCATTTATCTACAGACAGCCCGTTTCTCTTCTGTGAATGACGCAGAAAATAGATTCAAGAGTCACCTTTGGAATAGCAATGAGGCACACGGTTCCCTGTCAAAAGTATTGAATTCTGGGTGATTAAAAAACTGGTCATTCTGAAATAGTTTTAATGAAAAATCATTTCTATTACCATCTCAGGGTGCCATGCAGAAAAAAACCCCTAAATTGTCTGTGGAATCTTAAATGTCATGGAACACTATCTAAACCAAAGAGAAAGAGGACTAAGGTATTAACTTGCTTGTTTTCTTTTAAATTAAACCCAATATAAGGAAGCACCCATGGAAGACCTTTAGTTTACAAAATGAGGGAAGAGCAAGAGCAAACAGAATGACTGATAAAATTAATCTTCTCCCTCACTTCTGCTACTTCTGTTTGTTTTAATTTTAACACAATGCAATTGGAGCTGAAGCATCGTGTTTTGGAAAGGTACTCAGATGGGGAGTTTTCTACGTTTTCAGTAGAGGGAAGGTTCCCCTCCATAGACTTTGCTAATTCTCTTGCTGTTTCTCCCCTAAAAGCTGCTGGGTTTGGCCTCAAAGATTCTGAAGGCTGTTCCGCAGGCAGCCTGGGCCCCTTCCATGACCTTCCCAAGGAGGAAGTGAAAGCTGTTTTACTTCTTTCTCACTCTCTGTCTTTTTTTTTTTACTTCTCTCCTCCCCCCCCCCTCTTTTGCAACAGTAAATCTACTAATTTTACAGTCAGCTGAGCAGCAATAGATTAATTTGTGTAAAGTCTGCATTCACAGAGACGACTCCAACGTCAGTGACTTGAATGCCTGGCACTGCAGTGTGGCAGTTGACGGATAGACGCCCTGACAGCAGCCTGGAGGATGCGGGGCCTGGCCACTGTCACCTGCTTGTGGGCACAGGTGCTGACCCCGCATGCTGCTGGGCCTCCTGATGGGCCAGCGCCTTTGTGTGCCACTGAGAAGCCTTTTCCAATGCGGAGGCCAGATTGCTCCAGCAGCCACGGGAAGCCAAAGAAAGGGGAGGTGAAGGGCCACCAGGAGGGTCAGGGTGGGTTAAATTTAGTTAACGTCAGAGGTTATATCTCTTAACAAGAGCTTCAAGAAAACTTATTCGAAGATGCAATTTGTTTCTTCTTTGTCAACCATTATTTTTCTTTTCTCTTTTTCTCTCTCTGGCTCTATTGAGAGTGACAGCCTAACAAAGTTTTTAAATGCTCGATGTTTTTCATCCTTTGGAGAATAAAGAGCTGTGCTCCTAAAAAGAGGTGCAGGTGGAGGACTTCATATAGCGCCAATGATTCTTAAATTGGGAGCTGAAAATAGACGCCCTGCTTGGCTAAGTAAAAAATAATCTGTAAAGGGATCGGGGTGGGGGGTGTGGAAACCCCACAACAAACTGGTATTGGAGACTGGAGCAATTCAGCAAAAGATGCAGAAGCTCCAACTTCTAGAAGCACCTTTTTATGATTTTATGTTGAAGTCATTCTTGTAGAATATTTTTCTTGGCTTTCAAAAATGATCAAAAAGCCAGCTTCATAAATACCTCGGTATATTTCTTTGAATTAAAGGATCAATTAAGATTTACTGTGTTTTTGATTAAGCAAAAGAATGTTGTTCAGTGCTATTGAGTTGCCTCTGACTCATAAGGGAACCCATGTACAACAGAGCAAAACTCTGACCATTCTCTACCCTCACAATCTGCTGTGCTTAAGATCACTGTCACAGCAACTGTGTTAATCTGTCTTTTTGAGAGTGTTTCTCTCCTTCATTGACACTCTACTTGTTAAATATGGTATCCTTCTTCAAGGACTGATCCCTCCTGATAACATGTCCAAAGGATTTGGGATGAACTCTTACCTTTCTGACTTCTGAAGAGAGCTCTGGCTGCATTCTTCCAAGATAGGGGTGTTTTTTTTGGCAGTCCATGATATAGTCAATATTCTTCGCCAGCACCAATTCACCAACTCAAAAGGATAGATTCTTCTTTGGCCTTCTTTATTCATTATCAAACTGTCATTTGCATATGAAGTAATTTGAAATGCCATGTCTTGAGTCAGGGACACCCTAGTCTTTAACATGGCATCCCTGCTCTTTAGCACTTTAAAGAGGTCTTTTATAGCCAGTTTGCTCAATGAAATACCCTTTTGTTTTTGACTGCTGCTTCCATGGTTGTTGATTGTGGATCCCAGGAAAAATTAATGCCTTGACAGCTTTGCTGCTTTCTCATTTATCATGGTCTTGCCTATTGGTCCAATGGTGAGGATTTTTGTTTTCTTGATGTTGAGAGATGATTCATGCTGAAGGATGCAGTCTTTGATAAGCCGTTCAAGTCCTCTCACTTTCAGCAAACATCATAAAGGGATCTATGGGGCAAATCAATCCTGTCACATGGGGTCACAGTGAGTGAGAATCAGTTCTGCAGCACATGATGGCAGCAACAACAATCTCTAGTTTTGTCTGAGATTTTCAGATGCCAAACCTGATTTCTGGGACCATGTTTTCTGTGTTGTTGACAAGGTCCATGCAACCAACACATATAATCGCTGTACTCTTACGTACAATTGAAAGCATGTTTATTTCAAGATGATGAGGGTTCATTTAATAATTGTTTTAGAAATACCATATTTGTGTAATGGTGTTTCCACGACACCTCAGCTTACTGCTGTTATCTGTCACAAGTGGGTCTAGAATCATGGTGCTTCTTGCACAATGGGATGAAACCACTGTGCTCCATAGCCTTACCTCTGCAGGAAACACTCCACTTCCTTGCTTAGACCATTTAGGGTGTGCTTTAGGCATTCTGGCAGGAAAACAGTCAGGGCTCTCAGCTGCTATGTGAAAGGTGACAAGTTTCAATCCACGCATCACAGAGTCACATCGTGAGTATGGCCAGGAGGTCAGTAGGACAGGGGTGGCAATGAGCAGTTCCCATTTACCATCACCAGCAGTAAGGGCCATTCCTCCAGCTTAAAACTACACGTATGCATCATTTAACACCCACAACACATTGTGGCTCATGGTGACCCTCTATCATGTTTCCAAGATTATAAATCATAAGAGCACTGCCAACCCCAGGGCAAGTGATTTGAATCCACAAGTTGCTCCATGTGAGAACATTTGGTGACCCCCTTCCTGTGTCATTTACAGCCTCTGAAAACCTGCTGGAGGGTCAGCTATGAGGTGGTTCTGACTCAAAGGGGATTAAAGAGAGAGAAACCTATTCTTTCACGTTCTTGTGTGTTCCACATGTGTGTGTGTGTGTGTGTGTGTGTGTGTGTGTATCACATATGCTCATCAAAGTAAGCCCCATACAAGCTGTTCTAGTTCTCACCACTCAAGAGAAAATGCAGTGGTCTGCTCCCTTAAAGATTCCAGCCTTGGCGTCCTATGGGAGATCTTTATTCTAACCTACAGGGTTGCTATGAATCAGAACTGGCTCAATGGCAATGAGGATTATTGCAGAATTTATTACTTTGCAAAGTGTGGGCTTGTTGGTGATTTGCTTTGTATTGTTTTCTTTTTAAAGAACTAAGGGTATCATGAATATGCGTTACTGTCCTCAGCCACTGCCCATGAGTCAGTTCCAACAGCAACCCTGGAGCACCGTGTAGGTTTCCAAGTCTGTTCAGGAGCCACCTTTTCCATCCTTTCCCCAAGGAATAGCTAGTGGATTCTAACCACTGACCTTTTGGTTAGCAGCGGAATGCCTTAACCACAGCTCTGCCAGAGCTCCTCGTACATTATTAGACAGACATATAGAATAATAAGCAGACCGTATTGAAATGCCACTGTACAATGTGGCCAACATGCCACAGGTCTTGAATTCATAATTCTGCTTTTCTTCAGCTTTTTGGCTCCTTCTTTGCCACCACCTGACCCCATTCTCACTGCTCTAATTGCCTGCCCAGCCGTAACAGTCCTTCTCCAATCTTTCTGTTGTTGTTAGGTGCCAGAGTGGGTTCTGACTCATAGTGACCCCCGTACAACAGAGCACACCCTGACCAGCCCTGCGTCACCCTCACATTCTCTGCTGTGTTGTGCCCATTGTTGCAGTCGCTGTGTCGATCCACGCTGTTGAGGGTCTTCCTCTCCTTTGCCAACTATCCACCTTTCCCAGCATGATTGATGTCTTTTCCCAAGGAATGTCTCCTGACAACCTGTCTAACATATACAAGTTTCACAACTTACGCTTCTAAGGAGAATTGTGCTGCCAACCTAAAAAGTTTGCAGTTTGAATCTGCCAACTGCTCCGTGGGAGCGAGATATGAAATCTCTTCCTGAGTAACTCCCTGTGCCTTTGAAAAACCCACTGGAAGGTCAACTATGGATTGGTTCTAGCTCAATGGTACTCAGCAACAACTATCAGATCTCATCAGAATGACCACAGCACCCCCGAGAATCACAGACAGCCATGGTGACACTCAACTTTAACTATCACTTGATACAATGGAAATTGGTCAACTCAACAATTTAAAAACTGTGACATGAATGTACCTCCAAAATGTTATGGTTAATGAAAGAAGTCAGACAAAAAAAAAGAACGCTTACTGCGATTCCATTTACATGAAATACACAAAAAAGGTCAACCTACTGAGACCGAAGGTAGATTACAGGTTGTATGGCTTTGAGGTGGAAATGGAGCATGACTGTGTAAGGAAGAAGAGGCTCATTTTCCAGTAACAGAAATATCTTAATATTAGATCCTGTGATAGCTACACAACTCTGTAAATGCCCTAAAAATCATTCAGTTATATACTTAAAGGAGTTTATTTCATCATACGTAAATTGGACACAAACAAAACCATTTTTTTTAAAAAAACAACAAACCAAAAGCACTATTATTTTAATTACAAATTACCTAATATAGTCCCAGGAAAGTCTTACTATATACAGTGAAAACTGTGAGAGATGCAACTCAATGAGCTTGCTTTGTAATTTAGGTATAAAAAAATGCTGACTTCCCACTTTTCTATCACTGTCTGTCTATCAGTGGAAAATGGTAGGGTTTTCCCTCTATGACAGATTTCTCCCTTACGTGGGTTCCAGTGGTCAGAGGTTTTACTGTGGTGGCATTCACACTTACTTTGGTCTAGTCAGTTCCAACGTACAGTGACAGAGGCTGTAAATCACAATGGGAAGTGACAATCCATCCTCATTCCCTAGAACCACTGGTGGATTTGAACAGAGACACCACCCTTTGGGTTAGCAGCACAATTTGCCACAGGTAACGCCATCAGAGCACTTTTACTGTGAAAAGGATCTTCATTTTCATATGTTCTTATTCTTACTCTTGTATCTGTTTTATCTTAGTAAATTCTAAAGTGAACTATGAGCTTCCCCCCCCCCCTTAGAGGTAGCAGTATTATTATGGCAAAAGCAATTTGTGAGGGTCCCTGGGTGGTGGACATGGTTAATGTGCTAATCTATACAAAAGTGGCAAGTTTGAATTCACCCTTAGCTGACACTCTAGCTGGTTTTCAGAGGCTGCAAACTGTACAGAGGGGGATTGCCTGTCTTTCTCTCAAGAAGCAGCTGGTGAATTCAAACCACCTGCCTTTGGATTGGCAGCACAAATCCTTACCACAAGGCCACAAGAGCTCCCTCACAAGAATATAGATTTCTTATTCTTAAGCACAATTATATAAACTATTTCCCTAACAGGGAACTAAGCTGCCACTTTGTATTCAAATTCCTTCTGAACAGAGCTCTGAAGAGCTAAAGTGCTCTAGAGAAGCTATATTTGGAAATCAAAAACAAAAACAGAAGCCCAAACTCCTTACTGTGGAGCTGATTCTGACTCAGGGTGAAAAGTAATCCCACATGTATCCCTGTCCTCACTGCTCCTTATTTGGGCTCTGAGTGAAAACCTTGTCTTGATAGTTTTTCTCTAGGTAGTACTGCTAGTCTGGGATAATCCTAACATGCTCTGAAAATACTAACAGGTAAATGGTAGTGAGGCTCTGAGGAAAAGAACAAAATGACTTGGTGAATTTTGTCCCAAATTTTGTGACACAAGCTGTGGGTTTTCTGAGGGGGCTACCTACACACCTTGAGAAAAGCTACGAACAAGAAAGTTTATGCCAGTGGAGATAGGGCAGAAAGGGTGTTGCAGCCAGCTTTTTTTAATGTGTTTTAAACTCAGCTCGAGAAGGAAGTGCATAGCAAACCCCAAAATCAGACCAGCGGGCCCAGTGGAGTCTGTGGGGTCAGTACTGAGTCTCAGAGAATCTGTGTGACTCAGAGCAGAGCAGTGCTCTGCAGGCTATTCAATGGCAGATTAAAAAAAATTTAAATTGCCAGGCCTTTCTTCCATGGTACCTCAGGTTTCTTGGAACTTCCAACTTTACCAAGATTGATGTCCTTCTCTAAGGACTAGTCCCTTCTGATAGCATGTCCTTGGGATAGCATGTCCTTGCTGTCTTCCTCTTAAGGAGCATTCGTGCTGTGTTTCTTCCCAAGTCAGTAAATCCATGGCTATAGAGTTAATTCTGACTCAGCAACCCTGAAAGACAGCCCCACAGGGTTTCCAAAGCTATAATCTTTGCAGGAACACACTGCCTCATCTTTCTCCTATGGTGCTGTTGGTGAAATCACACCATCGACCTTTCAGTTAGCATCCCAATGCTCAACCCTCTGCACCACTGGGGGAATCGACTGAGGGGAATCTTTCTACTAAACCCACTGTCGTGAGTCAACTCTGACTAGCAACCCTCCATTGGCTTTTACAGGATCAAGGCGCTTCATTGTTCTATGTTGGAGCAGCTGGTGAGTTTGAACTGCTAATCTTTGAATTAACAGCCCAACTCTTAACCTGCTGTGCCACCAGGGCTCCTTCTTCTAAGTGAGTAAGTACATGGGGTTAAAAAGGAATGCACCTTAGCTGTGTTGCTTCTGGCTGAGGCTGGGAGACCATCCAGATCCTGCAGGCTCTAGGTGGTGGTGTTGGTCTCTCTTTGTGGCATTCCTGGGCTGGCTACATTAACACTTGTACGCACTCTTGGAAACGGAGCTGGGAGTTAGCCAGTAATGGAGGGAGGAGCTCCTGACTCAGGGTGCAGCAGGAGGATGAGTGTGTCAGCAAACCCTGGTCTGCGATCAGCAAGTGTAGCCTGGTCTTCTCATCTCAGAGCTGCTCTGTCTTAAACCTCATCCCTAAAGTGGCCAGGGCTTTTCTAGGATGAATGTAGGGCCAGAGAAGTTTTCTGTTCCCTCACATCTCCACCCATCAAACTGAGTGACCCCATGATTAATCCTCCCCACCTGAACATCCTCACCCTTCTGCTTTCACTTTCCACCCCCTTAAATCCTCATACTCATTCTATAACAATGGTTTTATACAGTATTTGTCCTTATGGGGCTAAGTTCACTCAGAAACAAAATGTAAATGAAAGATTGTATAAAACACAATGTATATGAATGAAACATACTATAAAGGTATTATTGTTGTTGTTACTATGTGCCATCAAGCCACTTGTGACTCATAGAGACCCTATATACAACAGCCCTAAACCCTGCTCTATCCTGTGCCAATCTTACTGTCTCTGACACACCTATGCCCATTACCCCAGTCACTGAATCAATCCATCTCATTGAGGGTCTTCCTCTCCTGCACAGTCCTTCCACACTCTCAAGCATGACGTCCCTCTCCAAGGCCTGGTCTGTCCTTGCAACATGTCCAAAGTATGTCAGACCTTTGTCTTCAGAATCCTTGACTCCAAGGAGCAGCCTGGTTTAACCCCCTCCAGGTTGGATCTTTTGTTTCTTGGCACATTCAATATTCTTCTCCAGCACCACAGCTCAAAGGCATCAATTCTCCTTCTATCATCCCTAGTCATTTTCCAGCTCTCTGATGCATAGCAAGTGATTGCAAAGACCATGGCCTGTATCAGGCAGAACTTAGTCTCCAGACTGACATCATTGCTCTACTTTGGAGAGATCTCTGACAGTAGACTTTCCCAACGCAATACATCTTTTAATTTCCTGGCTACTGGTACCAAGAGTATTGATTGTGGAGCCAAGCAAACTAAAGCTGTTTACAATCTCAATCTCTTCCCAAAAAAATTATAATGGAAGAGTTACATATAGCACACTTGAAACTACAAAACACTACACAAAACTGTAAGACATGATCAAAGAAATTAAAGAAGATATAAAGAAGGAAAAAAGTTTTCTGTTCTGATGGAAGATTGCAACCTTGTTTTCTACAAACAGAATTTAGGATCAGAAACATTGCTTCAACCTCCAGGGGTGCTGGTCTGAACTAAGCTTTGGTGGTGTAGTGACTAATGTATTAGGCTGCTAATGGAAAGGTCAGTGGTTCAAATCCAGAAGCTGCTTCATAGGGGAAAATGAGATAGTCCTCTCATTAAAGTTTACTGCCTGGTGTAAAGACAGTGCAGCTGGTTTGAGAGTGGCCATGTCTGACCTCCACTATCTCCACAATGGGGAGAGTCCCCATCAACATGAAGAGTCCCCATCCACAAAAATTACAGCACCAGACTGCTCCCTGTAAGTCTAGATGTACGTCAGCCACCTACTTCCATCAATTCCAACTGTCCTGTCATGCTCTCTACTTTACTATTTGGTTTACCAATTGGTTGTAATGGCCACACAGAACTCACAGACAATATTCATGATAGGGAGCTCTGGTGGTCTAGTGACAAGAAGCTGCACAGCAATCCCAAAGGTGTGCGGGTCGAGGCCACCAGCTGCTCTGTGGGAGAATGATGGGCAATCTCCTCCCAAGCGATTAACTGCCTCTGAAGAAAAACTGCCAGAGGGTCAACTATGGGTCGGTGCCGACTTTATAGTTCACAAGAACAACAACATAGAATTTATTAGGGCTCCAATTGGTTACAATTCAGGTCAGAAGCATTCATGGTACAATTCTCCAGTCAGGACAGCATCTTCTCAGGTATGCTTAAAGATCTGTTTTGACCTAAAATTCTAAGGGAATTTCTGAGTTAATTCAAATGGTTCATATGCTCTGTTACTAAATGAAAGTTCAGAGGTTCAAGTCCACTCAGGGGTGCCTCAGAAGAAAGCATCATTGGCAAGCAGTGATGGCCACTCCGGTGACCAGGAGAACTCTGGTAGACCAGGATGCTCATCTTCTAGCTGCTGCTAGTGAGAAAATTATCCATTGCTGTCAAGTGGATTTCAACTCACAGGGACCCTGTTGGGCAGAGTGGAACTGTCTTGCAGGGTTTTCCAAGGCTGCAACCTTTACAGAAGCATAGTTCCTCATCTCTCTCCTGAGAAAGAATGACACACATGGAAGACCACACATTGAGGAAATTCAGTTTTTCGTCTAGAGTAGATTTCCTCTAGAGAGACTTCAGAAGTCAAGCTTCCTCCAACATAGCTTTCTTTTACCCATAAAAACACACTCAGTAACTTTAATCCATTGACATTCCTTTTTCTTTTTTCTAACAAAATTGTCAAATGAGGTAGATTAAGTGCCGGGCTGCTAAATGAAGCACAGGGGTTCAAACCCATTAGTTGCTCTGAGAAAGAGGAGACAGTCTGCTACTGTTAAGATTAATTCAGACTTGAAAGGAATAAGTGAACAAGGTCAAAAGGGCAAATATTAAATAAAGCTAAGACAGCAGGAAGGAGTGGAAAAGAAGGATTACTGGAGATGAGAACCACCAGGAGGAAGTGGGTAGTGTGGTTACATTGTGAATGTTGTAATTGATATATGTGAATAGTTGAATGGGAAACCAATTTGCTTTCTAAAAACTTTTCACTCAAATCATAATGCAGGGGATGGGGAAGGAGAAGGAAATTACAGTTTCGGAAATCCAATGAGCACTGTTCTATTTTGTCCTATAGCGTTTCTATCACTTGATATTAATTCCAGAGCAGCTGAAACATCTTATATACTTTGGTCATGTTATCACAAAGGTCTAATCAAGCATGAGGTGAGGGGCATCATGATTAATAAAGCAGAAAACACAAGACACATGCTGTTGAGTCAATTCCAACTCATGACAAACAACTCTCCAGCTGGTTCTTGAGGCTAAAACTCTTAAGGGGAGCAGATTATGTCATCTTCCTCTGCAGATCAGCTGATGGATTCAAACTGTCAATCTGCAGTGGCCAGCAGGCTGGTGCCATGGTGGGAGGGTTAGGGGGCCGCGTGTGCTTCTGGCAGTGGCATTGTTGGAGTTGGTACTACCCACTGCCCAGTGCAGTTGTTCATCATATCACCACTACCACCATCTCTCTCATCTGTCAACCAGAGTATGGATGTAGGGGTACAGAGAAATTCTCTGCCTTGGTCACTGAGAGTGGAAGGAGCTGAGAGGAGCAATGACTTGGAAAGGCTGTGCATGCAGGGTGACCAGGCTTATGGCAGAGGAGGAGCGTGGGAGCACCATGAGCTTCCTCAATGGGTGATGCCAATGCTGGGGATGCCACTGGCTTTGTTGGAGAAAGATGTGGCCACCTGCTCCTATAAAGATGGCGGCCTTGGAAAGCCTGGCAGTTCTTCTCTGTCCTATTGAACAGCTAGGAAGGAGTCCAAATCAACTTCACAGGAATGATTTCACCACCACCACCCAGGTAGTGCAAATGATTAACTTCTGGAAAATCGGCCATGGGATCACCATAAGTTGGAGTTGACTCATTGGCTACTCAACTGGCGAGATATCTATATAGTGGCCTAGTGGCAAGAAGCTGCACTGCAATTTTGAAAGCATGCAGTTTGAGGCCACTGGCTGCACTGTGGAGAAGGACGGACAATCTCTTGTGCAATTAATTGCCTCTGAAAACCCACCAGAGGGTCATCTATGGGTCAATTCCAACTCTATGGTACACAACAATAAATATATAGAAATATACTAAATGAACATGAAAATCTCAAGAGTTTATTGTCTTAATAAAATAAGATGAAGCTTTGAACTGGGTCACTTGACACTTTCTCTTATCTCCTCCCAGTTCAAAGTGCTTGCATCTTTTGATAGCCAACATTCTTTTAGATCTGAAGTTTGGGTCAACACATTCTGGTCTTACCACAATCTTCTTTGTAGTTTTTGCCTTTTCCCAGAACACTGGCTTGGTCTGCCCACCACAGCTGCTCTGCTTCCTGTTGTGACGCCGTTTTCCCTGGGCACACAGAGTCTCTGCCCCATCTTGTACTATGTCACTTTGTGGGGCTGGTGCTTGTCACATTTCTTCCAGAAAGTCCAGCGAGCTTTGGGAACATTGACCATGTTTGTGGGAGCCCAGTCTGCTCACGTGGCTAGGAGAGATCAGTCCCTGGAGAAAGATAGCATGCTCGGAAGGGGGGATGGACAGTGCAGGAGACAGAGACCCCTGATGAGATGGATTCATACAATAACTGGGGCAATGGGTGTTGGTGTGTCGGAATTAGCGAGACTGGCTCAGGACAGGGACGGGTTCAGAGCTGATATACATAGGGTCGCTGTACATTGCAGGCGACTGAATGGAACATAACATACTATGACAAGTTTGGAAGCAGGAATGACATCCACTTCCTAAATAACATGCCTCCGGAAACTATGAACTTTGATGTATGTTAATAATTGTAGAGGGGCTTCAGGCCTTTTGTTCAT
The DNA here is from genome assembly GCF_000299155.1 of Elephantulus edwardii. Classification (NCBI taxonomy): domain Eukaryota; kingdom Metazoa; phylum Chordata; class Mammalia; order Macroscelidea; family Macroscelididae; genus Elephantulus; species Elephantulus edwardii. The sequence continues at coordinate 9,378,589 of NW_006399884.1, read as the reverse complement.
AGGGCTGCTATGAGTCGTGCTCGACTCAAAGGCAATCAAAAACAACATCTGCTCAAAAAGACTAAACTGGTTAAATATATTTTCTCCCACATAAATATGTTTATGGCATTTCTTAAGAATACCATTCCTACAATTTGACAAAGTAAGATAAAAACACTCTGCCAAAATAAGTTCATATTTTGGGAGCCGAGGGTGGGTGGAAGAAACTGTGTTTTTAAGAAACAGCTAAACCATACCCATTGTCATTGACCCAATTCTTAGACAAATAGCCTGAATGTATCAAGAAGACTGGTTCATGCATTTTACTGAGCATGAAGCCAATCTTTTGCTGTCATCGTTAAAGGCTGATACCTGTGACATAGCCAGGCCCAGGCATGGCCAACCTGGACATGCTAGCTGCCTTGTAGCTGCACAGCTCAAAATCTTGCTTGTCTAAAGGAGCTTTGGTAGTATGCTAGCTGCCTTGTAGCTGCACAGCTCAAAATCTTGCTTGTCTAAAGGAGCTTTGGTAGTATAGTGGGTTATGTGTTGGGTTGCTAACCGTCAGGTTAGTGGTTCAGATCCACTAGTCTGCCCCCCATTAAGATTTATAGCCTCATAAACCCAGTGGAAGCCTTCTGCATAAGTCAGAATTGAATCGACAGCAATGTGGTTTGGGGTAATGTTGAAGGCATCCTGGTGGTGCCCTGGGTTACAAGTCGGGCTGCTCCTCTGATGTTCGTGGGGAGGTAGTGGAATTTTTATCAAAGTGCTCCCACTGAGAGGAAGGCTTGAAGCAGAGTAACCAGTGGCGGGGACTCAGTTCTCCCCTCTGCACAGTCAGAGCCAGCTGCTCTCAGAGCAGAACCAGGCAGCCGCCCTTGTCATTCTCTATTAGGCCACTGCCCCACGGTGCTCTGAGGCACTGCTACAGCAAGTCACACAGACAATACACAGGGGGCCACAGAACACGCCCCCCTGCTTGAAGACCAGGCACCCCTGCAGGAGTCTGCTGGGACAGAGAGAGGGAAAGCATACACTTGGCTTCTCCCCCTGTACCAAGTCTTTCCGATTCAGGACTGACAAAGAAGCCCTGTTATTTGGGGCACCTCCACAGGGATTTCCTCTCCCAATAGCAGCTGGGGTCAAGTTCCCTCTATGCAAATCATCCTGCGCATTTCTCCTGCAACTCATTAACATAATATCTCTGGGGCCATCGCCCTAGCCTCTCTCCTCTGAAACGTTTCACTGTCAAAGGAAGCTGGGGGGAGAGAGGAGGGAAGCGGAAATATTTGTTTTTACTCGAGTCTCTTCTTCTTGTTGTTGGGGGTCTTCGAATTGATTCCCATCCGGCAATCCCAGGTCAAAGAGCACCGTGCACTCCATGCCAGGCTACTGGTCCTTCGACTGTACCAGCTGCTCTGAGGGAGAAAGAGGGGCAGTCTCCTCCTGTAAAGATTAACAGACTCAGAAACCGAACAGAGGGGTCACCATGAGTCAGAATCAACCCAACAACAGTAGATCTTCCAACCATTTCCAAGGCTGTAATCTTTACAGACTGAGGCTGGTGGGTCTAAACAGCTGACCTTTAGGTCGGGAGCCCAACACTCAGTCCACTGCACCACGAGGGCTTCTGCTTGGCAGAAGACGTCTCATAAAGGAGGCCTTTGCTCCTCACAGATGTAGGATTCATTTTCCTCAAGAGCAGGCTGAAGGCAGATTTCCACTATCTCAGCTGGGAGATCATGTCTTATTTCTCTGAGAAGGACGGTGGAGGGGGGCAAGCTGGATGCCCACCATTCCTCTCTGATGCTGTCCACTTCTGCTGAGTGCCACCTTCTGAGCCTGTCACCTGGGTCTGCATGCACATGGAACCAGCCTTCTGAATTCTGCACGTGTCATTAATCAGACTTTCCCCTACACTGCTGTTTCCCCAGGACCAGTACAATCCCAGCACCTTCAACAGAGCACCCATCAGCATCTGAAAAATCTAATCAATCTCTGGCCTAGCACTGACCTGGATGTACGGGTTTTCTAGTTTCAAAGGACCTTTGTTTCTTCACATTTTTTGTCCTATGTAATGTGGAGTACCTACTAAAATTTTCAGCCTTTCAAGTTTCTTGGGACACTATTATCCCAGTTGTAGCATGAGTTATCACCTGGTGAGGATCTTTTCAAGCATGTGAAGTCAAAGAAAAGAGTCCTCCTTCTACCAATCTTATAGCCAGAATCCACTTGTGACATTTGTGCTCGACACAATAGTCTCAAAATCCACATTCCCTCAAGTCAGAACCCTCCAGGAGATTTTCAGAGGCTGAATTACACGGGAGAATCCACACGGGAGGAGATCGACCATCTTTCTTCTACAGACCAGCTAGTGGATTAGAACCATATTGGCAGCCCAACTCCATACCACTAGGCCACCAGCACCTCCTAATTACCCCAGACATACACATACACGGACACACACAGAGGTCTGTGCACAAGTGCATTAAAAAACAAAGAGGCACATCAATATACCATAACGCTAAAAAGAAGTGGTCTCGGGGTGATTGGAACTATAATTATATTTAGTTCCCTCTTAATGTCTTTTCAAAGTGGCAATAGGTGGCTATATTATCTTTGTAATTAAAAAGTAATATCAATAAGCCTTTAAAACATTTTCTTCCATAAAAATACTCCTGAAACTGGTTAATTCTTAAGTAGTCATCAGACAACTGGGGAGGAATTAATTACCAGCCAAGAATGAGGCCATGGAGCGCTGGAACACAGCACTGAGATAACAGGAAACCTGGTTGTGATGAGGCAGAGGGTGACGGGAAGAAGGGAGGCCATGTGCTGTAGTTGGTGTCCTCGAGTCTGTTCTGACTCTTAGGAACCCCAAGAGATAGAGCAGAACTGACAAGCAAGTTGAAAGTGGGTGGAGGGATGCTCTTTACAGGAAGGAACCCTGTGGTACTGTGGTTACCCTCTTGATAAAATTCTAAAAGGACAGAACTTTTAATCAAACAGCTGCCAAAATACATTATTATGCATTGCTTATTGTTGTTGTGTACCGTTGAGTCGGAACCAACCCATAGTAGACCCTCCAGGCTTTCAGAAGCAGTTAATTGAACGAGAAGAGATTATGCATCCTAGCAGCTGGTGGATTCAAACCGTGTCCTTTTGGTATTGCAGTGCAGCTTCTTACCACTAGGCCAGCAGAGCACCCTCTGCATGGTATAGGGGGTAAATCAAGAGTCTTAAGGTTCTTTTGTTGTTGTTAGATACCATCGAGTTGGAACTGACTCATGGTTGACCACTCAGAAGATTTTTTCTGTTTTTTTATTATTATTAATTTAAATGAAAATTTACAGAGTTTTTGACTTTCCATTCAATGTTGCACTTCTATCTCTGCCCATCTCTCACCCCCAGTTCACTCTTTTCTTTGAAAAGTAAAATTTACAGAGTCTTTGACTTTCCATTCAATGTTGCACTTCTATCTCTGCCCATCTCTCACCCCCAGTTCACTCTTTTCTTTGAAAAGTAAAAGAAAAATTCTTTAATTGTTATACAATCCCTCTCCCCAAGTCCACTCAACTATGTAGCCTTTTTTCTCGACTCCCATCATGACCATAATACCTAATCATATATCCTTTTTAAACAATTCTCTCCCTCATCTGTTTCAATAAGTATACATAAGTTATCCTTCTTTCTCAGTCTCCCCTCAACCCCAATGTCAGTACC
>NW_006399884.1:9359130-9374544 GCF_000299155.1 Elephantulus edwardii | reverse complement strand
GGAATTGCTGGGTCAAATGGTATTTCTATTTGCAACTTTTTGAGAAAGCACCAAACTACCTTCCATAGTGGTTGTACCATTTTACACTGTCACCAACAGAGAATAAGGGTTCCAGTTTCTCCACAACCTTGCCAGCATTTGTTGTTTGCTGTTCTGTTAAATTTAGAGCAGATTTTCAAAGGCGGCAATCACACAGGAGGTGACAGCTCATTTTTCTCCCACAGATCAGCTAGTAGATTCAAATTACTTGCCTTTGAGTTGACCATGCAACTCTTTATCCATAGGCCACCAGAGCTCCCTTAAGATCCTTTTAGTGAGTTATCAACGGTCTTAGGCTAGGTTTTTTAGAGAGCACTGCACTGCAATCCCAGAGGCATGAGTTCTGAATCCAACTGCTCCACAGGAGAAGAATGAGAGGCTATGATATAGTTCCCATTTGACAGTACACAATAACAACAAATATACATATACATATACATATACATACATACATACATACATACATACATACATACATACATACATACATATTTGTTGTTATTGTTATTGCCATGAAGTTGCCTGCAACTCATAGCGACCCTATGTACAACATCCCTAAGCCCCGTTCTATCCTGTGCCAACCTTATTGTCTCTGAAACTCTTATATCCATTACCTCAATAACTAAATCAATCCATTTCATTGAGGGTCTTCCTTCTTGCGATGTCTCTCCACCCTCCACAGCATGATGTCCCTCTCCAAGGACTGGTCCCTCCAGCAACATGTCCAAAATATGTCAGATGAAGCTTCAGAATCCTTGCCTCCAAGGAGCAGCCTGATTTTACCCTCTCTAGGATGAACCTGTTTGTTCTCCTAGCAGTCCATGGTATATTCAATACTCCTCTCCAGCACCACAGCTCAAAGGCTCAGTTCTCCTTCTATGATCCCTAGTGATTGTCCAGCTTTCTGATGCATAACAAGTAGCTGCAAAGACCATGTCCTGGATCAGACGCACCTTAGTGGCCAGACTAACATCATTGCTCTTCAGGACTTTGGAGAGGTCTCTGACAGCACCCTTTCCCAATGCAATTCATCTTTTGATTTCCTGGCTGCTGGTACCAAGGATGTTGATTGTGGAGCCAAGGAAACTGAAGCTGTTAACAATCTCAGTCTCTTCACCGTCTGTCATGATGTTGTCAATCAGCCCAATGAGCTTCAATTCATATTGAAGGCTGTAGCCCTTGACCTTCTGCAGCAAGTGCTCGCTTTAGGTCCTCTTCAGTTTCAGCAAGCAGGGTTCTGTCTGTCATCTGCATAATGCAGATTGTTGAGGAGTCTGCCTCCAATCTTGATGCCACATTTCTCCTCCTAGAGTCCAGCCTCCTAGATAATGTGTACTGCATACAGATTGAAAAGGTAGGGAGATAGGACACATCCATGGTGTACACTCATCCTGATTTTGAACAATGCAGAATTTCCTTGCTCTGTTCTGATGACTGCTTCCTGGTCCAAGTATAGGTTTTGCATAAGTGTGATCAAGTGTTCTGGGATTCCCATTCTTCTCAGAGTTTGCTGTGATCCACTCAGTCAAATGCTTTTGCATAGTCAATGAAATACAGAGATTCCTCTGGTACTCTCTGCTTTCAGCCAAGATTCATCTAATATTAGATCTATCTATTCTCTCTTATCTATCTATCTCTCTATCTAATCTATCTATTATCTTCTATCATCTATCTATCTATCTATCTATCTATCTATCTATCTATCTCACACACATACACAAACACAGGATCTCCGGTGGATAAAAAGTTGCACTGCCTGCCTAAAAGTAGTGTTTCTCTGATGATTTGAATTCATCACTGACTCTGCTAGAGAAAAATGGGCAATGTCTTAGGCCATTTATAGAATCTGCTATGGATCAGTTCCAACTTGATGGCAACGAGAGAGAGGAAAAAAACCCGAATTTTTTCCTATGCATTTGAAAGTTGTACGATGAATAAGGATGACAGAAGAATTGAATTGTGGTGTTAGAGAAGAGTGCTGAGTGTCCCATGGACTGTCAAGAGAAGAAACTGATACATCTTAGAGAACGTGCAACTTGGGTGCTCCTTGAAGGCAAGGATGGTAAAGCTTCATCTCACATACTTGGGCATGTTGTCGAGGGACTATGCCTTGGAAAGGGACATCATGTATGGAAAGGTGGAGAGAGTGAAAGAGAGGAAGACCCTCAATGAGGTGGATTGATATGATGACTGCAGCAATGAGCTTAAATGTGTCAGAGATGATCACAATGGCACAGGGGAGAACAGGGTTCAGATCTGTTGTTCATAGCGTCACTATGAGTCACACATGACTCACTAGCATCTGATAACAATAATAGATAGCTAGAGAGATATGTATAAATAGAGAAACAACAATGCAGTCAAGTCAGCAAAGCCCAACAATAATAACATCATTTTGGGTGACATGATTCAAAACATAATAAATGTTAAGCTATTTTAAACTATAACTGAGAACTTATTTCAATGTTTTTCATGTTAAAGAGAATTTACGGGCCAGAATAACAGCAATTGATCAAAAGCAAAGCTGAGAAGACAGGGGAGGCAGGGAAACTATGGCACTAGAAACGCAACGACTTGGATGCAATTGAGAATGTTCTCATGTTGTGGATAATGTCACCAATGCCACCGAACGACCTGTGTAGGAATTCGAATTGTCGAACAGGAACCTGATTTTCTCCTCAGTCACTTCAGCCTCGTGGGGATCCCGTAGGTTACAGAGTACGATGATCCATAGAGTTTGGTGATTTGGTTTTAATTTTTCATTTGAGCAAAGTTTAACAAATAATATTGGCTTTTCAGACAATCATTCATAGACTTTATTTTATAACATTAATTGCCATTGACTAACATAATAAATTTTAATTTCTCACCAATCCTTTATTATGAAGTTTTTCTCTTCACTCTTTTTTTCTATTTGCTTGTTTTTATATCCCTCTCCCTTCCTTTACTGGGGTTTGGGAGGTCTAGTGGTAAGGAGCTGTGCTGACAACCCAAAAGTCACAGGGTTCAAATCCATCAGCTGCTCCCCATGGGAAAGGTGGGTGATCTCCTCCTGTGTGATTTACTGCCTCTGAAAACCTGCAAGAAAGTCAGCTATGTATGGGTCATTTCCGGCTTCATGGTACAAAACAACCACCCTCCCTTTAACAGCTACTTAATCTGCTTTCCTCCAAAATTACAATAAAAATATTATTTAGAAAGCAACAGAGGAACTCACCATATAAGGTTCATGAAAATACCCCCAAACAAAAAAACCAAGCCCACTGCCATCCAGGCTATTCTAACTCAGCAGACTTGGAAGTAGAATTGCCCCAGAGAGTCTCCAAGGCTGGGACAGACTCTTTAGAAAGGCAAATTGTCATATCTTTCTCCCATGGAGTAGCTGGTGGGTTTGAACCACCAACTTTTAGTTTAGAGGCCCAGAGTTAATCCTTTTTGCCACTAGAACTTGTTAAAAGCTGTGATCACTAAGATCAATCACAGTCAACAGACCCACCCCGGAACTCCTTCCAGCAGGTCTGTTTCATCATTCTCCCCTGGAATCAGCCGTCCAGCCCTGCTCCCAGACCCAGATTCACCGCTCCCAGGACAATTCAATTGAGATAGTTACCCAACAAGATGAACATGCTTGACTTGTGTGCTCAAAAAATGGTTATGATGGTAAGTTTTACCAAAACAAACAAACAGAACCCCACTGCCCTCGATTTGATTTCAACTCAGTTACTCATGTTTCCAGAGATTATAAATATCAATAAACAGCATCATTACTATCAGATACAAGTAAAATCTTGCTGAAGATTATTCAAAAATGGCTGAAGGCAAAAAGTCAGGATAATGATAGGCAAGTTCCACGGGTGATTAATTTTATAAAACATAGTGCATGAGAATGATTGTATGAAACAATGCGACTGAACAATAGTGTGACACACAATGTATATGAACTTTGTAAACAAATCAATAAAAAAATTATATATATTTTTTTTAAAGGTTAAAAACCCCTATGGCTTAAGTTACTGGCGGAGAACTGCCAGAAGATCTAGTCGGATTCAGAAGAGGCCAAGACTGTCAATCTTTATGGGACTAACTGTTTCATCTTTCTCCCACAAAGTGACTGGTAGGTTTGAACCACTAACCTTTATGTAACTAGACAAACACTTTAAACACTGTATCATCAGAGTTTCTTCTATAAAGATGACAGCCTTAGAAAGCTATGAGGCAGTTTTACCCTGCCCTACAGGGTCTCAGTGAGTTAGAACCTACTTGACGTCTACACAACATGGACAAGGGCAAGCCTGTGGAGTCCATCTGCTTGGAAGGTGGAATTCTGGGGTGTGTGGAAGTTGGGGTGACCACCCAAGCTATTTCCCTGAAATGGTTTTTGGATGCTAAGCTTTGAGGAAACTGGTGCCCTAAATTTGTCACCGTCAAGTCAAACTGGTGCCATGGTGGTATAATGTATTATGTGGTAGTCTTCTAATGGAAAGGTCAGTGGTTTGAATCTACCATCCACTAGGGGAGATAGATAGACAGTTTCCTCCCACAAAAAAGTGACAGCCCAGAGACCCAATGGAGGGTGATCTTGGGTAGAATACACTCCACAGCAGTGGGCTGGACTGGATTCAAGTGAAGTGATGGTTTGATAAGTAGCCTTATAGACTCTTCAGGAATTCTTTACATGTAGTCAGATTCTATCAACAGAATCATCAAAGGCTAGAGTTATAATTTCACAGCAAATCAGTACTCATAAATCAGCACTAATAAATCTTGTTCTTCAAAATGTTACTGACTGTCCTGACCACAAATTGTCTTATTTTTTTAGATCAGTTGTGTTCTTGTTCTTCTTTCATGACAACATCAACAATTGGAGTAGAAGTCTAAAATGAAATAATAAAAAAAAAGAATCTTTAGAAGTCTATGATCCTTAATCATTCTCCAATGCTGGGTCTGAACTTCCTCTGTGGCTCAATTTCCTTGTCAAACAAGAGGCAGGCGAAGGTGAACAATAATACCAGGGAGGAATACACGTCTTAGAACAATCAACCATCAACCATACAAGATCAAAAGGGCTACGTTTGCCCAGGGATAAAGTTCAGAAGTCAGGAAGGGATAGGAAAGAAAGATGAGTGAAAATGAAGAAGAAGTGGGTAGAGTATGGTTCCATTGCTAAGACTATAATCAGTGTCACAAAGCAAAACATGCATAAACTGTTGAATGGAAAACTAACTTCTTAAACTTTCACTCAAACTGCAGTACAAATGTAAAACAAAAGAGAACCTGTGGAAGTTCTTTCCTTCTTGGAACATTTTTTTCACTCCTAAATGGACATGTTAGGGAGATTTGGTGGCTTAATGGTAAGGAATGTGCTTGTCAACCCAAGCATATGAGGTTTGACTCCACCATCTACTCTACAGGAGAAAGATGGGCAATCTCCTCCCATGAGATTTACTGCTTCTGGAAACCCATGGGTAAGTGGGTAAGCTATGGGTAAGTTCCAACTCAACGGCACAACAACAGCAAGTGGGCATGTTAACTTGGTTTGCAAAATAGTCCTATGAAATAAATGCCTTAGATAGATTTCTGTTATTAGCTTCCCATGATTTTTGCTTCAACAGAACCCATTTAGCAGGACCACACATTCTGCTTCCATTAAGATTATGGACAATAAGGGGAGCTCTGGTGGCCTACTAGCAAGGAGCTGCAACTACAATCCCAGAGGTGCACGGTTCGAATCCACCAGATGCTCTGCTGGGGAAGGAGGGACAATCTCCTCCTGTACCAGTCAGATCTGATTTGACGGTACACTCACACAAAAATAATAATTTAAAAATCTATAATAAAAAAAAATATTACGGACAAGAACCTAGTAAGGAACAGTCCCCCGTGGTACGTAGGAGTTGGAATCAACTCAGCTGCCATGGGATTGATTTTCTCTTTTGTTGTTTAGCATGTGCGTCATTTCCAAGGGTGCCCTGGTGATGTAGTCCCTAGGGAGCTGGGCTGCAAACCCAAGGGTTGTATCCTCTCTGGAGATTTGAATCCACTAGTGGGTCCATGAGAAAACGATGAACAATCTCCTCCTGTGTGGTTTACAGCCTTGGAAACAAACTGAACTGTCACCGATGAGTTAGTTCTAACTGGACAGCACTGGATTTGAGGTATTTTTGTTTGATCTTTCTAAATGTACTTCCCAATGCATCCACTTTCAGCAGCTGAGCTAGTCGAAGGCTGCAGGGCTGTGGATGGAGACATTTAGACTGGAAAGATTTCTGACTGAAATAACTGCCACAGACACCTCTCACAGAGCAAGACAAGACCACCCACATGAAGGATGGCTGCAAGGTTTATTCAATTCCGGCATCTGAGGGCTATTTTAACTCTGCCTTTTTCTCCTTTTAAATCTCATAAAGGTAGAACTAAAGCAAATTTTACTGTAATATAGTAAAAAAGCAAACCACCCTTGGGCTGTGGTTCCAGTAATTATCTCAATGTGCTAATGAGAGTCTTCAGGGGAACAGCATTAATTAATGGGTGAATGTCACTTTAATAAATGTATAGGCAATTTTCTAAATGCAGATGGCAGAGTCTGTCCTGATGGTGCTTCCTAGAGCCACTCAATATGGTAAGTGTCTGGGGAAAGTGGTTAATTTGTAAAATGCTTCATGATCCTGATTAGAAGGGAAAGAATGGTTAGGTTTGCTTTCCAATGTATTATTCATCTCTCACACCCAAGAACTCCACCACTCTTCCCTCTCATCCTAGGACTTTGCTATCTCCTATTGTCCTGAACCAAGAAGGCACCTTTCTTTGGGAAGAGCTGGTGAATATTCTGTTTCTAATCCCATGGTAAACTCACATGGTGCTGTCAAGTTGATTTCAACTCATGGTGAAACATGCCCACTCCCCCAGTCCTGCACCATCCCCATAACCACACTTGTGCTCAGGCTTCTTCCAACCGCCATGTCAATCCACTTCACTGAGACTCTTCCTGAGTTTTGCTGACCTTCTATTTTACCAACCATGATTTTTGGTCCCTCTTGATGACATTCCCAAAGTATGTGTGAAAAAGACTTGCTGTCACTAAAGGAGCCTCCTGGCTGTACTTCATGCAAGATAGATGTGTAGTCATAAAGGAGCAGAATTTGCTCTTAATCAAGATCAAGATCAAGATCAAGATCAATGGCACCAGGTTAGAGAGAATGCCTTCCAGAGAATCTAACCTTCCATAGTCTCCAAGGTCATTGTTTCTTTCAGAAATAATTTGGGAGTTCTGGGACCTAGTGGTAAGGAGCTACAATCCTGACCTGAAGGTACACAGTTCGAATCCACTAACTGCTCCATGCAGAAAAGTTGGGCAATCTCCTGTGCAAGTTTCAGCTTCTGAAAACCCTTTTGAGGGTTAGATATGATTTTGACTCAACAGTACACAACAACAACTCAGACAGGCAGGATTTTGTTCTGTTGTATGTATGTGGTTGTAAGTACAGGGTCACTCACTATGAGTTATAGTTAACCCAATGGTACCTAATACAACTCAGCCATAGAGAGAAGTTCTGATGCATATCACAACATAAATGAACCCCCCAAACAGCATGCTAGGCAAAATCAGACAGAAGGACAAATACTGTACTGTCCCACTTATGTGATGTAGGGAAATGGAAACCAAAGAGTATTAGTGGTTACCAAGGTGAGAGGGAGGTGGGGATGGTTACCAAAGAAGGGCCATCTCAGTTTAGGAGCTCTGAGCTGTTAGGCTAATGGAATAATCTAGAAAAGGAGGTTTATGGTTGTTTGACACAATGAGTGTAATCAAAACATGACTGAATGATACATGTGAAAAATTGTTAAGTTGGCAAAAACTTTGTTACATGTATTTGTACCACAGTGAGAAAATGAAAATTTTTAAGATGAGAGGACTTTTCTAGAAGTTGGTCATGTATATTTGAAAGCACCAGTGAGGGCCTAAGTGAAAAGAAGAGGTGACTTCTTTACTTAGAACTAACCCTCTGGGCAGAGTGCATCTCTCTATTTCCAAGTGTACAAATCAAAGAAACAAAGTAGGAATACAGGCTCTTATTTGAGGAAAAAAAATCCTAGCCATCAAAATTGACTCTCTCCCCAAGGATGTAACAGAGGCTTTCTTGTGTCTAGGGGACCAGGTGGCACAGTGGGGTAAGCATTGGGCTGCTAACCAAAAGGTAGGTTGTTTGAATCTACTCCATTGGAGAAAGTTGTGCCTCTACAACCAGGAGAAGATAAAATAGATGAATGGGACCTTCTAAGAATCAAATCCCTATGCACATCCAAAAACTTCTCCAACAGGGTAAAAAGGGAAGCCACAGACTGGGAAAAAGTATTTGGTAATGACATGTCAGATAAGGGACTTATATCCAGAATTTATAAAATACTTGAGCACCACAACAAGATAAAGGTAAATAATCCAATAGAAAAATGGGCACAGGATTATGAACAGACACTTCACCCAAGAAGACATTCAGATGGCCAACAAGCACATGAAGAAATATTCAAAATCCCTAGCTCTAAGAGAGACGCAAATCAAAACAACTATGAGATATCATCTCACCCCAGTCAGAATAGCAAAATTTAACAGAACAGCAAGCAACAAATGCTGGCGAGGTTGTGGAGAAACTGGAACCCTTATTCACTGTTGGTGGGAGTGTAAAATGGTGCAACCACTGTGGAAGGCTGTATGGCACTTTCTCAAAAAGTTGCAAATAGAGATACCTTTTGACCCAGCAATTCCAGTACTGGGAATATATCCCTCAGAGACCATAACTGACATCCATGCAGATATATGAACACCCATGTTTATTGCGGCTCTGTTCACAATAGCAAGGAGTTGGAAACAACCCAAGTGCCCATCAACAAACAAATGGATAGAGAAGCTGTGATATATTCACACAATAGAATACTACGCTGCATTGAAAAACAAGGAACTCATGCAATATTATTCAAAATGGGTGAGCCTGGAGGACATTATGCTGAGTGAAATATCTCAGATGCAAAAGGACAAATATTGCATGGTGCCACTGTAGTAAAATGGGACTGATATCAGGGTTGAGGTAAGACTGAGAAAAACTGGATAAATTGTGTATACTGCACTGAAACAGATGAGGGAGTGAATAATTTAAAAGCGATGTATGATAGGGTCTTATGGTTATCACAGGAGTCCACAGTTAAGGTTGCATAGTGGAATGTACTTGGGGCGGTGGGAGGGGTGCGGGGGGATTGTGTACCAGGGAAGGAGTGTTTCTTTTACTTTTGAAAGAGAGGAGCGAACTGTGGGGGGGGGGGATGGGTGGGGAGAGAAGTGCAGCAATGAATGAATGGAAATCCAAAATCTCTGTAAATGTTCATTAAAATTATTTTTTAAAAAAAAGAAAGCTGTGCCATTCTCCTCCCACAAAGATATTCAGCCTTTGAAACCTCATGGATGATTCCCAAGGATGAAACCTTCCATGTGTTAGAATTGACTCAACCACAATGGGTTTAGTTTTTGGTAGCTTCTGTTGGTTGGATTCAAAGAAATAGGTCTCTCCAGTTCAATGGAAATGCCTTACTTAGGTCTCAGGGTTTAATGAATCAGAACGGGTAAATGTTCTATGATGGTTACTTGTTAAGGGGGAAAGCACTGAATGACAAGAACACCCCTTCTGCCATTTATATATCTTGTTCAGCTTCTACATTTTTAGGTGTTTAATACACTCACTGGAGACTTAGACATGATCATGCATGAGTAAGTCTTCATGTATATTCACTATATGACTGAGGAATTGTAAACTCTTCAGTGGAAACCCCATGCATTTTCTATCCAGAGATGGGAGGGGAATCATCACATTAAAAGGATTTCTTTCTGTTTGTTGTTGTAGGTGATTTTGAGTCAAGTATCATCCACACCAATCCTATGCTACAGATCTGAACCCTGTCCTATCCTGGGCTGTCCTCACACTTCCTGACACACTCAAGCACATTGTGACAGTCAGTCACCATGCCAATTCATCTGATCAAAGATCTTCCTTTCCTTACCATCTCTCCTCCTTTCCAAGCATAATGTCCCTTTCCAAGGAATAGCCTCTCTTAGCAAGAAGCCCTACAGTATGTGAGAGGAAGCTTCATCTAACCTTTGCCTCCAAGGAGCACTCTGGCTGCACTTTCTCCAAGACATATCTGTTTGTTCTCTTGGCAGTCTATGGGGCATCCAATATTCTTCTCCAATCCCACAGCTCAAAGGCATCAATTCTTCTTCTTCTTCTGTCATCCTTATCATTGTCCAGCTCTCAGATGCATAGTTAAGTAACTGAAAAGATCATGGCTTTTCTTTATACAAAGAAGGGGAAATCATCCCTTCAACCGATTAATAATTTATTCATTTAATCAGATTTTATTGTGATCTGCCAACCAGTTGGGCCCCAGCTCATGGCAGTCCCTACACAGTAGAACAGAAGGTGTCCCAGTCCTATACCATTCCCATAATCCGTGGCAGAAAGGACTGCTGTGATAGTTTCCACCAGTTGAGTTTCCAAAGCAGATCACCAGACCTTTCTTCCTACTCTGTCTCAGTCTGGAAGCTCTGCTGAAACCTGTTCAACATTAGAACAACCCACAGCCCCCACTGACAGCAGACAGTGACAGCACGAGGTGCATCAGCTGGGAATCATACCCAGGTCTCCTGAATGAAAGCTGGGAATTCTACCACTGACCCACCACTGTCACTACTAGTCAGATGTTGACTTTCTGATCAGTAGATTCTGAATTCCACTTAGCACCACAACCCAGTACTATCACTGACTGGAAATAACAATTTTTTTTTAAATAAAAGAATGAAATGTTGTTGTTGTTATGTGCCATTGAGTCATTTGTGACTCATAGCAACCCTATATACAAGAGCCCTAAACCCTGCTCTATCCTGTGTCAATCTTATTGTCTCTGACACACTTATCCCCTATTACTCTAGTTACTGAATCAATTCATCTCATTGATGGTCTTCCTCTCCTACGCTGTCCCTCCACCCTCCCAAACATGATGTCCCTCTCCAAGGACCAGTCTCTCTTTGTAACATATCCAAAGTATGTCAGACGAAGCTTCAGAATCCTTGCCTCCACAGAGCAACCTGGTTTCACCCTTTCTAGAACAAACCTGTTTGTTCTTCTAGCAGTCTATGATGCAGTCAACACTCTTCTCCAGCACCACAGCTCAAAGGCATCAATTCTTTGGGAATATCAAGTGCCCATACCTCAAAGCAAACTCACTTCCATAGTCTAAACCACTGTAATCCTCCATTGGGTTTCTAAGGCTGTAAATCTTAACAGGAGGAGACTGTCCATCTTTCTCCTGCTGAGTGGCTGGCGTGTTCCAACTGCCAACCTTTCCATTGTTGTTAGATGCTGTTGAGTCAACTATGACTCATAGCGACACTATGAACAACATTGGAACCTTGTCGGAGCCTGTGCCACCCTCATGATCACTGTTACGCTTAAGTCCATTGTTACAGTCAACGTGTCAATCCATCTTAGTGAGGGTCTTCCACTCTTCTGCTGACCTTCCGCCTTTCCTAGCACAATGTCACTGGCCAACCCCTGGTCCCTGCAGATAACACACCTAAAGGACATGAGAGGAAATTTCCCCAGGTAGCTTTCACAGCCCAACATTTAACATACAATGCCACCACAGTGCCTTCAAGTGCCCCAACCTAGATGAAAAAAACCAAGCTTAAAGAAGTTGGGCCACTTGCCCAAAGACAGTGGCTGAGTACTTATAACCCAGCCAGTCCACTGCCATTGAGTCGGTTCTGACTCACTGCAGCCATCCATCAGATTCCTGATGCTGTAAATATTTACAGTAAGATATTTGTCCATCTTTCCCTTGAGAAACTGATCATAGATTTGAACTATCAACCTTTAGGTTGTTGTTGTGTATCATTAGAGTCATAATCAACCCATAGCTGACCCTCTGGTGGGTTTTCAGAGGCACTTAATCGCATGGGAGGAGATTGCCCATCTTTCTCCTACAGAGCAGCTGGTGGCCTCGAACTGTGTGCCTTTGAGATTGTGGACTAGCTTCTTGCCACTAGGCCACCAGAGCTCCTTACCTTATGTGCCGTCAAGTCACCTGCAACTCATAGTGACCATATGTACAAGAGCCCTAAACCTTGCTCTACCCTGTGCCAATCTTATTGTCTCCGACACACATACCCTTATTACCCCATCAATTCATCTCATCAAGGGTCTTCCTCTTTTGCGTTGTCCCTCCACCCTCCCTAGCATGACGTCACTCTCCAAGGACTGGCCCCTCCTTGCAATATGTCCAAATTATGTCAGATGGAGCTTCAGAATTCTTGCCTCCAAGGAACAGCCTGGTCTCTCCAGAATGAACCTCTTTGTTCTCATAGCAATGCAAGGTATATTCATACTCTTCTCCAGCACCACAGCTCAAAGGCTCAATTCTCCTTCTAACATCCCTAGTCACTGTCTGGCTTTAGCAATTCAATTATGTTCCATACTACGCTGCCAGGGTTATTTATTGCAGCAGAAGAAAGCCCTAGCCAGCCACTCGACCAGAAAAATAGACACAACATGGGCTCCTAAAAGAGGAACAACAATGAAGCCCTACTGTCTTTGATTCGGTTGAGTCTTAGTGACCCTCCACCATCCCTCCAAGGCTGTAAATCCTACCAGAAGAGACTACCTTATCTTTCTCTTGAGGAGCTGTGTAGGTTTGAACTGCCGACTTTTTCGTTAATAGCCCAACATATAACTCTCTAAGCCACCAGGAGAAGAGAGCTGAAGTCTACTTGTTTGTACTTTTCATGCCAACCCTGCAGTGTGTGGGCTTCTGAGATCCAGGCATTTATGCAACGACACTGCTTTCAGGCTGACTGGGAGCTCAGCTGGGAAGTAAATAGGATGCTAAAATTAGCAAAGTGGAGCCACTCTAGCAGCATGGAGAAGCCAGCACTACAGCATCAGGATCAATAGCCTCTCCTTCACCAGATGCAGTGTCTGAGTCTCCTGGGACCACCGCCTGACCCACCAGTCCCAGCCAGCCATGCTCACAGCAGAATGGGTGTCCTTTCAGAATCCAGCTCAGAGAGAAATGCAGTCCCGATTCTCCCCATGGCATTGTTTACTAGAAGCTGGACAATGAAAAATGAACAAACAGTTTGGATAACTCTTGCTGGGAGTTAGGTAAAAGAGGACTGAGGCATGGATAGAGCCAGCCCATCCTTGCAAAAACTACTAGGCTGGGCCCTGTTCAGGGGCTCTGGTGGAACCAGGAGTGCCCCATTTGTGCGTAAGGACTCAAAGACTGTTATCTCTGGCAAGGAGTCTTGACTGAGCAATGGTTAAGCATGCAGCTGTCACAGAAAGGTTGGTGGTTTGAACCCATCCAATGGCTCCACAAGAGAAAGACTTGGTGATCTGCTCCTGTAAAGATGACAGCCACCCTAGAAAATCTTACCTGGTGGTTCTTCTCTGTCACATGGGGTTGTCATAAGTTGGAGTTGATCCAACAGCCCTCTGGCCATTGTCCTCTCAGGGGCCACCTGTACTGTTGCCAAAGCCATTTGGTCCATACAAGAATGGGCAGGAAGCTTTTCTCAAAAACTTCATGTTCAAAAATGCTTGCAGCCCTTGGGGTATCTGTACTGGGGGCAAGAAGTCAGCTTTTGGGTTTAAAGTCTGACAAATCCTGCCACTGTGTTCTAAAAAGATACAGCTATTATTGCAATATTAACACTGTATCTTCTTACAACTCCAAAACCCGCTGCTGTTGACTTGGTTCTGACTCATCCATCATGTTTCTGAGTCTGTAAATCTTTATTTTACAACAGGAGACTGCTCATTTTTCTTCAATGGAGAAGATAGTGGACTTGAACTTCCAACCTTTCAGTTAGCAGTTCAACATGCTGTGCACTATAACACCAGACCTCTTCTTCTTACAATTTGGCATCTAGGTGTGTTGCTGTTGTAACTGTGTCGATTGGTTCAGGGACTTGTAGGAGCTGGTGAGTCCCAGGTCTGTGGGCCAGATGTCAGAATAGAGACGTCTCCTGACTCCTGTTTGGAGCTGATAAACTCAAGATCAGCAGGCCAGACAGCAGGCTGCTGGCTAGGAAGGCTGATGAATCCAAGATTGACAAGTAAGATGACAAATTACTTGGTCTTGAAGGCTGATAAATCCAAGATCAATAGCCAATATGGCAGACTGGTGGCTCAAGTCCAAAGAACTGGAGCTGATGAGCCAGATGCAGGACTCTTGTTGAGACAAAGCTAGCCAGCTTTGCAGAGTCCTCCACATGTGTGTTTGATGCATACTATATCATTGTTTGATGGAGGTCATAACCCTGACTCTACATTGAATTAGGCTGATGAAGGCAGTTGAAGGGTGTCATATCTGACCCTAATTATCTCATATTGAATAGGGGCTGATCATGTCAGATCACATCATGAGAAGTAACTACATCACTGATACATTAATTACATTATTACATGAACACCAAACCAGAGAATCATTGTCAAGTTGACACAGAGTCTTTGACCATAATAAGCATCTACCTCATAGCATTGCTGTGAGCATTCCATGACATCATGCACATAGCCTGGTACATAATAGTACTGTTCTCACTCCCACTGGGTCAGCTCGGATTCATGGTGACCTTATATATAACAGACTGAAGCATTGCTTGGTCCTGTACTACTGCCATGGTCTCTGAGATGTATGAACCCATCACATGGCTGTTAGCCCGTCCATCTGTGGGGCGGGCAAAACACATTTTTTTGCCCAATGACTCTGATTTCCACCACATGGCTGGGTAGGAATGTGCACATCAGCTGGGTAAATGACTCATGATGGGGTTTGTCCATGAGGTTTAAACTGAGCAAATTTAGAAGCAAAACTAATGGGAATCTCACTACCAATCATAAAGAAAAGCCAAGAATGTACTTTGTACCCTTTGGGGCCAGAGATTCCTGTGCACCTCAGATGGGGCCTAGACTAGAGCAGTAGCGGTAACAGCGGGGAACCAGAGGCTGAAATGAGATCGAGCTGACCCAGAAGTGCTGCCTCATGGAGCCAGAATAGGACCCTTCCCCTAAGATTGCTGGAGGAGTGGGGAGGGGAGGAACCATAATTGGGGGGCATTAAGAGAGCATTATATTTACGGCATTGAAATCTATGGGGGAGAGAATAGTCTAAAAGTATTATATTTTAGGGCATTATTTTTATCGTAGGAGTATGCAATGAGGGTTGTAGAGTGGATTATATTTGGGGCTAGGGGGTGGGGCTTGGAGAGGTACAGGGGGGCGGATTGTGTACCAATGAGGGAGTTTTTCTTTTGCTTTTCAAGGAGAGGAGCAA
>NW_006399884.1:9357745-9358965 GCF_000299155.1 Elephantulus edwardii | reverse complement strand
GCATACTTGGTAAGCTATCCGGACTGAGGAATCGTAACCTGTTAACTTCCCGGTTCTGAGTTCTGTGTGGTCATTGCAGTGGATTCTTGGACTCAGTAGTAAAACAATGAGAATCCTGGAAGGGATGGTTGGTGTTAGAATTAGTGGAAGTGGATGCAGGAGTTTGGAGCTATGTCTGCTTGTGGAAATAGGTTTCATTCTGTGGGTATTGCTGAGTGGGGACAGTTCCCTCTTGAGAGGCTAGCGGAGCTCCGACTAGGCCATCCTCATGCTGCCGGCACTCTTTTTACACACATTAGCTTAGTGAGCATTCCTGGACAGAAATTCAGCTGTCTGAGATCAAGGAGTTTCATTAGCAGTAATACCAGTGCAAACAGCATAGGGGGCCAGAGAGCCTACCACGGGACTATGGTGGCAGAATTCAACAGGTAAGGAAGGCTGACCCAAGGTCCTGAAGGCCAGTGGATTGCAATAAAAGGAGCTCTGGTCTGTGACAATAGGGCTCACCCCAAGACTGACCTTGAAGTTCTGTTTTGCATTTTCTTTGGCAGCAAGATGGAGACAGATGTCAGTGGGGCCTGGGGTGGGCAGAGGGCATCATGAGTGGATAGTGCATGTCTTCGTAGCTTTAAGAAAAACAAAAAACCAATCTCACTGCAGTTTAGTCAATTTCTATTCAGAATGTCCCTGTAGAACAGAGTGGAAGTGCTCCACAGAGTTTCCAAGGAGAAAGTGCAGTCAGCGTGCTCCTTCAAGGCAAGGAAGAAGCTTCATCTCACATATTTGGGCATGTTGTTAGGAGGGGCCAGCCCTTGGAGAGGGACAACGTACCTGGAAAGATAGAGGGTCAGAGAAAGAGAAGAACACGCACCCTCAATGAGTCGGGTTTACACCGTGACCTCAGCAATGGGCTCTAGTGTGTCAGAGATGGTGCGGGTGGCACAGGACAGGACAGGCTTCAGACCTGTGTTTCAGAGGGTCGCTTTGAGTTGAACTTGACTCAACAGCACCTAACAGCAACAACAACAGCCTTAAAGGAAGCAGACTGCCCCATCTTTCAAGGAGCTAGTGGTGGATTTGAGCCATCATTGCCAAGATTTGAGGTCAGAAAGTTTTCCTGAACTTTCCCATTTGTTCACCTTTAGGGAGAAAAAGCTTGATCAAAGACATATTTACCCTCGCACTGCTGCTTCTTGAAAAGAAAAGGAAAGGAAAAGGGG
>NW_006399884.1:9318397-9357645 GCF_000299155.1 Elephantulus edwardii | reverse complement strand
AGGAGAGGAGAGGAAAGGAAAGGAAAGGAGAAGAAACAAAGCCCAACAAACCAAACTTCTTTTATTGTTTGTTGTTGCTGCTGCTAATGATAATATATACAACAGAAAATATGCTAACCAATTCAACACCTTCTAAATGTATAGCTGAGTGGACTTGATTCCTTTCTTCATTGTGCAGTCATTCTTACCTTCCTTCTCTGAGTTATTCCTCTTCTGTTAATATACAGTCACTTGTCCCCCCTAAGGCTTCTATCTCATCTTTTGAGTTGCTATTGTCAATTTGATCCTATCTTGTTGCTGGGTGCCTGGCAGTTGAGGATGACTCACAACACTGTCTGAGCACAAATCTGAACCCCCTGTGGCACCCTCATCATCTCTGACACACTTGAGTCCACTGTTGCAGTTACTGTGTCCATTCATCTCATTGAGGGTCTTCCTCTTTTTCTTGGACCCACCATCTTTTTAAGCATGATGTCCCTCTTCAAGGAACAGGCTCTCCTAGCAACATGTCCAAAGTATGTGAGATGGAACTTTGTCACCTTTGTCTCTGTGGAGCATTCTGAGTGCACTTTCTCCAGACATTTCTATTCCTTTGGTAGTCCTTGGGATATTCAGGACTCTTCTCTAACAACACACCTCCTGTATAGATGGTTCGTTCAAAAGCACAAGGCTCAACGAAGATGTTCAATACTACTGAAGCTAAACTATTGTTTGGTTTTACAAAGACTTCAGGGTACCGCTTGGATTTAAAGATTCTCTCAGGACAATGGCCCCAAGAATCCTAGTCTCCATGAACACAGAAAGTATGGATTTCTTGAGAACTTAGAATTATGTTCTGTAATTTTCTTCTTTTGATGAGTTTTTTTTTTTATGAACGTGTCTATGGTCTAGATAACAGATTCTGTTTGATCAAACTGTTTGGTAACAGCAGCCTGGCACTGTCTGGTTGTTCATGGAGGCGTTTAGCTGTAAGGCCCATTTCTTACTCCTGTTCCTGACTCTCCTTCATCTGATCTAGGAGAAGAGTCAGCTGTTTTGCCTGTTGCTTCAGCCCAGTTAATCAGAGGGAGACAAAATCCAATTTTTGTTCTCTCTCTATCTGATTTTTCACTAGAAGCGTAAGGAGTGAAGATGCCAGTGCAAGGCATGTCTGTAGGAGAGTTTAAGTTCATAGTTTAGGTTTTAAAATGGCAATTTGAGCCCATTACAGACCGATTATGCTACTGACATACATGGAAAACAGTGCATTAGCCTATTTCCTTTCCCGTAAAGAGCGGTAAAAGCCAGCGTGATTTTTGTAGAATGAGGTTGCCTGGGCTCGGAAATTACTCTGGCAGCTCCAGAAGTCAGCATGATGGGGTCAGAGCAGGACAAGGACAGGCTGAGATGGGTGTAAATTCATTAATCTTCACATTCTCAACCATCTGAGGACGTAGGGATTGTAATGATGGAGAAGTTGAGACTGAGGAAGTGGTAGCACCAGAAGTTCATTGACTCACACTCCTCAGAGTAGTACACACGGCAAGGGATTGGACTACTAGCCAAAACATTTATGGTTTAAATCCACCCAGAACCACCTTGGAAGACAGGCAGGCTAGGTCTGGAGAAAGGTTACAGCTTTGAAACACTGTGGAACACAATTTGGCTCATTACGCGTGGGCTCATATGAGTGAGAGATGATCTGTAAGCCAGTAGCAAAGGGAAACCTCCCAATGAGATGGGCTGACACAGTGACAGCAACAGGGCCTTGGACGTGGCAGAGATCATGACAGCAGCACAGGACAGGCCACGTTTTCAAACTCTTGTTCCTAGGTTTCCATGAGTCATAGTTTACTTGCTGGTACCTAACAACAGCAACTTAACCATTTGTATCACACAGGAACATTTTAGGGCTGTAAAAACCTAAAAATAAGGGAACTCTGTTGTCCTAGTCAATAAAGAATAGTGCCTAATGTTCCCACAACACACATGTGTATTGAACAACTGAGGGAACACACACTTTCAGCTCATTCCTTGACCTTTCGACTTCCTTCCAATGACTCAGCTTCCTTATTGAGAACCAAGAGTAATGAAATGATCCAGCCCTCAGGGAAAACACTGTAAAGAATTCATTTCATTATTCAGAGTGCTTTGAACTCTTGCGGGTTAAGGTTGATTATTACAATGATCATCATTTGAACACTAGATATAATTATCTCATCATATAGTTTGCCAAGAAACCTTTACCTTGAAAAACCATTATTTGCAATTTTACAAATTGGGTGGGCCCAGCCAGGTCAGCATACTACTAGGAGACTTTTGAAGTGATCCTGGAGATTTCTGGGATAGAGATTTCTAGACTCAGAGTCTCTGAACTTTTAAAGGCACAGTGGGTGGAGGAAACGTGGTTCCTGAAAGGTTCTTTGCTCCAAGTCAATAAACACCACAGCAAAATGGACTATTTCTCAAAAGACAGCTTCCCAAGTGTAAACCCTCACATTCCATGCAGGAGACCTGGATTTGATTTCTGACCACTGAGCTTCAGGCATAGCTTCAGAGCAGCCATAATATAATATCACAGGTAGGTGGCTTTAACAAAAATTTATTAAAGTGTAGGAGGTTAAAAGTACAAACTAAGGATGCTGGTGCTTGGGGAAGGCTTTCTCTGTTAGTTGTAGAGGAAGATCCTTGTTTCTTTCTGCAACCATAGGTATAGTGTTCCTTTGTTCTTGTTAGATGCAGGTGGGTCAAATATGACTCATAGCGATGCTATGAATGATAGGTCTGAACCCTGTCCTATCCTGTGCCATCCTCATCATCTCTGACACACTTGAGCCCGCTGCTGAAGTCACTGTGTCAATTTATCTCATTGGGAATCTTCCTCTTTTTTACCATCCTGGTCCCTCTTCAGGGAATAGCCTCTCCCAGCAACATTCCTGAAGTATTGTAGCAGCAGCTTGTATATAAAACGTTAGAGAAACTATTTTATTTTAACACCAAAGAAGCCATTTTGTTCTGACAGCCACTTTATGACATGTTGTTGTTGTTGTTATGTGCCGTCGAGTCACCTGTGACTCATAGCGACCCTGTGTACAACAGCCCTAAACCCTGCTCTGTCCTGTGCTAATCTCACTGTCTCTGACACACCTACCCCCATAACCCCAGTCACTGAATCAATCCATCTCATCGAGGGTCTTCCTCTCTTGAGCTGTAACATGTTTTACTAAGCTTTATGTTCTAGTATGAGCTGTCCCAGCTTGGTTACCACTCCCTCTGCACCTGGCCCAGGGCCTGGACACTATGAGAGATCAGAAACAATAGCAACTTCTGAATGTGCAGAAAATCTCAACTGCCAACCACAGCGAACTTTGTGTAACCCCACCCCCACCCACCCACATTCTCTGTATATAAACCTGATCTTTGGGATCAGAATGGTTTGAGCATTAGCTGCCATTCTTGACCATGCACAATAAAGAGCTTTTTTGGTCCCTAAACTTTGGCTGAGTGTTTAGAATCTCTGGTTTCTGCCATAACAGTATGAGAGCTGAAGATTCGCCATCTTTACCCTGTTCTGAAAGGTGACTGGTCAAATTCACCAACCACTCTGAGGGAGAAAGATGCAGCCTAGCCTTTCTCCTAGAAAGACCACAGCCTTTGAGACCCTATGGCGGGGCTCTATGCTGTCCTATAAAGCTCTTATTAGTTGGAAGCTCCTCCACAGTAGTGAATATTTTTGTTTGGGCAGAGAATATAATTTAAGGCCAATACAAAGCTGAGATGTATTGTTTCTAAAATGCCTCCAACACTACTGTGTAGTGCTGAGCCTCTTCCCCACCTCACCTCAGGTCCTCATTTTTGCTATTTCTTTGTTGTTCTGTGGTCACCTGAACCTCACTACTATCCAGTTGTTTCTACCTCTTGGCATCTCTGTCTCGTTTCCAAGGTTATAAATCATAACGGGAGGAGACTGCCATCATTCATCCAAAGAGCACGTAGGAGGTTTGAACCATCAACCTGTTGGTTAGCAGCCCAACACATAATGAGCTATGCCACCAGTGCTTTGAGTTTTGGGGAGATTTCAGGTGGGTGGTTTGTCTTCAACCTCCTATGAATCCTTGGACTTTCTGAGCCATCCGTCACTCAGCTGGAAGAGGGGATAGAAGAGAATCCGGGAACAAAGGGGGAAATGCAAAGGACCCGGCACTGGGCTCTTTCTTGGGTGGAGAGGATCATGCTCACACACCTCAGGAACCACAGGCGACATGGTACCAGGTAAACCACTACCTTGAGAGGTCCATTGACTTTTCACTGTCTTACCCACCACCAACCAGTCTGTCCTGACACATAGTGACCCTGCAGGATGGAGTAGAAGTGCCCATAGGGTTTCCAAAGTTGTCATCTTTTCCACCTACACACTTACTTAGTCTAGATCTTTCACATAAATGGGATGGCACAAAATGCATCCTTGCGTGACTGACTTAATTCAATCAGCGTAATGTCTTCAGAGATTATCCATGTTGTCACATATAACCTGCCACATCTTTCATGGAGCAGTTGGTGAATTTGAACCACTGATGTTTGTTTGTTGTTGTTAAGTGCCATTGAGTTGTACACAACTCATAGTGACCCTAACGTCAAAATACCTGAACACTTGTATAACTTTCATCGTTTCTCCAAGTCCATAGGGTTTCCGGAAGCAAGCTTTTTCTGAAGTGGATGCCACTCCTGCTTCCAAGCATGTTTAATCGGGGAGCTCTACCAAACACTGTCCACCACGGGTAACCATGTCCGCCCATGCTTCAGGTTCTCATTGGCTAGCAGCCAAATTCTTTACCTATGTGCAACTGGGATTCCCTTCACTGTGTTGTTAGGCGTCATCATGTCAATTCAGAGCAAGCCAATGAACAGCAGATCTGAACCCTGCCCTACCCTGCACCGTCCTCACTATGTCTGCCATGCTCAGACTCACTGTTACAGTCACTGTGTCAGTCTGTCTTGTAGAGGGTCTTCCTCTCTTTCTCTAACCCTTAGTCTTGTTAACACGCCCAAACTGTGTGAGATGAAGTCTCACTGTCCTTGCCTGCGCTGGTTGCATTTCCTCCATGATAGATTTGTTTGTTCTTTTGGCATCCATTACTCAATACCCTTGACCAACACCACTGTTCAAAGGCTTCAATTCTTCTTTGGCCTTCTTTACTCATTGTTCAACTTTAAGAATCACAGAAAGCAATTGAAAAAGACCATGACTTGAATCAATCACATGTTAGTCTTAAACTGATGTCACTGCTCTTGAGCACTTTAGAGAAGCCTTTGACAGCAGAATACATGTCTTTTGATTTCTTGGCTTCTGTTACCATAAGTGTTGGTTGTGGATTCAAGCAAAATGACGTGTTGACAGCATCTGTCTTGACATTGCCTATTGGTCCAGAGGTGAGGATATTTTTCTTTTCACTGTGTTCGTAACTGCATTTACACAGCTCCTAGCTGCACTGTAGCCATGTGCAAAGTATACAACATTGCCTGGTAGAATGTGCTTATGTGACTGTTTCTCCTAAATATCCAGATCTGCTGGCAAAGTCCACAGGGTTTCATTAACCCAGAGCCTGGGCCTCACTGACAGTTTGAATCCAGCAGTGAGTCCTCAGAAAAAAGATGAGCAATCTCCTGTGTAATTTAGAGACACTGATAACTGACGAGAGAATCAACTATGAGTCAGTTCCAACCAGACAACAGAGAGTGAGACAGAGGTTTCCAGGCGGCCCTGATAGTATAGTGCATTTACTTCTGAGCTACTAATGCAATGGCCAGTGGTTTGAATTACAGCCTGGGAAGCCTAATGAAGCATGGCTATGAGTTGGAATTGACTAGACGATTTGGTTTTCAGGGACAATTCTTCCAACTGATGCTGAATTTCAGGAGAGAAAAACCTCTTCTCTGGCAAATTTCTGAGTCATGTAGTTCCCAGAAAATGATCCAGAAGCAGTGAGAAGCAACTCTCCATTAGGGAAACCTTCCGTGATGAGGCCTGGGACTGCTCAGGACAGCAGTGGGAGAAGCCTCAGATTCAGACCAATAGAACATTTTTTCCCGCAAAAGGAACAAACTCATTGTGATGTGAAAAACAAAAAAAGAAACATATAAAAAATTAATTTGTCATAGAACCAAAACATTTGCCATCTCAACCATCTTCATAGGTACGATGCAGTGGCATTAAGTATGGTTGTCACAAACAGCCATCACTGTTCGAAAACTCTCCCGTCACCTGTAAGTGTTGAATTTCAGTCCCCCTTAAACTGTGAGGTTTTCCCTGCTGTCTAACCCCCCTCCAATATCACTAACAAGGATTGACCTCTGTTTAGAAAGAAACCCTGGTGACATAGTAGGTTAAAGTATTAGGTTGCTAACTCACTGGTTTATAGTTCAAAGCCATTGGCCACTCTGTAGAAGAAACATAAGCAGTCTCCTCCTGTGAGGAGTTAGAGGCTCAGAAAGTCACTATGAAAATAAACTGACGGTAGTATGTTTCTACTTGTCTACCTTAGAGATTTTTTATGTAAATGAGATTGTACAAACTTGGTCCTTGTGTGATTGACTTACTTCCCTCAGCATAATGCCTCCTGGTTCCTTCCACGCTGTTGTGTACCAGGACTTCCTTTCTCATTGCTATTGTTACTGTTAGGTGCTGTTGAGTTGATCCCTACTAACAATGTTCCCGCTTAACAGCATGGAACTGCCCATAGTGTTTCCCGGGCTGCACAGACACCATGCTCAAGTGCTTGGCACATGGTGGCGTTTACAAATTGAAGGTCTGTGGCAACCCTTTGTGGAGCAAGTCTACTGGCATCATTTTTCCAAAAGCACATGTTCACTTTGTCTTTGTGTTTCATTTTGACAATTCTTACACAAGTTTAAACTTTTGCACAATGGACTTAATAGACTACACATAATGTATCTATGCCCTCAGAAACCAAAAAAAATATATTTATATAACTGGCTTTATTTTTACATTCACTTTATTGTGGTAGTTTAAACTGAACTAGGGAGCTCTGGGGATATAATCTGTGGCTGGTCGTGCTACTCCACGGAAGGCCATCTGGTTCAAATCCACCAGTAGCAGCTCCACAGGAGAAAGACGGACAATCTCCTCCTATGCGATTTATAGCCTCTGAAAACCCACAGGAGGGTCAGGTATGAATTGGCTCTGACTCAACGGTGGTTTTTTAAAAAAACTGAACTGACAATATTTCCAAGGTCTGCTGGTAACTTTGATGGAAGCCTATCACCAGGTGTTTATCCCGCAGAGCCATTGGGTAGATTTGAACCACTAACCTTTCGGCGAGCATCTGAGTGCTTAACCATTGCCCCACGAGGGCTCCTTCCGTATCCTCTCATGCCTGAGTACATGCTCCATCCTCTGTATATGGTGCGTTATCTCTCCATCCTTCCCAACAGAATACCCTTATCACCTCCAGGTGGCGCTACTCCTGCAGAGGTCTTAACCCAGCGCAGCATCCCCCTTGCACCCTCCGGAGGGGCCAGAGCTGCACCCAGCACTGTCCAGTGGGGCCGTCCTACTCGTCCGCCCAAGAGTCTTCATGCAGTGCTTTTCATCTGTGTTGTCCTGTTTGGAGCGCCTTTAAATTAAAACAATACCTGGCTGTGCGATGCTCTCATTGTCGCCCCTCGTCTGTTTACATCCAGCTCTCTTTAGGGACCCAAAGGCTGGAAACTGCGTCCTAATGGCCCAATTAGTCCTAATGCTGCGTCGTGTTGAATGTTTAGTTACCACCATATTGTGTACAGAACTAATTTTGGTGAAAGCAAATGAATGGTTAGGAAACAAACAAGGCTACTAGAAAATAATTATTTGGAGTGTCTCTCTTTGGTACCTGTGCAGCGAACTTCATTATAGTCAACAGCCTGTAAGCTGCTCGAGATAGCGGTATTTGTCATTTTCATAGAAACTTGATAATGACATTAATTTATCTTAATGGCCTGTTCTATTGTTATAAATAGTAAAATTAGCTTAAATTGTCTTGCTTTTGCTGGTTTTGGATGGCTGCAGAGGACCCTGGAGCAGCCTACGAGTAGATAATTTGGTGTGCTTGACAGATTTCCAATAATTTGTTATGTGGGGCATGAGTAATGCTAGTACCATTAATGTTCATTTTCCTCTAAATTCATTACTGTCCTTTTCCCTTTTATCTTTTTTAATGTCTGGGCCATTTTTCTATATTTCAAGTGGAGCCACAGAGCCTATTCATATTCAGCTGGCTATTAACAATCAGCAAACAGCGAACATCCTGTAGAGAAAAAAAAAACGAGTCCGGCAATGATGAGGCTGGTGGCTATTCAGGACGGAAAAGCAGGCCGAATGGGTGGCTTCCCGGTATCGGGCCCAGGTCTAATTGAGGCAAATGTAATTTTAAAGAAATTTAAATGTTTTCATTTGATGGCAAAGGTAAAAACATACTTGTCTTAGTTACCCAGTGCTGCTGAAACAGAAATACCACAAGGGAATGGCTTTAGCAAACAGAACATTATTTTCTCACCGGTTAGGTGGCTAGAAGCCTCTGTTGTTTGGTAGGTACCATTGAGTCAGCTCCAACTTATAGCAACCCCATGGGCAATTGAAGGAATCACAGCCCAGTCCTGTACCATCCTCACAATCATCACTATGTGAGGGCGATTGGAGCCCATTGTTGTAGTCACTGAATTAATCCGTCTCCTTGAGTCTTCCTCTTTCTTGCTAACCCTCTGTTTTCCTAAGCATGGTGTCTTTCTCCAAGGACAGATTCCTCCGGATAATATACTCAAAGTATAGAGACAAAGTCTCTCTATCCTCACTTCTAAGGAGAGTTGAGTGCACTCTTTGCAAAATAGCTTTTAGGAGCTCTGTTCTTTGTCTTTTCTACTTGTTTCCTAGCTTCTTGGAAATCTCTCTGTATCTTGGCTGATACCCACTTTGTCCTAGGCCACTGCCTGCTAGCTTCTTTTTAATCTCATATCCTTACAAAGATTTGACTCAAGACACACCCTACACAAATCTTGTCTTGTTAACCTAACAAAGACACCCATTCCCAAATAGGGTTATGACGATGTTGTTGGTAGGTGCTTTCAATCAAGTATAACTCAGAGGGATGCTAGGAACAACACATCTGAATCCTGGGCCATTCTCATCATCTCTGACATACTTGAGCCCATTGCTGCAGGCACTGTATCAATTCATCTCGTTGAGAGTCTTCCTCACTTTTGCTGACCCTTAACTTTTCCAAGCATGATAGCCATTTCCAATGCATAGTCCCTCCTAAGAACATGCCCAAAACGTGGGAGATCAACATTCACCATCCTTGCTTCTAAGGAGAACTCTGGCTGTACTTGATATTTGCTCACTTGCTTGTTTTTTGTGGTTTGCTGTTTGGGAGCTCTAGTGTCCTAGTGGTAAGAAGCTGCACTGCAGCCCCAAAGGCAAATCCACCAGCTGCCCTGCCCGAGGAGGACTGGCCATCTCCCCCTGTGAGATTTACTGTCTCTTAAACATTAGGGGTACAGGGAGCTCTATGGCTTGCTGTTGATAACAAGAACAGTGCTAGGGGTACAGGCAGCTATGAATCATACTTAACTCAACAGCACCTAACAGCAACAACATCTGGGATACAGGGAGCTCTGGTGGCTTGTTGTTGTTAGGTGCCTTTGAGTCAATTATTACTCATAGAGACCCCATGAATAATAGATCTGAAGCATGTCCTATCTTATGTCATCCTCGTCATCTCTGATACACTTGAGTTCATTGCTGCAGTCACCCTGCCCATCCATCATGAGGAAGGCGGGTCTTCCTCTTTTTCGCTGACTCTCTCCTCAAAGCATACTAACTGCACTTTCTCCAAGACATATCTGTTTGTTCTTTTGGCAGTTCGTTGAATCTTTAGCACTCTTCTGCAACCACAGTTCAAAGGCATCAATTCTTCTGTCGTCTTTATTAATTGTCCAGCTTTCAAATGCATAGCAAGTAATTGAAAGACTATGACCTGAATAAGATATCTTGCTCCTCAGTAATTTGGAGAGGTCCTTGACTGCAGACTTTCCCAGTGTAACACATCTCCTGATTTCCTAACTGCTGATCCAAAGGGTGTTGATTGTGGATCCAAGTAAGATGAAATTGTTGATAATGTCAGTCTTTGCTTATGATGTTGCTTATTGGTCCAATGTTGAGAATTTTTGTCTTGACATTGAAATCCATATTAAAGGCTGTAGTCTTTAATCGTCTGCAGCAAGTGGTTTAAGTCCTCCTCACTTTCAACAAGCAAGGTTTCTGTGTCATCTGTATAACACAGGTTGTTGATAAGTTTTCCTCTGATCTCAATCCTGCATTCTTCCTCACAGTCCAATTTCTCGAATGATTTACTCATAGTACAGATTGAACAGGTAAGGAGAAAGATACAGCCCTTAGACACATCTTTCCTGCTTTTAAACCATGCAGTGTCCCCTTGCTCTGTCTGGACAATATCTTTTTGGTCTAGGTATGTGTTCAAGACTTTCATTCATAGGGTCACTATGGATTGTCTACGATTCTATGGCACTTAACAACAACAACAACAACATAGGTTTCATACGAGCATAGGTAAGTGTCAGAGTCCCATTCTTATCAATGTTAGCTATAAGTTGTTATGATCCACAGAGTCAAATGCCTTTGTGTTGTTGTTGTTATGTGCTGTCGAGTTGCTTTCGACTCATAATGACCCTATATACAACAGCCCCAAACTCTGCTCTGTCCTGTGTCAATCACACTGTCTCCGATACACCCATCCTGATTACCCCAGTCACTGAATCAATCCACCTCATAGAGAGTCTTCCCCTCCTGCGCTGTCCCTCCACCCTACAAAGCATGATGTCCCTCTCCAAGGACTGGTCCGTTCTTAGAACATGTCCAAAGTATGTCAGACGAAGCTTCAGAATCCTTGCCTCCAAGGAGCAGCCCTGTTTAACCCTCTCCAGGATGAATCTGTTTGTTTTCTTGGCAGTATATGGTACATTCAATACTCTTCTCCAGCACCACAGCTCAAAGGCATCAATTCTCCTTCTATTCTCCCTAGTCATTGTCCAACTCTCTGATGCATAGCAAGTGATTGCAAAGACCATGGCCTGTATCAGATGCACCTTAGTTTCCAGAGTGATACTATTGTTCTTCAGTACTTTGGAGAGGTCCCTAACAGCAGACTTTCCCATCGCAATACATCTTTTAATTTCCTGGCTGCTGGTGCCAAGAGTGTTGACTGTGGAGCCAAGCAGATTAAAGTTAACAATCTCAATCTCTTCACCATCCGTCCTGATGCTGCCAATTGGTGAGAATCTTTGTCGTTTTGACATTGATATTCAACCCATATTAAAGGCAGCAGTCTCTGACCATCTGCAACAAGAGCTTCAGATCCTCATCAGTTTCAGCAAGCAGGGTTGTGTCATCTGCATAACGCAGATTTTTGATAGATCTTCCACCAGTCCTGACGCCACACCTCTCCTCATAGAGCCCAGCATCTTGGATAATCTGCTCTGCATACAGGTTGAAAAGGTATGGAGATAGGACACATCCTGGCGTACGCCCTTCCCAATTTTGAACCATGCAGTGTTGCCCTGCTCTGTTCTGACTACTGCCTCTTGGTCCAAGTATAGGTTTCTCATTAGCACAATTAAATGTTCTGGGATTCCCATTCTTCTCAGAGTCAGCCACAGTTTGTTATGATCCACACAGTCAAATCCCTTTGCATAATCAATGAAACACAGATAGACATTCTTCTGGTATTCTCTGCTTTACCTTTGTGTAGTCAATAAAAATAAATAGACATTCTTCTGATTTTCTCTACTTTCAGCCAGGATCCATTTGACATCAGCAATGATATCCCTAGTACTACAGCCTCTTCTAAATCCAGCTTGAACTTTTGACAGTTCTCATTCAATGTATTGCTCTAGCCATTTTTGGATAACGTTCAGTAATATCTTGGTTTTTTTGGTTGCTGTTGTTATGTGCTCTTGAGTCACCTTCAATTCATAGCGACCCTATGTACAACAACCTTAAACCCTGCTCTATCCTGTGCCAACCTTATTGTCTCTGACACACCAACTCCCATTACCCCAGTCACTGAATCAATTCATCTCATCAAGGGTCTTCCTCTCCTGCGCTGTCCCTCCACCCTCCCAAGCATGAAGTCCCTCTCCAAGGACTGGTCCCTTATTTTAGTTTAGTATTAATTACATTGTTCTACAGTTTTTACATTTGTTGGATAGATCACCTTTCTTGGAATAGGAACAAATATTGATGCCTTCTAGTCCATTGGCCAAGTAGCTGTCCTCCAAATTTCCTGGCAAAAACTGGTGACTATGTCCAGGGCTGCATCTCTTAGATGAAACATGTCAAGTTCAATGACATGTCATGTCACATCAATTCCTGAGATCTTCTTTTTTGCTAATGCATTTAGTGCAACCTGAACTTATCCTTTTGTTACTAATGGCTCTTGTCTGGTCACTTAGTGGTAAGGAATTGTGCTGACAACATAAAGGAGTGAAGTTTGAATCCACTAGCTGCTCCATGGGAGAAGGATGAGCGGTCATGTTCCTTGAGATTTACTGCCTATGAAAACCCTCTGGAAGGTCAGCTGTAGGTGGGATCTGACTTGAGAGTATACCACCACAACAACAATTAGGGGTCCAGCATTTATATGTCAGTTTGCTATATTGCAGAGAGTGCAAGAGAATGATTTATTTGATGCTGTTTAGTTTATAACTTGCATGTGTATATGCTTACTTTTCATACTTTGCTCTTAAGAGTATGGTACTTGTCTGTCTGTTTACTGTACTGAGGTTGCTTGCTGGCTGCTGTTACACTGGACGCTGTGCCACCAGTACTTTAATACCAGCAGGTCAACCTTGGTGAACATCGTAGTTTTCATCAGAGCTTCCAGATTAAGACAGACCAAGAAGAAGGACTGGCCATCCACTTCTGAAATATCCAGCCTTTGGAAACCCTGTAAATCCCAGGCATAGAGGTGAGAATTTATAAAATGTATTTTGAGAGGTTGAGGGGAGCACAGTGCAACCCATAACAAGACTCAAAGGAGACTCTAAGAAGATGGAAATGAATTAATAATATTCATTCCTCCCTTTTCAAATAACTCTCATTTCAACTTTATGTATATCCAACATCTCTATACATTTTTCTCTAAGTTACAAATGCTTTAGTTTCAGTTAGCAGATCTGTAGGCTTCATTTGTGGGACAAATGTAAAGGGATTTCTCACTTGACACTGGGTTCTCAGCTGTGAGTCATTGTTTTCCAATTTCCAAGGATTGAGAGACCACAGCCTCAGGCTTCTGGTATCGTCTATTTTGGGAGGGATGCTTCCTTACTTGAGTGCTGTGGTCTAAAAGCTACAACTAATCAGGAGTTTGTTGTTGTTGTCAGTTACCATCAAGTTCGTTCCAACTCAGGCAGCCCAGGTATATAGAGTAATCTGCTCCACAGATTTTCAAGGCTGTGAGCTCTTGAAAGCAGATCCTGAGGCTTTCTTGCTGCCCACCCCCACCCCCTGCCCCAAAGGTACCTCTGGATGGATTTGAACTTCAGACCTTTCTGTTAGTGACCCAACTCTTCACTGTTTGCACCACCCAGGGACTCTGCTCAGTTATCTAGTTGGAATACAGCAATGATTTAGGAGACCTGGGCTGTGCACAGGGTCACTGTGAATCAAAATCTACTCACCAACATCTAGCAACAATAACAGTCTAACAATGTGCATGTTTTGGCTAACAAGCATGAAATATATCTGCAACAATTCCCTTATCTGAGGAATAAATATTGTAGCCAAAAATCAATTCATTTTTTTACATATTAGGCAGAATAATGTAAAAAAAGTATAGGCATATGGATATGACTCTTAGTCTTAGCGCCATGACACAGCACACCCTGACCCTCTTCCTCCCCACTCTCAGGTTAAAATTCTCATCTGGGATGCTCTGGTGGCTTAGTGGTAAAGAGTTGTGTTGTAATCCCAAAGGCACTCGGTTCAAATCTACCAGCTGCTCCGCGAGAGACAGATGGGCAATCTCCTTCCATGAGATTAAACTGCCCCTGAAAACCTGTTAGAGGGTAGTTATGAGTCAGTTTGAGCTCAATGGTATACAACACTAACAACAGGTTGCTTGGAGAATATAAGTGTATTTGTTGAAGAAGGTTTTTAAAATTATAAATTACATTTAAGCAAGAGAATGGGGAGGAAGCAAACTTAACACATATGAAAGATCAGCTGTCTAGTGATATGTTCAGGATAAACAAAAACCACTGACCCTGTGCGTAATTCATCCCAGGAAACAGGAAACAGAGGGACGACGAATTGGGAAGAGCACTGGGATGTTGTGGGAATTAAGTCATTAGACAAATCAAATCTGGGTAGTTGAACAGAAAACAATGTGCTCTGTTAAATCACAATAAAAAGTACTTTAAAAAAACCCAGAAATCCATCCTCATGTTGGGAAGTCCCAAGAATAGATCAAGCCCTTAGAAATTATTATTATTATTATTATTATTATTATTATTATTATTTTGGTAAAGTGACCTTGGCCATGGCTGTCAAACTCCAAGTCCCCAAAGGATGATTTTCAGAAGAAAAAAAACCAAACATCATAATTTAAAAAATTATTCTTTTCTCTCCACGAGTAAAAACAACTGGTTTTCTAAGAAACTTGTTCCATCACTGGATCTCTGAGATGCACAGAGAGAACACGGCCCACCTGCAGCCTCTTGGGGGAGGAAGGAAAATGTACTAATAATGGGATGCAGCAGTAGGCCAATTCATAAAATATTTATCTGAAAACAGAAAATGTGTCTGTCTACTCATTTATAGAGTAATAGTTTAGGGGAATTAGGTACCTGCTAAATCCTGTCGTCAATTTGGTTGCCTTCACCTAGAGTCCATTAGACTGGGTTTGTGTATCTGCTGAGGAAGACACTGTCTGTCGGTGCTGCATAATGGATCATGAAAGATAAATGGAATTAGGCAATTGAATAATTAGAGTGCTGCCCGCTGGAGCCACTCTAAGTAAAGGGCTGCCGGGAGCTCCATTAGAAAATGCCATTTCAATGGTTAGCAAGCCATCTGAAAAGTGAGTGCCAGGAGGGGAGCACGGACACTGAATCTCCCCAGAGGGCACCCTCGTACCCAGTGGCCAGTGCTGGGTGGTCTGGGAGCCACGATGCTGCAAGACTTGAACCCCCCTCCCTTGTCACTTAAATAAGATTCTTTTCCCAAAGGGCAGATTTGATGGGATTAAACATTTCCTGGGTGGTAGGAGCTGACCTGCTCCTCTGCTCACCACCTTGTGAACTCAGAGGTGCTTTAGGACAAAGGCTGTGCTATAAAAGGTGTTCCCTGGGCTTGTACAGTGTGCAGCCTACACAACTGTGCTCAGCCTATTGGTGTCCTCAATACCTATCATGCACAGCACCTTGAGAGAAGGGACTGCTCGACAATACCTGGTAATAGGCAAATAACTCATGATGATGTTACTTGCCACTGAGCTGATGTCAACTCATGCCACCTCCTGTACGACAGACATGAATGTTGCTCGGTCCTGTGTCATCTTTTCAGTGTGACACCATTCTTGTGGGTTGTGATTAGTGATTAAAAAACCTCATTGTTGTCGAATAGAAGCTGACTCAAAACTGACTCCCTGACGGGTTTTCAGAAGCTATAAGTCACATAGGAGGAGACTGTCCATCTTTCTCCTGTAGAGAGTGGTGGATTGGGAGTCCAAGAGAGGGAGGCGCTGCCTTTACATTAGCAGCTCATCTCCCAATGACTTGGCCTTCAGAGCTCCCTCATTTGACAATAGTAAATATAAAATGAGTGTTGAACATGAACTTACTCCCAGGGTCTGTTTTGTGGTTTTCTTCCCCAAACATTCATCCAAATATAACAAGTTGAAAAAACTTTTATATTAAAGTGAACAGGATAATAATTATTATTTCATAGGAGAAACAAGACAAAGATTTAAGCTTTGAATAGTTTCAACAGTTACCTAAATAAAAAACACAACAAAGAGATTTGTTGTTCCCTTCAAACCTGGAACATAGCTCACCCACCACGTAAGGTCAAAAGAGCAGCACCTCCCCAAGATTAAGCCAGGAAGGCAGGAAGTATTAATGGAAATGAGACTCACAGGGAGGAAATGGGAAAAGTGCAGTTACATTGTGGACGTTGTGGTTAAAGCTGTGTAACAAAGTGTGTGCAACGGTTGAATGGAAGGTCAATTGGCTTAATAAACTTTGATTCAAATCACAATTAAACCACAATTTTATTTTTCTTTAAAAGAATTTGTTGTTGTTGTTAGTTGTTGTCAAGTCATCTCTGACTCCTGGCGACTGTGTACTATGAAACAGAATGTTGCCTGAGTCCTCCTCATCATCATTGATGTGTCCCATTGGCTACATCCACTGTGTTTTCAGAGTGTCTTCCAACCTCAGAGGCTCATCTTCCAGCTCTATCTCGGACATATTCTGCTGTGACCCATAAAATTTTCATTGCTTGGTTTTCAGAAGTAGCTTGCTGGACCTTCTTCCCTAGTCGAGAAGCTTTTTGAATTCCGTTCCCCCAGGGTGATCCTGCTGATAATTTGCAGTAGCGGTGACACACCTTCTAGCACCATAGCAACAGATGAACCCCCACAGGATGGAAACAACTGCTAGGAGAGACAGAAGGAGACGAGGCACAGAGGAGATTGCCCAACCTTCTGCGAAGCAGCTGGATTGTGGTGCAGCTTCTTACCACTAGGCCACCAGAGCTCCCTAAAAAGGTATCTAGTGCTGGGGATAAAAACAAACAACTAAAAGGAAAAAACAAAACAAAACAAAACAACAAGCCCCAACACACACACACGCACACCCAACAAACCAAACAAAAACTTACAACTAAATCCATTGCCAATTTTATTCCTTTCAATACTGACTCATAGAACATTTTATTGGCTTTCTGAGACTGTAATCCTTTATAGAAAGGTAGTTGGCAGGGATGGGAAGGAAGGGAGAAGGGGCAAAAACTAATAAATAGGTAAGGTGGGTGAGGGAAAAGCCAGTATACCATATGGGCACTGTTGTTGTTGTTGTTACATGTCAACTCTGACTCATAATGACCTTGACGTCGAGTGCAGTGGAGGCCACAACTAATTGATCACAGTCAGTTACAGATTTCTTTGTTCCTTCTCCACTACCACTGCTTCACTTGACCAGTCTTAAAAAAAAAAATGACCTTGCCGTAACATGAACCGTCCTCATGATCCCTGTTATGGGCAAGCCCATTGTTAGAGTCACTGGGCCTGTCTCTGTTGTTGAGGGTCTTCGTCTCCTTTCCTGACCCTCCACCTTTCCAAGCATAGCATCTCTCTCTAAAGATTGGTTCCTCCTAAAAACATGCCCAAAGTAAGCAAGATGAAATTTCACCATCCTTGCTCCTAAGGAATCCTCTTTCAAGATGAATTTGTTTGTTCTTTGGGAAGTCTGAGTTTATTCAATTTTCTTCACCAATACCCCAATTCAAAGACATTGAGGTTCTTGGTTTGATTTTCCCCCCTGTCATCTTTATTCACTGTGCCACTTTCAGATGCATAGAAAGTAATTGAACAGAACATAGCTTGAATCAGGTACACCTTAAAGTGACATTGCTGCTCCTCAGCATCTTGGAGAACTCCTTGACAACAGATTTCCTCAGTGGAACTTGTCTTTATCTTCCTTCCTTCCTTCCTTCCTTCCTTCCTTCCTTCCTTCCATTGCTTACAAAGTTCATATATATTGTGTTTCACACTATTCATGCAATCATTCTCATGCATTATGGGCTTTTTTGTTTGTTTAGCATTTTCCCCCCAGTAAATAGGTGTTTGTTATGACCATCAAGACATACTATCACCTGTTATATATGTACTGTACCTTCATACACCTGGCAATCACTATATACAAGAGACAGGAAATAACACATGTACAGGGTGTCATGCCCATGCATTGTTTTATAAAAGTAATCACCATTGGACTTTGCCCATCATTACCCTGTCTTTTCAGGTTCCCACCAAATCTATCCCATTTCCTTCACCCTCTCCCTCTCCCTAATAAGCTGTGCAACCCTGCGGTTTCGCCCCTACCCATCCTCATCCCTCCACTCCCATCTCTTCCCTCCTAGTATCCCCGTACATGTTTTACTAGTTATCCTTCTATTTTTATGAGACTGAGTTAGTTCACTCAGCATAGTGTTCTCTAGTCTCTGCTAAGTTATGTAGTGTTTTTCAAAATACTGCTGGTACCATAGATGTTGATTGTGGATCCAAGTAAAATTAAATCATTGGCAGCATCAATCTTTTCCCCATGTATCATGATGTCTATTAGTCCAGTGGAAAGGATGTTTGTTTGTTTGATGTTGAGATATAACCCATATTGAAGGCTGTAGTCTTTGATCTTCTGCAGCAAATGTTACAATTTCCATTATCAGCAAAGTTGTTTCATCTGCATAATGCAATTACTGATAAAATTTCCTCTAATCCTGATGCACATTCTTCTTCATAGCATCCAACTTCTCAAATAAGTTGCTCAGCATACATATTGAATAGGTTTGGAGAAATGATACAACCCTAACACACATTTTTCTGATTTTAAACTATGCATTATTCCCTTGCTCTGTTCTGACAACAGCTTCTTGGTCCGGGTATAGATTTTGCATGAATATAACTAAGTGCTCTAGTATTCCCATTCTTCTCAATGTTAATCATAATTTCTTATGGCTCACACAGCTTTTTGTGAAATAAATGACTAAATTAAAAACCAATATGATTTGTAAATATTTTCTCAAATTAAAAAATTAATAGTGAAACATAATATTTCTTAAGAAATCAATCAGTAGCTAAACATATAAGCAAAAAGGCAGAAAAAGCAGAAAATTGTCCAACTGTCTCCTGCTGGTAGATTCACACTACCCACCTCTCAGTTACCAACACATCATGATATATGCATGCACTACTTTGCCAGAGCTTCCTTGAGAAGTGTTGTGTTTACTGGAGGACATCCTGTTGGAATAGATACAAGTTCCCAGGGCGAGGGTCCCTCAGCCAGCTTACACCGTTATAAGACACCTGAGCACATCTGTATGCACATCTGTGTGCTGCAAATAGAACGAGCAAAACCATCTGGCCCCTAGCCTCACCTCTTAGTTAGGTAACCTTGGTTGAGGAGCCCTTGCTCTGGTACCTTTGTGCCAAGAAGCTTCTGGAAGAATGTCTACAGCAGTATCATTCATAATGGTCCAAGCTGGACACAATCGAAACGTCTGTCAACAGAATAAATCCACATATGTGGTAGCTGTGCAATGGAATGTGATTGTCAGTAGGTGCTGTTGTGGATTGGATCATGTCCTCCCAAAATACATGAATGGAATGATATAAATTCCCAGGGCACAGATCTGTAGCAATGGGTAGCAACAGACTCAGGTGTGTCAGAGATTGTGAAGATGGCATAGGCTAGGACAGGGTTCAGATCTGTTGTTCGTAGGATTGCTATGAGTTGTACATGCATCTAATAACAACGATATAAGGTGGAAATGATATCAAGACTTTGTTATAAGAAGCTGCACTGCAATCCTAAAGGCACACGGTTTGAATCCACCAGCTGCTCCACTGGAGGGTCCGTTCAGACTTCATGGTAGACAACAACAAGAAAAAGGATCAGACAAACCAAATAGTTGTAAAAGGATTAAGAGAGGGTTGCAACATACCCTAATCCCATCATAGCCTTGACCCCATGTAAGGGGAGTTTCTCTAGGGTGTGGCCTGTAACAACTTCTATCTCATTGGAGATGAAAGAGAAAGAAAGCAGACCAAGGAAGTGGGGACTCAGTACCAGGAAGAATTGCCAGATGTGAAGTATATCTTTTTGGACCCAAGATTCTGCTCAAAGAAACACAAGGGGAGGCCAGGACACCTGGGCATATCCAATGAATACCAGGCCTGCAGCTGAAGAAAGAAGCCAGGACTTTCCTCCGAGAGAGAGAGAGAGAGAGAGAGAGAAAGGAAGGGCCCTCCTGTAGAGCCAGTACCCTGAACTTGGACTTCTAGCCTCTTAAGCTGTGATAGAACAGACTTCTGTTTGTTAAACTCATGCATTTTGTTGTATCTCTGTTATAGAAGTATTAGATATGACATCCTGCTGAGAGAGGTGAAGGGAAAGTGAGGGAGAGGGTGGGTTGACACAGTGACTGCAGCGATGGGCTTGAGGGTGCGGGATTTTGATTGTTGTTCACGGGGTTGCTATGGGTTGTAGTCAACTCGACAGCACCTAACAACAACCATGAGAGCAGCACAATTATTAAAAAAAAAAAAGCAGCAAGTTAGCAGGTTGTCCATCCTAGCAAGACGCATATCTCTTCGAGACTCCTGTGGTTTTTATTACCACTTTTTTGCCCACTCCACAGTGCAAAGCCATGTTTAAGGAGTATGAGAACCAGAGAACTAGTACATCACAGTTGTGAGGTGCCTCTGAGAATGTCTTGTCCAACCATCCCTTCTCCAAATGCAAAACCCCCTAATATGATTAAGATTAATTATGATGAGGCTTCTTAAGCATCTGCTTTAAGCTGTTGCACCCTGAAAGTAAATGAGAAAAGTATACAAAAGCAAACTCCAAATTCCAATTTGTTTATTACTGATACATTGTTCCATCTTATTTAGTCCTGTGTTAGCTTTGGATCTGGGTGTGTAAGAGTGTCATTTAGTCATTCCAACAAGAAGAAAGTTACAGAAAAAGTCGTGGCCAGATGCTGCCTTTGCAGCATATGGTTGAGATTTTCAGGTAATTCCTTCCATGAACAACTGCTTCTTTTGTTATGAGACCAGGAGAACTAGGTAACGCCCAGCTACCATGCTGAAAAATTGAACCAAAGAATCCTGATCAAAAGGGAGAAACTGTAGAACTACAAATTTTCACAGATTTCAGATTTTCTGGAGCCTTGGAGGCTGGATAAACTCCTTTAACTATGGCTTGAGAGACAATCTTTAAACTTTAATCTAAAAATATCCCCTGAAGTCTTCTAAAACCAAATAATAGTTTACCTCAGTACATAAAAATATGCCTTCATTTAGCAGTATACTTGTTTAAAATCCATATATGTGGGATTAAACTGACAACCACAAAGCAAACTCACAGTTTATTTGAGAAGCTTAAAAGGCAATAAGTTTATGTTATGTCAGTGAAATAATTTTTTTGGGGGGGGAGATTTTGAGAACATAGCACAATTTGAAAAATATAATCCATTACCATTGAATTGTTTATGTTAAAATTTCTGACTTGCTGTGTATATGCTCACCAAAAGGAAAAGAAGCCATCTTATCAAGGGTTATCTGCTAAAAACATCCTTGCAAATTTCTCAGTTTTCTCCCCAGTTTCAATCAAATCCTTGTAAGCTCTGTGGCAGACAGGAGTCTTAGTTCTCTAGTGCTGCTCAGACAGAGATCCTGCAAGTGGTTGGCTTTAACAAACAAATATATTCCCTCATAGTTTATGAGGCTAGAAGTGTGAATTCAGGGAGCCTGGTCTAGGGGAAGACACCCCACTCTTAGTTTTAGGGGAAGGTCCTTGTCTCTTTTCCATATCACTGGGCTTGGTGGTCCTTGAACGTGTCTTGCTGTCAGTCTTCTGGGTCTACAAGATTCTCAATGTGGAGGAGGCCTCAGATCCAAAAGACATGTTCCAATCCCAGTTCTTCTTTCTTGGTGCCATAGGACCTTCTGAGCTCTGCTGACTTGTTTAATCTCTTTTATATTTCAAAAAGAATTGACTCAAAGTACAACCTAATCCTGTGGATTGTGTGCTGCCTTCTTATTAGAACTGCCTCTGATTCTGCTCATTAATATCATAGAGGTTAGGATCTGTAACACCAAGATAATTGCATCAGATCACCAAATGGAAGATAATGACATAATGCTGAGAATCATGGCCCAGCCAAATTGATACATACTCTGGGAAAAACATAAT
The DNA here is from genome assembly GCF_000299155.1 of Elephantulus edwardii. NCBI lineage: Eukaryota > Metazoa > Chordata > Mammalia > Macroscelidea > Macroscelididae > Elephantulus > Elephantulus edwardii. The sequence continues at coordinate 9,335,619 of NW_006399884.1, read as the reverse complement.
TCAATCCATGACACCCAGAGAGGCATTTTCCTCTTTCTCTGGGATCCCATGCAGTTTGGATTTTATGGCTAAATTTCCAAGTTCATTCAAGAAAGTTTCCAAAGAGGAAGCTCCAAAGGATTCACATTCTTTCCTGTCTGCACATTTTTTGCCCTTACTCTGGACAGATGTGGAGGCCATATACAGGCCAGGTGTGTCCGTCAATGCTCACACCTCTCCCAAAGGCTCGTGTCCAAGTAGCTCTACTCCTGGGGTACCATCTGCTTCATTTTCCATTTCTTTAGCTACAGTTTTCCTATCATTATCCCCAACTGGGCGGACTCATGGGTACTAGGACTAAAATTCTCACAGAAAGGAGATAAATATAGACTGTGCTTTACCTAAAAAGAGCCATATTATTCTTTATATCTTTCTCTCTCTCTGATCTCTAGCTTTCCCTTGAACAAGAATAAACTTCCCCATTGGAAAAGTTTGTTGACTATACCATGGAAAGAGCAACTCTGTCTCAGAATAAACACAACCAGAACACCCCTTAGAAGAAAGAATGGTGAAACTTTGGCTCTCTTACTTTGGAAACATATTTAGGAAAGACCAGTTGCTAGGAAAGGATGTCACGCTTGGGAAAATGTAAATGAAGAAAACTCATTCTTGACACCATCACGACAGCAATGGACTCAAAAAACAGAACAGCAACCATGAAGATGGCACAGAACCAGGCAATGTTTATTCTTTCTGACCAAAGGTCACCATGAGTTGGAGCCAAGTCAATGTCAACTAACAACAACAACTCAAGAGGGTGAGACTGAGCTTCATTTGCTTTGGTTTCCCTGATATCTGACCCCAGGCAGGCAAAGAGCATGGCATTCCTTGGGCAAGAACTCTGAGCTCTGCTGTTCATCTTGAGTTGCTCACCTTCAGCACTTTGGACAGGCTACTTTAAGAAGTCCTGTGCAGGATGGTTGTGCTGACCACTCACAGCAGCAGGAGCTTCATATATGCTGAAGTTTCAAGTACAATCAGTTGTTCTGGCATAAAAGAGCTGCAGAAGACACTACAGCTGCTCTAGACATAGAATGTTCAAGGCCTCTGCTTGGCTCTAGCTTGTCTTTGGAGCTGGGCCACCTAAATGTGGACATGTACTGTGGACATGTAATATATATGGTGATAAATTGAATTGTACTCTCCAAAAATATGTCCCAACTTGGGGACATATTGATTCTCAATGTGATGCCATTATCTTCCCCTTTGTGATCTGATGTAATTATCCTATATGTTGCAAATCCTCACCTCTGTGATGTTCATGAGGCAGGACTAAAGGCAGTCATGTTTATGAGGCAGAATGGTCTATAGGATTAATTGGATCTTGAGTTAATATCTTCTGGAATATAAAAGAGATTCAATAAGGGAGTATAGCTCAGAGAAATCTGACTATCTTAAAAAAAGAGCTAGGAGCAGAGTGAGTCTTTTGAAGCCAGAGTCCTAAGGCTGAGAACCTCCTAGACCTAGGAAAAGACTGATAGAGGTCTCCAAGAGACATGGGGGCCCATAAAAGTTGAAAAGAGACAAGAAGTGTTCACCTTGGAGGAGTAGTATCCAAGGTGGATTTGAACTGCTGACCTCTGGGTTGGTAGTGCAACTCCTTATCACTATGCCACAATAACTCCCTACTGTACCATCAGGGGCCCTTAAATATTCTAAAATGCCAGTTCACCACTAGTAATATAATCTGAGGCCATTAGGATTCTACTTAGCATGGTCTTGAAGAGCTATTAAAATATTTACCCTAAAAAAATAGATATTCTAGCCTGACCTTTGGAATTTCTGTTGCAGCTGCAAGAAGATAATGTTTTTAAAAGAGCACAATGTCCAAAGGCAAAGTCAAATTAGGTTAGACAACTGTGCAACTTTCCATCAGGTGAGGAATTTGTGTACAGTTGTCATTTGTGGTATTTTTTAAGTATTTGCAATGAATAAATAATTGTATGATATTTTATTTAATATCATACAAGTTCAGTCTTAAGCCTCATTTCTGTTACCAAGTCTATTATTTAGAACTAACAATCCTTATTTTTTTCCTAATTTTTGCATTCTAGTCACCAATTATTTTTCTTTTGCTTTATTTTTTTAAAAAGTTTTGGGGTGGGTGGGGAGAAGGGTGCAACAATGAATAAATGGAATTCCAAAATCTCTGTAGATGTTCATTGAAATGAAAAATAAATAAATTAAAATATTTTTAAAAAAGTTTTACATAGTTCATATACATCATATACATTCACACCGGTCTTTCCCATATGCTTCACCAATCCCCCTCCCTCCACCCATCAAATTGTGCGGCCCTGTGATTAATGCCCTGCCCCTTCCTCACGCCTCTCCTCTGCCATCACCCTTGGATCCTCATACTTGTTCTACAATAATGGTCTTATACAGTATTTTCTCTTGTGCAATTGAGTTAGTTACTCAGCAAAATGCTCTCCAGTCCCTCCCAAGTTAGGTAGTAACATACAAAACCATTGCTCATGAGTGCTGCATAGTATTCAATCATGTGAATGTACCATAATTTCTCCATCCATTTGATTGTGGTTGGACATTTGAGCTGCTTCCATGTTCTTGAGATGGTGAATAACACTGCTATGAACATTGGTCACCAATTATTATTGATGACTTTTTATTGCATGTCCAGTTTATTTCAGACTGCAAAAATTAATAGAAACCCTCAATATCCTCATGTTTGGCATTAGTTTTGATGTGTATATTTGAATAATAGTTGTATTAGTAGACCTTCCTTGTATGTGTATGGATTGTATCCTATCACTCACTGTATTGTACTCCAGAATGGATCTTGAAATGGTCTTTTTGACTATGAATGCAACCCCATTCTTCCTACTTTTTCATTCTCAACATAGTAGATTATGTGATTGTCTGTCAAAGTGGCCGTTGCCAGTTCATCTCAGCTCGCCAATACCTAGAATACCTATCTTTATGTATTCCATTTCATTTTGACATTTCATTGAGAAGTTATAATCTTCTTAATTACTTGTTATGCATATGAAACCTGGACAATAACTAAGGATGACAGAACTATCAATGCCTTTCAGTTGTGATATTTTAGAAGATTACTGAATATCCCATGGACTGCCAAGAGAACAAGCGGGTCTGTCTCAAAGAAAACAAAACCAGGTACTCCTTAGAGGCAAGGGTGGTAAAACTTCATCTCACATACTTTGAACATATTGTTAGGACAGGCCAGTCCTTGGAGAAGGACAACACATGCTAAAAAAGGTGTAGGGTCTGTATAAGAAAGGAAGACTGTCAACAAGATTAATTGACATAGTGACTGTAACAGTGGGCTCAAGTGTGTCCCACCTGCTACAGGGATTACGACAGTCATGGTAACTCCATTCAGTGACCATCTGCCAGCAATTACCATCACCTATCAGCATCAATCATCACCTACCAACACTGTAGAAGATCAAGGATCACAGCCTTCAATGTGGGTTACAGCTCAACATCAAGAAAGTAAAAATCATCACTGGACGGACCTATAGCCAAAATCATCATAGATGGAGAAAAGGTCTCATTTTACTTGGATTCACAATCAACACACATGACAACATCAGTGAAGAAATCAGAATACATGTTGTATTGGGGAAATCTGCCATCAAGGACCTTTCCAAAATGCTTAAGAGCAAGGATGGGAAGATGGTGCCAAAAGTGAAAAAGGAAGCCCCTGCCCCTCCCAAAACTGAACCCAAAACGAAGGTCTTAAAGGGCATCCACAGCCCTAAAAAAAGAAGATCTGCACGTCACTCACTTTCTGGCAGCCTAAGACTCTGAGACTCCAAAGGCAGCCCAAATACCCCTGGAAGAGCACCTCAGGAGAAACAAGCTTGCCCACTATGCCATCATCAAATTTCCCCTGACCAATGAGTCAGCCATGAAGAAGATAGAGGATAACAACACACATGTGTTCATTGTGGATGTCAAGGCCAAAAAGCACCAAATCAAACAAGCTGTAAAGAAGCTCTATGACATTGATGTGGCCAAGGTCAACATTTTGATTAGGCCTGATGGAGAGAAGAAGGCCTGTGTTCAACATGCTCCTGCCTATGATGTTATGGATGTTGCCAACAAAATTGAGATCATCTAAACTGAGACCAGTTGGCTAATTCTAAATACAAATTCTTCTCACCATAAAAAAAAAAAAGAGCAAGGATGCTAGTTTAAAATCTGAAGTGTGCCTGATCCAAGCCAAGGTCTTTTCAATTATTTCCTATACATATGAAAGTTAGACAAATAATGATGACGGCAGAAGAATCGAAGCCTTTGAATTGTGGTGTTGCAGATGAGTACTGAATATTCCACACACTGCCAAAAGAACAAACGAGTCTCTCTTGGAGGAAGTGAAACCAGGGTGCTTCTTAAAGGAAAAGATGGTGAAACACCATCTCACAAACTTTTGATATGTTGTCAGGAGGGATAAATCTTCAGAAAAAAGACATTAGTGTGGGAAAGGTGTAGGGTCAGAGAAAGAGAGGAAGACCCTCAACAAGGTGGATTGACACAGTGACTGTACCAACAGGCTTGAGCCTATCAGAGAGAGTGAGGACGACACAGGATAGGTCAAAGTTCAGATCTGATGTTCACAGAGTCATGATGAGCCACTGTCGACTTGATGACACATAACAATAACAGCCAGCATCTACCACCACCTATCAATACATCCCAGCGCCTGTAGAGTTGACTGTGACTCAAGGAGTCATGAACCATGGACTGACAGAAGAACAAATCCATCTGCCTTGTAGAATGGGACTCACATCAGGGTTGGGGTAAGACTCAGAAAAACTGGATAAATTAAGTATACTGCATTGAAACAGATGAGGGAGAGAACAGCTTAAAAGCGATATATTATAGGATATTATGGTTATCACAAGAGTCCAGAATTAAGGTTGCATAGTGGAGTGTACTTGGAGTGGTGGTGGCGGGGTACAGGGGGATTGTATACCAATGAAAGAATTCTTCTTTTGCTTTTCAAAGAGAGAAGCAAACTGGGGTGGGGGAAGGCTGGGCAGGGAGAAAAGTGCAACAATGAATGGATGGAAATCCAAAATCTCTAAATGTTCATTAAATTGAATTAAAAAGAAGATAAAAAAAAATAAAACCAGAATGCCCCTAAGAAGCAAGCGTGGGAGTTATGTTTTCAGCCAGAGCTCACAGGCCTAGTAAGGGAGGAAAGGAAGAAAAGAAGGTAGGAATGTGGCCCTGAGCCCTCATGGAAAGTGGTCCAGGTGGAGGAGGGTGAAGGATGTGGCCGAAGGACGACTTGGGACACACCAGGTTGCTCTGAGTGCCTGGGGGACATGAGTTGAGGACTGCAAGCCTCTCACTCTTTAGGCACCGACCTGTGTAAGATTTCATGCGGCCACACCATGACTGGGGGATGAAAACCAGTCCCTTGAGACAGACATCATGCTTGGAAAAGCAGAGGGCCAGAGAAGAAGAGGAAGACTCTCAATGAGATGGACTGGCACACCAGCTGCTGGTGTGGGCACAAGCAGAGCAGAGATGGTGAGGATGGCACAGGGCTGGGCATGGTTTTGTTTTGTTAGGGTTGTTATGAGGCAGAGACAACATGATGGCATCTAACACCAGCAACATATGGTCTCCTAGGTCTCTTGCAGGGGCAAAACGCCACATGCCCAGGCTGACCAGGGAGGGGTCAGCATTTGTGGGCCACTGTTGTGCTCATTGCGCAGGAAGCACCACTGTACCTAGGTGCTTGCGGGCAATGTTTGTATCACTTGAATTATTTTCCTATTTGAAATGCAGGATCTCGCTCAAATGGTTTTCCAACCCATATTGTAGTGAAGTATCCTGTTTGTTCCATTAACTATTCAGAGAGTCAACTGGGGAACCGTTGTTATTAATTTCAGCGGGAAGCAAAAATGCAGTTCATTTTCTATAATTGCAGGCCCACAGTCTAAAGAGCCTGCAAAAGCTTTTAATCGGAGGCGTTTTTTAGAGGAGTATGATCAGAATTACATTGAGCATCTTCTGAAGGCGCGTAATTACAGAAACCTGGGAGCACCCCCATGGAAGAGCCCTGTGCCTGCTGAGGACCTCTGCACCACGTGTGGAGCGTGTCTTGTTGCTCACAACAAAGATGGATGCAAAGAAGGGTGACAGTGTTTGCATAACTTGCCTTTTTATTGTGTTCCCACTGAGGAAGAGGGTTATGCCCCTATTTGGTATATGAGAGTTTTTAGGGTGTCAGCCTAGTAACCAAATACAACACTGTATCTGGCCACCAGAGGGCAACGAGGACAGGCTACCCACTGAGTGGGCTTGCTCACCTGTGCTGAGTGTAATCCAGCATCCTTGGTCCGTGGGTTCCAGGCTTCTCTGTGCCAAACAGAAAAAAAAATCAACTGCTGTCCAGTCGAACCTGACTCAAGTTGACCCAACTTTCTGAGGCTGGGCATGAGGAGACGACCCATCTTTCTCCCAGAGGGCTGGTGACCTTCAGGCCAATACCCCACCAAGGCCAGGCCTGCCATGCTACCTGCTTCCTGACAACCAGAGCTCACATGCCTAGTAAGGGAGGAAAGGAAAAAAAGAGGGAAGGACTGTGACCCTGAGCCTTCATGGGACGTGGTCCAGGTGGAGGAGGGTGAAGGACGAGGCTGAAGGAAGACTTGGGACACACCAGCCCCCCAGTCTTTAGGCACCGACCAGTATGAGATTCCATGCTAGCCACACCATGACTGGGGGATGTTTGGCTTCATCACCATGACAACTTCATCACCAGGACCTGAGTGCATAGGATACAGTGGGGGTGTGTGTGTGTGTGGGTGTGTGTTTGACTTATTTTGCTCAACATTTACATGTTCCAAGGTTTTTGGAGAAATGATTTTTCTTTATCACTGAGGGATTATTCCATTGCATTTCTGTACCATACTCCATTTATCCACTCATCTGTTGATGTACATTTAGATTGTTTCCATCTTCATGGTATTATGAATAGTGGTATGCCCACTGATGTGATCTACTGTGACTCATCATGACCCCTTTGTACAGAGTACAACTGCCCCATAGAGTTTCTGAGCTTTTTTTTTAAATGGAAATGTAACTGCCACACCTTTTTCCTTCAGAGTGGCTGGTGAATTCCAACTACCAACACTTGGGTAGCAGATGTACACATATCTATTTTGTCATGTGATTAGATCCCTAGGTTATGTATCTGGAATTGGAATTGCTTAGTCCTATGGCAGCTCTATCTGTAGTAGACTTTTGGAAAGCCAGCTGGGCTGTGGTGAGGTGACTTTGAGCTGTCCCAGGATGTCTGTGACACGGGGCTTGTGTGTTATTGTTAGATGCTACAGAGTGGGTTCCCACTCAAAGTAACCTGTGTGCAACAGAAGAAACACTGTCTAGTCCTGTATCATATTTACAATCACTGCTGGGCTCGAGCCATTGTATCAGCTACTGTGTCAATACAGCTTGTTGACAGTCTTCCTCATCTTTCCAAGAACAATGTCCTCCAGGGATTGGACCCCCACCCCACCCCAAGACCCCTAATAATTTTGTCTCACTTACCTTGGGCATATTCTCAGGAGGAATCAATCCTTGGAGAGAAATATTATACTGGGAAGGGGAGAAGAACAGAGAAAGAGAAGAAGACCCTCAACAAGATGAATTGGTGCAGTTACTACCAAGTTGGGCTTGAACACCAGAGATCATTAAGATGGTACAGAATATGGTAAGGTTCAGATCTGTTGTTCTCAAGGTCTATGAGTAGTAGTGAACTCAATGGCACCGAATTGCAACAATGTGATGTCCAAAGTACACGAGACGAAGTCTCCCTATTAGATCTAAGGTGCATTCTAAGTACTTCTGAAAATGCATGCTATGTTCAATATTCTTTGCCAATATCATAATTTCAAGCCACTGATTATTCTTTGGACTTCTTGTTCATGGTCCTGTTTGTGCACATGTATGTGGAGATTGAGACTAACAAGGCTTGGGTGGGCACACCTTAGTCCTTAAGGTGACATATTTGTTTTGTTGGGGTTTTTATTAACACTTTAAAAATATCTTTTGCAACAGATTTGTCCCACGCAATACACCATTTAATTTGTTGACTGCTTCTTCTATGAATGGACATTGATTGTGAATCCAAGAAAAAGAAAATTTTGACAACTTTAATCCTTTTATATCAGAATGTTGTGTGTTTGTCTAGGTGTAAGGGTGTTTGGAATACTGCCAGAAGGCACCAGTCCTTGGAAAAAAACCATGATATGGGGAAAAGGAGAAGATCAGCAAGAGAGAAGACGACCCTTCCTGAGGTGCACTGGCATTGGGGCTGCAACATCTGGACTGGAGCAAGGTGGAGAGCCTGAGGATGGCTCAGGATAGGGCAAGTTTTGATCTGCTGTTCATAGGGTTGCTGTGAATTGTAATTGGCTTTAGGTGCCCTAACAACAACAACAACAACAACAACAACAACACATAAATGAGGTACAAGACATACTGAAGTTTGTAGTATTTGATCTTCACCAGTAAGTATTTCAAGTCTTCTTCACTTTCAGCATGCAAGTTCTGTCACCTGCATATCACAAGTTATTAATGAATCTTCCTCCAAACTCGATGCCATGTTTTTCTTCATATAGTCAAGTTTTTACGATGGTTTACTCAGCATACAGATTGAATAAATATCCTGAAAAGATACAACCCTATCTACAACCAGGAGAGAACAAAACAGAGGAATGGGACCATGGAAGAGTCAAAACCCTATGCTCATCAAAAACTTCTACAACAGGGTAAGAAGGAAACCCACAGACTAGGGAAAAAATAGTTGGCAATGACACATCTGATAAGGGACTTATGTCTAAAATTTATAGAATACTCCATCCAGTACTTCAACAAGAAAAAAGTAAACAACCCAATCACAAAATGAGCACAGGGTATGAGTAGACATTTCACCAAAGAAGACATTCAGATGGCAAACAAACACAGGAAGACATGTTCAAAATCCTTAGCTATCAGAGAGATGAAAATAAAAATAACTTTGAGCTATCATCTCACCTCTGCAGCAATAGTAAAGTTCAACAGAGCAGCAAACAACAAATGCTGGCGAGGTTGTGAAGGGATTGGAACTCTGGTTCACTGCTGGTACAGCCACTATGGAAGATGGTTTAGCACTTTCTCAAAACGTTGGAAATAGAAATACCATTTGACCCAGCAATTCCACTACTGGGAATACACCCCTAAAGAAGCCAGATAATGAGCATCACATTGGAACAGATGAGGGAAAGAACTGTCTGAAAGGAATATATGACTAGGTGTTATATGTATGACAACAATCTAGAACAAGGGGTGCACTGCAGGGAGGAGGAGTGTAGGATGGAAGGGAGGGGGGAAGAAAATGTGCAACAATAAAAAAAATAAAACATTTTCAGTGTAAAAAAAGTGAGCTGTAAAATAAAAAGATGCAACCCTGCTGCACTTCTTTCCAAGTGTATTAACTACTTGTTCTATTCAAAAGACTGTCACTTGATCTATGAATAGTGTCACATGAGTATAATTAAATGCCTGCAATTCCCTTTGTAATGTTGCCATACTTTAACAGTCAAATGCCTTTGCACAGTTTATAAATCACAGGTAAACTTTGTTCTGGTATTTGCTTTCAGTTTTCATCTGATAGCAGCAATAATCTCCATTGTTCTGTATCCTCTTTGAAACAGTCTTGACTTATTGGCAGTCCCCTGTTGATATAGTGCTGCAACCACTTTTTCATTATCTTCAGTAAGATTTTATTTGCATGGAACATATACAGTTTGACAATATCTACATTAGGTTGGACCACCTTCCTTTGGGATGGCTAGAAATACTGATCTCTTTGCAAGTCGCTAGCTAGGTAGTTGTTTTTTACAGGTATTGGCATTTATTTATTGAAACACCTCAATCAGTACTCTATCATTTCCTAGAGTCTTAGTTTTTGCCAATAACTTCAGTCAGCTTGGACTTCCTCCTCTAGTATCATTGTTCTTTATTATATACCACATCCTGAAATGATGAACATCAGCCAATTCTTTTTGTTGTAATTGCTGTGTATTCGTTCCTTCATTTGATTCTTCTGTCAATATTTTGCCCATAGGATCCTTCAATATTGTAACTCATTTGAAATTTTTCTTGGAGTTCTTCCAGCTTGAGAAATGCCAAGTGTGCTCTTCCCCTTTGGTATTCCAACACCACATCTTTGCACATTTTTATTATAATAACTTGTCTGCTAGAGACACACTTTGAAACAGTTAATCATACAGGGGGAGGTTGCTCATCCTTCTCCCGCAGAGCAGCTGGTGCGATTTGAACCGCAGGATTGCAGCATAGCTTCTTGCCACTAGGCGACCAGAGCTCCCTTGGAGATACACTTTGAAGTCTTCTTTCCAGCTCTCTTATTGTATTCTTTCTTCCTTTTGTTTACTTAGTGTAAAAGCAAGAAAAAAAAGTTTGCATCTCTTCTGACATCCATTTTGATATTTTCTTTGCTTTTTTAAAAAAATAACCTTATCCTTCCTTCATTTATGATACCCTTGATGTAATCACAGCTCATCTCATCTTTGATTATTTATATTCAAAGTGTCAACCTATTTTATTCTTTGGATGATTTTTAAATTCAGGTGAGATATACATGCAGGGTCATACTTTGTTTCTCATGGACTTGTTTTGATAGTGGTCAACTTCAACTTGTATGCAAGCAATTCTTGTTCTGCTCTCACTGATGTACTTCAGGATAGATCTTGAAATATTATTTTTATGATGAATGTAATGTCATTGTTTTCAATTTGTCATTTCTCAACCAATCATATGATTGTGCAATTAAAAATGACCATTATCTAATCTTATTAGTTATATTTCCTTTTTGACGACTTTCAATTTTTTAAAATTCATACTTTGTTCACTCCATGTCCCAATCAATTATCAATTATTAATGAGTATTTACAGCTTTTGATTAATTTATCATTGTGAGGTACTGTGGAGTACGACTCACAGAAACCCTATGAACAATAGACCTGAGCCTTGCCCTAACCTGAGATTAGTTCTTAAGAGATGTTTTATAAGAAAAAATAGAAAATTACTAGCTCGATTTAAACATAAAGCTCTCCAATAGCTTCTTCTAACAACATGCCCAAAGAGGATGAGATGAGACTTTGCCATCCTTGCCTCCCAGAAGCACTCTGGTTGCCCTTGGAGAAATATCTCCAAGATATCTGTTTGTTCTCTTTGCAGTCCATGGGATATTCAGTGCTCTTCCCCAACACCACAGCTCAAAGGCATTAATTCGTCTTCTGTTATTCATTGTACAGCTCTCAGGTACATAACCAGTGATTAGAAAGACCATGGTTTTCAGTCATGCACAGCTTAGTCTTTAAACTGACAACATTGCTCTTCAGCATTTTGCACAGGTTCCTGATCAGAGACTTTTCCGATGCTTTAAGTCCCCTGATTTCCTGACTGCTGGTACCAAAGGTGTTAATTGTGGATCCAAGAAAGACAAAATCGTTGACGTTTTCTATCTTTTTCCCTAGCAGGATTTTTTTTCCCTTTTCCCGTCTAGCTTGATGCTGCCTATTGGCTCCACGGTGAGCACTTTTTTCCTTGACATTAAGATGTAAAAACCTCCAACTCATTGCCAGTATAAAGTCACGGCACTCCTTTCACTGAGTTTCCAAAGCTGAGTTGTAACTGTGAGAAACTGCCTACCCAGCTTTCTCTTGAGTAGCTGCAGAGACTTAACTACGAAGCTTCGAGGGCTTGGAGTTAGCAGGGCAACTCACCATGGACTGTGTTGATAGCATGCCCCCGTGTGCAAAGCACTTCAGGACCTGTTAACTCCTCCTTCTGTGGTGACTTTCCTGTTTTTATGACTCTAGAAGGGAGCTCTGGTGGCGTAGTCTAGTTTGTAGGGAGTCGTGCTGCCAATCCTCAGGCTGAACCTTTTGGAAGGTTCGAATCCACCAGCGTCACTGCAGGAGGAAGATGGGCAACCTCCTCCCACGCAATTTACAGCCTCAGAAGCTCAATGTAGGGTCATTTATGAGTTGATTCTGGCTCAGTGGCAATGAGAAAGAGATGGCAATAGAAGCTATGTCATGGGTATTTCAAATACCAACAGGGTCACCCAGGATGGGCCGATTTAATTTTTTTGTTATTAATTTCAATGAAAATTTACAAAGACTTTGGATTTCCGTTCATTCATTCATTGTTGCAATTTTCTTCCCTCCCAACTCTCCTCCCACCCAGTACACCACCCTCTCGGAAAAGTGAAAGAAAAATTCTTTCATTGTTTTACAATCCCTCCCCTCAGGTCCACTCCACTATACAGCCTTCGCTCTGGACTCCCGTCATGACAAAAATACCTAATCACATGTCCCTTTTAAACAGTTTTCTCCCTCATCTGTTTCAATGCAGTATACATTATTGAACCCATCTTTCTCAGTCTTCCACCACCCACGAGGTCAGTCCTGCTTTACAATAACCTGCAGCACCATGCAGTATTTGTCCTTTTGTGACTGAGATACTTCACTCAGCAAAATGTCCTCCAGGGTCATCCATTTTGAATAATATTGCATGAGTTCCTTGTTTTTCAATGCAGCATAGTATTCCATTGTGTGAATATACCACAGCTTCTCTATCCATTTGTTTGTTGATGGGCACTTAGGTTGTTTCCAACTCCTTGCTATTGTGAACAAAGCCACAATAAACATAGGTATGCATATATCTGCTTGGATGTCAGTTATGGTCTCTTTGGGGTATATTCCCAGTAGTGGAATTGCTGGCTCAAATGGTATCTCTATCTGCAACTTTTTGAGAAAGCTCCATGCTGCCTCCCACAGTGGTTGCACCATTTTACACTCCCACCAACAGTGGATAAAGGTTCCAGTTTCTCCACAACCTTGCCAGCATTTGTTGCTTACTGTTCTGTTAAAGTTTGCAATTCTGTCTGGGGTAAGATGATATCTCATAGTTGTTTTGATTTGCATCTCTCTTAGAGCTAAGGATTTTGAACTTTTCTTTATGTGCTTGTCAGCCATCTGAATGTCTTCTTGGGTGAAGTGTCTGTTCATATTGTGCCCATTTTTCTATTAGATTATTTACCTTTATCTTGTGGTGGTGCTCAAGTATTTTATAAATTCTGGGTATAAGTCCCTTATCTGATATGTCATTACCAAATACTTTTTCCCAGTCTGTGGCTTCCCTTTTTATCCTGTTGGAGAAGTTTTTGAATGTTCATAGAGATTTGATTCTTAGAAGGTCCCATTCATCTATTTTATCTTCTCCTGCTTGTAGGTTATGTTCAGCTTTTTGAGAAAGCATCAAACTGCCTTCCAGAGTGGTTGTACCATTTTACAACGAAGGGCAGGTCTTTTATGTATCACATCATAATGTTGTTTGAGTCAATGAAAAAAAGATGAGCCCTTAGGTTGGAAAGAACTCAAAATACACAATGGCCACAAGAATAAATTAAACCATAGGACAACCCGGCAATGTTCCATTCCATCATACATGGAGTCGTCACAAGTCGGAGCCGACATAATGACAGTGAACAACGTATATAAATAGCACATAACAACAACAACATATATCGTTTGTAAATGAATGTTCATGTATCAGATGTTGCTGCGTGTGAGTGAGCTGAGATGGACTGGATGGGCCATTTTAATCTGGACAGTCATGTCCAGGAATGACAAACTGAAGAATGGTGTCACATTCACCAAAGACCATTTCAAGCTCTGTCCTGAATTGTCACACAGTTGGGGATAGGCTAATGACCGTATGTCTGCAGGCTATGTGAGGTGTATAAAGACTCGCTTGATAGAGCAATGGGGTCTGAGTCCTTTCTGAGCCCACCTCAGCTATTCCCATCTCAGTCCAGTGAGGGGAGTCGATTAAGCATCCCTGGAACCCTTGACTTTTCTTTCACCTTCTCTGTGAATGAAAAATACTGGCAGCCAGAGAGAAGGAGAGCTGAGGACTGACTTTAGGTCGGAGAAGCTTCTCTGCCGGAGGGGTAGAGCCTGGACAAGGCTACTGTCCTCTCACCGATGAGGCTGTCCTGCAAGAGAGACTTTCTGCAGGGAGGACAGGAAGGGGAGGGAGGCCAGGGGTTGTCCCCTGGGCTCTGTACCACCAGCTGTTTGCAGCTGCCCCCGTCCTTGCAAAGCAAAGGCACTGTGTGCTAAAACACTGTGGCCCTGACTGGGTGCCTTCTCAGAGGGAGATTATCTTGGGGACAAAAACAAATACCTGGGCCTGGTTCCCATCCTCAAGGAGCACAGAGCACAGGTTCCAGAGAAAGGCCAACACACATTGAGAGGTAGAACCGATAAACCAAGCTCCCTGCTGTTGGGTCCATTCTGACTGGTGGTGCCAGAGTGTCTGAAAATGTCAATCTTTAGAATTTCCAGAGACATGTTGTTTAGGTAGTGGATGTCACTCCTGCGTCCCAAAATGAGGTGATTAAAAATACTCTGGCTTGGATCAGGCACACCTTAGTCCTCAAAATGGAATGTTTGCTTGCTAACACTTCAAAGAGATCTTTTCCAGTGTATTTCCTCAATGTCACAATTAGACTGATTTCTTAATTACTGTTTCCAAGGGCAATCATTATGACTCCCAAGTATATAGAAGTCCTTGACAACTCAAACGTTTTATCCAATTGTTGTAATGTTGCTTATTGGTCCAGTTTTAAGTATGTTTGTGTTTTGTGAGATGTAATTTGAAGGCTATAAACTTTCGTCTATAAGGCTTAAAGTCCTTTTCACTTCTGACAAACTCAGTTGTGCATAATAATTCTTCTGCTAATGCTAATGTTACTGTTTCCCTCATATAGATCAACTTCTTAGATTTTGAATAATATTCCTTTGGGTTGGCAGTGTAACTCCTTACCACTAAGCCACCAGAGCTTCCTGATCCGATAGTTAGCAGTCCCATATGCTACGTGCTGTGTTATGTACATTGTCAGAGAACTACCAGAAATACAAACTGGTTTAAGAATAGGCTGTGGCACTAGGGACATCACTGAAAATTGCAGATAGATCTTGGCTGAAAGCAGAAAGTACCAGAATAATGCCTTCCTGTGTTTCACAGACCATGCAAAGGTATTTGGCCATGTGGAGCACAACAAATTAGGACTAATTTTGAGAAAAATGAAAATCCTAAAGCACTTGAAACTTATACGTGGACCAGGAAGCTGTCCTCACCAAAGAAGCACTGCATGCTTTAAAATCAGGAAAAAGAATACATTAGGGATGTGTCCTGTCTCCATACCTTTTCAATCTATATGCAAATAATTCAGGAGGTTGGACTTTTTGAGGAGCAATGTGATGTCAGGTTTGGAAGAAGACTCATCAACAACTTGTATTATGCAGATGATACAACCTTGCTCACAGAAACTGAGGAGGGCCTGAGCATTTGGGGCAGAAGGTCAAGGACTGTAGTCTACAATGATTGAAACTCAGTATCAAAGAAAACACAGATTCTCACCACTGGGCCAACTGGCAGCATCATGATGGATGGAGAAAAGATTGAGATGGTTAACTATTTCTGCTTGCTTGTTTCCATAATTAACACTCTTGGCACCAGCAGTCAGGAAATCAAAAGATGACTTGCATTGGGAAAATCTGCTGTCAGGGACCTCTCCAGAATGCTGAAGAGCAATGATGTCAGTCTAGAGACTAAGATGCTTCTGATCCAGGCCATGTCCTTTGCAATTACCCATTATGGTCAGAAAGCAGGACAATGACCAAAGAGGACCGAAGAATAATTGATGCCTTTGAATTGTGGTGGCTAACGAAGAGTATTGAACATATCATGGACTGCCAAGAGAACCAACAGGTCTGTCCTGGAGAGGATGAAGCCAAGTTGTTTCTTGGAAGCAAGGATTTTCAGTCTCTGTCTCACATACTTTAGGCATGTTGCCAGGAGGAACCAGTTCTTGGAGAAGGACATCATGCTTGGAAGGGTGGAGGGACAGCGCAGGAGAGGAAACTCTGGAGGAGACGGATTGATACAGTAATTGGGGCAAACAGGTGTGTCAGAGACAGTGGGATTGGCCCAGGATAAAGCAGGGTTCAAAGCTACTATGCTTAGGGTCGCTATGAGTCGTGGTTGACTCGACGGCATGTAACAACATCATGCTACCAGGGCTCCTTCTGAGCAGCATCTTATGAGGGAAGAACTTGCAAGGAAAATAAGTCCCACACAAGGAAACAGACACTATGTGACCATACATCCACAAGTCCAGGAACGCCAAGAAACGACTGGGGCCACTAGAGGCCGAGATAAAGAAGGAACTTTCCCCAGACTCAGAAAGAAAGTATATCTGCCATTGCCTTGCATATTGACTTGCAGCTTCCAGAAAGTGACCCTGGTGTCTCAAGGATTGAATGTTTGCCTGCTAACTGAAAAATCAGCAGTTCAAACCCATCAGCCACTCTACAGGAGAAACATTTGTTCCCACAAGGATTCCAAACCAAACCGCTCTATGGGGTAGTGCTACTCTGTCCTGCACGGCTGTTGGGTTAGAATTGACTCTATCTTCTGGGTTTATTTGGGGCTATGTATCTAACAGAAGAGAAACTTACAAAGACTGAAAAGAAAAACCTGTTCATTTATTCAGACAGCCTCCAGAAAGGTGGGGAAATAATTCTGTCCTTTAAAGCCATTTCCTTGTGGTATTTTGTTGTGGTAGCCTTAGGAGACTGGCAATTGTAGCAAAATTACTACAAAGAAGAAGAAAGGCCAGTGTTTGTAAGCAAACCACAGAGACGGACTGGGGCAGGTTCTGGGGAGGATCCACATGTGACCCCAGACAGAGTGGACGACAGTGGGCTCTGAGCCCAGGGTGCAGCCTGCTCCCCAACTTCCAGACCTGGGACCCTGGGGAACTTAGCTTACTTCTGCGCCGCAGTCGGATCGTGAGGAGCTGTGGTGGGGCAGTGCATTGTGAGTTGTGCTGCTAATCCAAAGGCTGCACATGTCTGGTGGTTCAAATCCACCAGCATCTCCTTGGGAGAAAGATGGGCAGTTTCCTTCCTTTGAAATCTATAGCCTCAGACATGCAGGGGAAAGGTGAGAGATGTGTCAGAACTGACTTGATGGCAGGAAGTAAAGACTGAGGTAATCTCAAGTGGTACATGACTTAAGATATATTTGGATTAGAA
>NW_006399884.1:9292699-9318207 GCF_000299155.1 Elephantulus edwardii | reverse complement strand
GGGGTGGTTCTGGCCTGTGGGGGCTTCTTTTCTGTCAGTTTTTCATTAGTACAGAGTTGGACTCACAGCTAGCACTATAGTGGGCTGTTAGAGGTTGTAAATCGCACGGGAGATTGTCCTTCTCTTGTGCAGCTGCTGGTGGGTCGGACTCTCACAGTGATTCTCTATTGGCTATGCCACCATGGTCCCATTTTGTTATGTGCCATTGAGTCAGAATTGACTTAGCTGACCCTCCAGCCGGTTTTCAGAGGTCATAAATAGCACAAAAGGAGACTGCTTATCTTTCTCTTGGGGAGCAGCTGGTGGATTTGAACTGCCTGCATTTAGGTTGGCAGCACAACTCCTTACCACTGGGCTTTTTTGGTTGTAATATTATATACAATATTGCAGTGTGTCATTTGCTGATGCCATCATTCTCTCAGATCTTCTCAGCTCCCAAAGACAAAAAAAGTACTGGGTTTCTAAAGAATAATAATAATAAAATAAAATAAAATTTAAAAATAGAGGGGGAAAGAGAAATGACTTTTATCAGGATCAGTTTGCAATGGAGCAGTCAGAACAGTTCCCTGTAAAGGCAGGGACCACTTCTATTTGCTTTGGAAGCTGTTGTGAAGATGAAATGGGTAAATGGATGTAAATCCCTAGAACAATCCATGGCACCCAGTCAAGAGTTCAATATGAGTTAGTCACTGGACTTTCACTTAGTCACTGAAGCCAAAAGAATCATTTTATGATAGAGGAGCTATCTTGCTAGAGTTCTCCCAATCTTTTAGCTAAATTTCAACACCAAGTTCTTAAATTCTACATTTTTCGAGTCTTGGAATACTCTATAGAGAATTTCTGCCAAGAGCTGTAACTTCAGAACGAAGAGCAGGGATTGAAAGATTTCAGATGAAGTTCCCCTGCTTAGAAATTGAAATGGGAATGTAATAGCCCAGATGAAAGGATGGGCTGAAATAAACCCGCCTGACACAACCACCGTTGGAAATTTTTTAAGAATCCAGTCAGGATAAACAAAGTGGAACATCATTTTGACACAACTTGAAACCTTGCAAAACTTCTACTTAGGCTAGATCTTGAATTCTTGGCCTCTCTGAAGTTCAGCAGGATACAGTGGCAAGATTTATTTTCTATCTGACTTGGCTACTTTATATTGCAAACTCTCTAGAGGGAGTCTTACTTTTCTGTGTTTGTTGAGTGAATGCTGAATGTGACAAACTGCTGGTTGGTGAGGAAGGTACAAGGAAGAATATTCTTGCTGGGTGTCATTGGAGAGATTTGGACTAACACTGACCCCACGTGAGAGGCAAACATCCCCAGAGCCTTTTCAAGGCAGAGCTCTGGTGACATAGTCCACAGAAAAGTTACACTGTTAACCCAAAGGCCACACCACTCTGATGGCTCAAACTCACCAGCAGCTCGAAGGGAGAAAGGTGGGCAATTTCCTCCCATGCAACATACAGCCTCAGATACACAATGAAGGGTCAGCTGAGTTGGTTCTGACTCAACCACAATGGGTGATAAGAGAATCTTTGTAGAAGCAGACTGCCAGGTTTTTCTCTCCATCTTTCTCATGTAAAGGTTACAGCTTAGGAAATCTCATGGAGTGGTTCTACTCTACCACTTGTGCTGGCTGTCATTTGTTGATGGCACCCAGCAATAAGTAGCACCATGTAAGCCAGAGGGCTTGGGTGTCAGTAGTGAGAATGTGGACAAAGGGTGCTGGGCTGCCTCATTTGAACAAGGACAGAAGGGCTGTGGGATAGGAATCACAGTTGGAGGGAAGCTACTGTGAGAACAGGGACCAGGCTCAGCCCAAGCCTGCCACCCAAGTGGCTCTGAGGACAAGTGGAAGTGTAACCCTCATGTGATTAAGGTACAAGAGAGAATTCGCTTCTGTGTTCTATTTAGGAAGACCGACTGGAAGTTTGAAATCAGAGGCAGCTCTAGAAGTGGTTTTAATGCCTTTGCAGTGTGACTCTCATTATTCCCAAATCCACTGCTGTCCAATTCCTCCTCACAGCTGGTTTCCAACGCCGTAAACCTTAACAAGAGCACTTTCATCTTACTCTCGCAGGGTGACTAGCAGATTTCAACTGCCAAGCTTTTACCTAGCAGCCCGGTACCTCGCCTATTACATCAGGGATCCTTTCATGCCCACTGACTTCTGCCAAATCTGTTTTAACTCACAGCGACCTCCTCCCAGAGACACAGCAGACTGGATCAAGTAAGCCACCCGGGGATAGTTAATGCTAGGCAGCGCTGAGAATCTACATAGAGCTACCGTTCAGGGACCATGTGCCACCGCTTCATAGGCACTCTCTGAAGCACAACACAACCTAGCGAGAGAGGTTTCCCCCACTGTACAGATGAGAAGACCGAGGATCAGACAAGTTAAACCACCTAAGGACTTCTAGGCTCCTACAGGGCAAATCTAGGTCTGTTTGGCTTTTGCTGCTGTGGCAAAGCCAACCTCCCTCTGCATTTGTACCATGTCTGTAGAGCTCAGTAAGCTGTACAGTATGAATTACATTTCTAAAATCCTCACAAATGGAGTAGTAAGATACATATTACTATGGGATCATCATGATAAAGGGAACAATGACTTAAGCTGTCAAGGATTTTCTTTTACTGGGATCCACAATCAATGTCCATGGAAGCAATAGTCAAGGAATAAAAAGCTCTTTGGCAAATCTTCCACTTGAGCGCTGGACAACTGTTACTTACAGCTCATCACCTGAACTGGCGTTTCTAACGTCTGCTTCTTTTGAGTGTCCAGTCTCCAAGCGACCCCAGGAAAGGGGCTGCTGTTGGAATTGCTCTGAAATGAAAACCTTCTGAAAAAACACAGCAATACTGGTAAGTCTGCAAAACAGCCCAATTTCCCCATGCTGTTCTGTCATCTGTACTACAGGTGAGGGAATTAACAGAGCTCAGATTGGCGTTTCCCCTTCACCAGGCTAATAAGTATCCACACTGTTCTGTAGTGGGGCGGGTGTCCAAAGGCTAGTCCAGTAATTGAAGTTTGAGCATTGATTATTCTTTTTATAGTTACGGTCTATGCAAAATCTCCCTTCTAGAAAGCTCTAGTGATGTCAAATAAATTAACTGTTAGTGGAGTTAACAGGAATAGATTTAGAACTCAAAAGGGAAAAGGAGTTTTCTGAGATCTGGAGAGAGTTGAAAGCTCTGCTTCATTGGTTGGAGAAGAGACTCAAGTGAGTATTTGTCATAAGCGCTCAGTCCAGGACCTGGCTGCAGTTCTCTAACATGCCAGTGACACTGACATGGTTTTACAAATAAATCACTAAATGTGGATGAACTGAAGAGATGAAAGGTAAAGCTATGTTTAATAAAGAAGTAATGCAGGGTCTAATAAAGAAGTAATGCAGGGTCTAATAAAGAAGTAATGCAGGGTCTAATAGAGTTGATGTGGAAATAGTGTTTAAATGAGTAAACAACCAATTGCCATGGAATCCATTCTGACTTACAGTGACCCTGTACGACAGACAATTGTTCCACAGGGTTCTAAGACTGTAACTCTTTACACTAGCAGAGGTGTGGCTGCTGCAGTCTGCTGGCAGCTCCTATAAATGAAGATATATTAGTCATTTGAGTATGTGTGGATATTCTTAAGGGCCTAAGGAAATTTGAAGACAATAATACAACATGAAGTTTAAGTAGCAGCTTAAACATTTTTAATGTGTTGATTTAAGATGTCTCAAGGAACCCTCATGGTCCAACAGTTAAGCACTTGTCTGCTAATGGAAAGTTTGGAAGTTCGAAACATTGCAGCTCTTAAGAGAGAAAGACCCAGCAATTTGTTCCTGTAAAGAGGACAGCCTAAGAGCAGTTCTCCTCTGTCACATGGGGTCACTGTGCTTGGAACCAACTAGACGGCAACACACAATGAATTCTGACATAAAGTGACAAATCAACTTCAACTCTTTGCTTACATTTCCAAATTTCAAATGAGCTAAGTGTGACTTAATGGGGAATCGGAATCAATTTGATGGTAATGGTATTTGGTGGTTTCTAACCCCTATCTGATCACACAGTGGATCACACATTGGACTGCTAACTGAAAGGCTGGGGGTTCAAACCCGCCAGTTACACCAGGAAAATGATGAGCAGTGCGTTGTGCTGTGTGGGGCTGTTAAGTGAAGCGTCGAGGTCAGGTCACAGAAGCACAGTTCTTACACACATATGCAGACAAATAATGCTGTGATTACAGAAAGGATGACTTTATTCCATCTGGATGATTGTCACACCATCATTGCAACACATATGAAGAAACCTGAAATAATTTAAACTGAAGGCACAGGACAAATCAAAACATCTGTCAATGAGTAACATGAGAAAACCAAATATCTTAGTAATAACAATAAATTATGAGTAAGCTTCCCTTACCAAATATACTGACTGAAGGGACAATGATGGTCTGTAATAAAACACGTAGCTTCAGCTGACTCCAGGGTGATTTCCATGATGGTAGTATTAATAAAAACAATTTCTTCTTTCAAAATGCTCATTAGGCCCTGGGGTTCTGTGGAAGTGTTTGTACAGATAAAGCTGCTGTTGGGATGCTCATTCCCCAAGAAACAACACATTCTTACAAAAAGTTTTAAAAAACAGTAAAGTAGGTTATAAAATTCTATTTTGGGGAGTGCAGGAAAAACACTTGTTCCATGTCAATTACAACACCAAAGCACATCAGTATCAAACTGCTTCAAAAATCAGTCTTTGCCTGACAGTAATATACTGTATGGGACATCCCACTATTTCCTGCCTGAGGCTGAGCCTACACCACCGTGAGGTGCTTAACAAGTCGGGAGCAATTCTGCTGTCAAGTCTTCTTCCAAAGGGATCTGTTTTTTAAAGACAATCATACTACAACTAACTGAGATATTCGGTGACATGCTACAGACACAAAGCTAAGTTTGCAAGGAAAGTGGTCATGCGTCCCACTTTAATGTTACTGTAATGTTCTGAAATACATTCTCTGAGAATCAATACCAGTTAGGACAGAGGCCACTTGTAAATTAGCTCAGATGCTGAACTAGCTTCATCAATGAAACTTTTTTCAAGTATACATAAGATAGATACGGTAACACTATTTTCCTCTAACTTTGTAGTCTCCCCAAGGGCAGCCAAGCTGAATCAAGGAGAGACTTAACAGGTTGGTCAGTGTTGCAGAAGACATTTTTTAAAAAGATGAGAAATAGTGTATTGACTGAGAGCTGACTTAAAGATATTAACACATAAAACCTATTTCAGATAAAAAAACAAACAAAAAAAACCCCTTTTCAGTCCCTTACTTAAAATCATTATATTCATAAGAAAAGAAATAATAAGAGAAAAAAGTTTCTCAGAGACTCAAAATTCTATCAGAACAAAATTAAGTCTCTTTTTCCTATTTGGCTGTGATACGTGAATTTAATAGCAGTATGGTTTTATTTTTATCACCTAGTTTAATTGAAAAAAATCACACAAATATTTCCAGCCAAGATAGCTGATAAGTATAATACAAATTCTAGTAATGATTTTTCTTTTAAGCAAAAAATGTGTCAAAATTTTCCTATGTAACAAAACATTCCTTTGGAAATTAGTCTTTGATACTACAGGCCTGTTTGAGGAAAATGTTGCTTTTACCATTTGCCATCATTAAACCTATAATTATCTTTCACATTAATTTTTATCACTGAATAGATAGATACATGTTTTATTCTCTATTATTCTAATAATGGTATATTATTTTTTCCATAGTTTCTTTTGGGTGCAAATCTACATCACCTATGAGTATTAAATAAGAAACAAAGTAAACCAGGAAAAAAATCATTTTATAAAATATAGGATGGATTTTTGAAATGTTGGCACCGAAGAAAAAAAGGAAATGGTTACCACCCGAATCTAAAATGCAGCCATTCACACTGTTGGCTTATTGCCTGCACTAATGCCAGCCTGTATGATTATTAAGACAAAGAACCCCCAGCAATCCTTTCCCGGGTGAGCTCTGTCACAGTTTGGATGAGCTTCACCCACTTCTACAAGGACCTCTGGTGTTGCTGTGTGTTACATGTTGGGCTGCCAACCACCAAGCTGGCGGGTCAAACCTAGCCAGTCGCTCCATGGGAGAAAGAAGAGGCCATCTGCTCCTTCTAAGATTTACAGCTTCAGAAACCCAATGGAATGTCACCATGAGTTGGAGCTGGCCCAATGATAGTGGGTTTGGTTTGATTTTCATGCATTTCTCCAGGTAGCATCTGATAACCGAGAGCCTGAATTCTGAAAATGCAAACATACTGGAGTTTGTGGAAGACTGCATCCAGGCTCAGAGAAAGCAGTTAATGTGAGGAAAACCATTTACACAGGAAGGACAGTTGTAGTGGTTTTGGGCCCTGTGGATACCAGCTGTGTCAGCAACTCCCACCAACCAGAACACAATGGAACCAAAGGGTTTTCTTTCATGAATCTTAGAAAGGAAGATGCTCGACTCAAAACCAATTCCCGAAGTCTATACGAGGCTTCCAGGCCAACAGATAACTGTTAGTGTGACTTTGTTCCTCTGCTCTTTCAGCATGGGTACCAGTGCTGAGTGGCTCATGCCCACTGTCGACAGGCCATTCACGGCTACAATCATGTCTCCACACCTGAAAGAAAGACAAGCACAAACAGATGAGCATGCTGTGACTATTTTTAAGATAAGAATTCATCATCCCACTTGAAATTTGTTTGGCATGGGAGGAAAACATCATTTAGCAATGAAGCGTCAATGATTAGTGTGTATTACGTTGGAGACCACCACCTCTGTGTCACTGTCCTCCTGTGGTGGCTGGATGTTGGAATCCAGGGGGTCACTCAAATTGAGCAGGTTTCACCAGAGCTTCCAGACTAAGGCAGGCCAAAAAGAAAGAGGTGGCCTTCTCTTTAAAAAACCAGCCCATGAAAATGTTCTGGATCATAGGACATGGTCCAGCTCATTGCTTTGGACATGCCATCAGATCAGTGGCTGGACGTGAACACTGTATTTGGTGGGGTAGAGGGCGAGGGAAACCCTAAGGTGAGATGTGGCGGTGAGGAGCCGTTAAGTTAGCTTTTACTCACAGCAGCAACATGTATCGGAGGACAAAATTCTGCACCATCCTCACAACTGTTGCTATGCTTGAGTCCGTTGATACAGTTGCCATGTCAATTCACCCTGGACTGACAGTAACAATGGGCTTCAGTGTGGTGGAGATGGCACAGGACAGGGCAAGGTTCTGATCTGTGGCTCATAAGGTCACTGTGAATCACAGTCATTAAGATAGCACCTAACCAACAATAACTACTTCACCAAGCACAATGTCCTCGTCCTGGCTGATAAGGCATCCAGAGAACAAGTGAAACTGATTGGTACAACAGCCACAATGATGCAAATAAGCCAGGTGCCATGAGGATCACAGATGGCTGGGCAACGCTTCCTGCTGCTGTACACTAGGCCATAAGGTGGAGCTGACCACCTAGGAGAAGCATTGAGAGCAAACGTGAAGCCCTATTTATTGGCCCTCCTTTGCCAATCCAGTGCTAGACCCTCCTATAACTAACTCGTGGTGAATGCCAAGGGCAAACAGGTGAGATTTCATGTAATTGATGCTGTAGTTTAAGAAAAACGTAATTGGAAGAGTAAATCTGCCGACTTTTAAAAAAATCCCATAAAATGCATGTTGAAAGGTTAGCCAGCATTCTGTTGTCTATTTCTGTGTTCATTTTCACAGTTCATAAATCCTAAAGCTGAAGTAAATGGAGAAATCATATTTTCATTCTTTTAAGTATGTGATACTATCCTCCAAGCAAAGCATCAGATGGGTGAACAATCTGCAGGCCTGTACCATTCAAGTGCCTGCAAGATTTCCAGTCTTTAATTCAGTCACCTTAGTGAATATGCTCTGTTATTGCCAGCGACTTCAATTTCTTTTTGGAAGCAGATGGGATGCAAATTATAAAGTAATTAAATGAGGTGCTACCTTGTTTAGTATTCAAGTTATAAAGATGGTTAATTCATTCTCCCCTCCTAAGGTTGATTTCCATCCCCCCGTCCCCTTTTTCCCCATTTTATCAATATAAGCTGATATGGAACTTGCTGGTCTTAATTAGTCATGTAAGATATTTAGATGTCACTTTTTTTTCCTGCCAAGGCTGCATACTCTCCACCTATATAGCATTTCATCTAGTATACCAGCACTTTTATCTTAAGAGCTGGTTTGTCTATCAGGAGCAAAGCTTTGGCAATGAGTGAACATCTCTGATGTACGACAATCTTCTTAATAAATATACACACACACATATAACGTACATGCATACATACAGTATTAGATCTCCAGCCTTGGAGACCTAATGGAGGGTCATGAGGTGGAACTGACTGTGTCAGTGGGTTTGGGGTACAGATAGGGGTAAAAAGATATATACGTGCACTCACACACACACACACACACACTAAACAGAGCCCTAGTAGTGACAGTTAATAGCAAGTGACTTAGTGGCTAACACGTTTGGCTCTTAACCAAAAGGATGGCAGCCTGAGCTGCTCTACATGAGAATGTTGTGGCAGTCTGCTTCCCCAAAGATTATAGATTTGGAAGGGGTTCTGGTGGTGTAGTGTGTATCAAATTGTGCTGCTAATCAAAAGGCCACGGACTTGGAAACCCTGTGGAGCAGATCTGTTTGGTCATATGGGGTCACTATGTGAGAAGGCAAGTGGGTTGGTAATCACATAGGTAACACACTGCTTGCCATTTCAGTTGTCATTACATGGTAACATCTTGACACGAATGCGCTTCTCTCTCCTCCCAGAGCCTGAGCCTTGAAAAGCAAGCAGGCTGCACACTGACCAAGCTGTGTTCTGTTTGGTGGGGGCAACCAGTAGATGGGGACAAAAGCAGGTACAGGTCAAGTGCAGGGTCTAGAGTTAGTCCTGGGTTTGAACTTGGCTCAATTGCTCTCAGCCATCTGATCTTGGGCAAGTTTTTTACCTCTGTAAGCCTTGGTTATCTCATTTGTAAAAGTAATAATAGCACTTACCTCCACAGGCGTGGTAAGATTAAATAACACAACAGATGCATAGCATTTAACAACACTGTGCCCGGCATGCTGTCAGCGAGTACACAAGCATTCATCAGACACTTTGAGTCTTTGGTGCATGATATCAGTCAGTGTTAGTACTGTTAGGAACATAACAATTATGATAAAACCCCTCTGTCTTGCCTAAGCTTGCCTAACAGCCAGTGTCAATGGTGTCAAGTGCCGTAGACAGGAGTAAGGTAGCAGCATCATCGGATGAGTGACTGCCTAAGTCAGGTTAGAATGCCTGGAAAAACTGCTGTGGGCAAGCCGTCCAGCCACACTGTTCCCAATCAAATGACTCAGCATTTGATCATTGTTATTACATTAACAAATTGTAGCTGTGAGTGATAATATGGTGCAAGTGCTGTATCACTCTAAGTCAGGGGTCAGCAGATTTTTCTTGCAAGTAGTGAGGAAGTAACTATCTCATGATGATTCCACTCTGCTGGTGCAGTGCGGAAGCACTCACTGCCAATTACATAAATGAATGAGTGTGCATGTGTTCTAATAAAACTTTATTTACAAAAACAGGCAGCAGTGCTAACTCTGGTCCTAGCTCGTGCTCATCTCAATAAACATTTACCACATTGTTCATTATACCAAGACTCACTTCAGTCTTCCGTCATAGTAAGCAGGTGTTCCCAGGACAATCGTCTTAATGAAGAAAGGCTGATTGGTGTGATTCTCCTCATATCCACCAACAATACTAAAACCCCAGCTTCCCAGGTGGCTTCTTCGTAAGACTATATCATGGCAGCTATGAAGGGCACTGAAAATGAGCACACATATGAGAGAAAAATCAATGTGGAGGTTTCCCAGCCTGCTCAGCTTTGCTATAGCTCCACACCATGTTAACTCATGTGAAGGAACAGGGGGCGACCTCAGTTCTTTTGGAATATTGTTCTGACAGCCCATCTTTTAGCACAGAGGCAGTCTGAAATGTCCAACTTCTCAAATTCTTTTCTTAAGTGAATATATACACAAACTGAAAGGGAAGGAGAGGTGGAGGGAGGGAGAGAGAACATGAGTGAGCAGGTAACAAGCTAGAATGGATTTCACTCAAACTGGACCTTAGACATGGCTGTTACTTTATTTCCTTATTTGCTCACTACGCTGTCACAAGATCTTCAATTCTCATGTTCATTTGTATCTACAAAAATGCTAACCAAAAGGTCAGTGGCTCAAAGCCACTATTCCTTAGAAGAACAATGTCACAGACTTCCGCTATCACGATTCCAGCCTGGGGAACCTTGTGGTGCAGTTAGTTCTACTCTGTCCTTTAGGATCACTGGGGAGCTCTGGTGGCCTTGTGGTAACAAGCTGTGCAGCAATCCTGAAGGCATGTGGTTCAAAGCCACCATACACTCCGTGGGAGAAGGATGTCCACGGGAGGTTCCAGTATGAGTTGGGTTTGACTCGACATAAGCTTGAATGGGACTGAAAACTATAAAAGTAGTTACAAAGTAGTGTGAACAAATTCTACTATGGCTGATCTCAGCACTCAGATAAAGACATGTGTGGCAGACACTGCAGGTTCACATTTCCCTAAGCGCGGACAACTCTGCTGAAGGCACAGGAGACCCACACCTTTCACCCACAGGAGGGGTTCTGAATGGTTCTCTCCTCCTTCACTTTAAAACACATCACTGTAAGGCTGATTCTAATTACCAAATCAGGGAACTCAGGGAAGAAGAAAAAAAAAACCAAAAAAACTTAAAAAAAAAAAATTCCTTCTTTATCACAGACAGTCAGATGCTGTGATTAAAAAGCCACCGTTTAAAAAAAAAAAAAGCCACCGTTAGTTTGGAAGACACTGTCCAGGGAGGAGGGGTAAAAATTTACTCACATTTCCACAAATATTGATTTGGAAACAGGCAGTGAGCAACTGGGTTAAAAAAATCCCCAAACAACAAAGGGGTAAAGGGAAAGGAGCCAAATAAAATAGGCAAACAAATACTAAAACCTCTTTGTAGAAATGTATTTTTTAGGTAAAATTTTATATAGAGGTATTTAAAGTAAGGTTTTCTGTCCCTAATCTAGCAGAAAAGATTTTCAACTACAGCTGGTCCCATGGGATAAAGTACAACGTGCTAGAACTTGGAACCAGGTCGGGCTTCTTGGCTCAATGACAAGAAAGCTCTGACAGCCTCTGGCTGGGCCAAGGTCCTGAGCACTGGCACAGTATTTGAGGGCTATCACTGTTTTCAAGGAGCTCTGGTGGTGTACTGGATGAAGAGTTAGGGTGCTGACAGGTCAGAAGTTCAAACCCATCAGTCACTGCATGGGAGAACAGTGGTGTGTATGAGGATAATTCTGTGTGCAAATGTGTTAAAAGAAAGGGTGGGGGAGGAAAGGCAGCTAAATTAAACAAGAAAACAAACACTAAAACCTGGAGTTTAAAACTGCAAGAAAGGGGTTTTAGAAAGGCTTCTGTGAGGAGGCAGGAGCCATGCCACGGCCTGGTTTTTCTGGTGACAAGGAGATGTGACATATAAGCACTCATCAGAATCACACCTGGGAAATGTGAGGCTTCTGAATAAGAGCCTGATCATGGCCATCATCTTAGTGGAGGCGAGAGGGTGGCTTTACCAGCGTGTTAACAAATCTTACTTTTTTCAGTTCAGTTCCCATCATTAAATTTATCATTAAAAATGTACCAAAGACAGCCACTTCCCTCTGGACCTGACTGGACCTATCACTTGTATAGAATCAAGGCCCCTGCCATAACCCCTCACTGATCAAATGGACACAGGACCCCAGGGATACGCTGTACCTTGGAAGCCCGAGCCACATGACCCAGGACGGGGACCAGCTGGCGTCGTACTCGTTCTCACTGAAGGTGCTGGGCTGCTCCCCAGGGGTCTGTGCGGGCTCCTCAACGACCTGGACCTCCAGGGCTTTGAGAACAACTGCTGGGGAGGCGGCGCTGGCCTTCAGCATTGCAACAGCCTCGCTGTGACTCAAGTTGGTCAAGTCAATGCCATTGATATTCAGCAACACATCACCTAGTCAAAGGGAGAAAGAAGCAGGAAGAATGAGTGGGGCCACTAGGGGAATGGTCCTTGGCAAACACTCATCTGTGAACCAACCAGGAGAGTTCAGTTCTGATAACAGCTGTTAAAAACCAAAAGGGTATTATTTTTTATTTCTTTGCAATTGTCATAATGCAGAGGAAAATGCTAACTCATGGGAAACATTCCAAAACCATCCAGAAATTTGACATAATCTCATGGTGTTGTTAGGGCTGCTGTCAGGCTGGTTCCCACTCGTTACTCTATGACCAGAACGACACCCTGCCAACTCTGGGGCCACCCTCTCAGTCACTGCAGTATTGAGCCCACTGTGCAGCCATGTGCCAATCCATTTCATCGAGGGGCTTTCTCCTTTTTTCGCTGACATTCTACTATGCCAAGTGTGAGTCTTCCTCCGAGAACTGGTTCCTCCTGAAAACGTGCCCAATGTACGTGAGACGGAATCTCATCATTCTAAAAAATATTCAGGCTGCACTTCTTCCAAGACAAATTTGTTCCTTCTTCTGGTTGTTACTGTGTATTGTTGAGTTGGACTGACCCACAGCTGCTCCTCCAGGAGGTTTTCAGAAGCAGTTAACTGCACAGGAGATTGATCATCCTCCTCCGCAGAGCATCTGGTAGATGGGAACTGCATGCCTTCAGGATTACAGAGCAGCTTCTTGCCAATTGACTACCAGTCTTCCCTCGGTAGTCCATGCTATATTCAATATTCTTTACCTCCACCATTACAATTCAAAGGTATCAATTCTTCGGTTTTCCTTATTCTTTTTCAGCCTTCCCATACAAACGAAATGAATGACAACACTACAGTCCTCAAAGTGGTACCTGTGCACTTTGGCTCTGTAGAGAATATCCCCCTGTATAGGGAAATGTAGGATGTGATGGGCAGTGACAAGGTGGGTGAAACAAGTGTGTTCTGGTCCCTGGGCTTGTCCTTCCTCCATGAGCCTCAGTGATTTCAACAGTTATTTACAATTCAAACATTACCTGGTCCTGTGCTCATAAGTGAACTGTGAATGTATTCTATTTTATGTTGATCTAGTTTCATACAAAAACCATCCTTATGTATGTCACTCAGTGTGAACAGATCAAAATTTATGCAGAAGAAATCCGCGGAGACACACGAAGAAATGAAACCTGTGATGTGAATGTCTTCCCTTCCAGGAGACAAGCAAAGTTTTCCAAGTAATATGATAACCAAAAAAGTGAGGATTATAGAAAAGGTTAGGGCAGGAAGGATTAGGTCTTCCAGAAGAGCAAACTTTATGTAAAGAAAGCCTACAAAAAATGTCTCCCTTCCAACATGGCATTTATCTTTCAGATTATTAAAGTAAAACATTCTCATTGCTAAACACTTGAAAACATGACAAAGTAATGAACCAGCCACTGCTTGGAAGACACTTCTGACTCTCCGTGACCCTCTGTCAGGTTTCCAAAATTGCAGATCTTTACAGGAGGAGAATGCCCATCTATCTCCCTCAGAGTAGCTGGCAGATTCGAACTGTTGAGCTATTGCTTAGCAGTCCAACATGTTAGATATGATGCCACCAGGAATCCTCAATAAATTATGTAGAAAGATATAAAAATAACCCCAAATTTCACGATAGGCTTGGATCAGGTGCACCTTGGTCTTAAAACTGACATCATTGTTCCTTAATATCTCAGAGAGGTCCTTGACAGCAGATTTTTTCCAATGTAACATGCCTTCTGATTTCCTGACTGCTGGTGCCAAGGCTGTTGGTGGTGGGGCTTTCTGGGAAGCCACACCTAAAACTTTTAGCCCTTTAATACATTTTGAGTTAATTTTTTATACAGTGTGAGGTACAGGTCTTTTTTACTAGATGTTTGGACAGGTAACTTTTAAGATTCACTTTTCCCTTTGAATTCTGGAAAAAACAAAACCATGGAGATTATCATTTTACCATGATAATATTAAGTACTTTACTATCAGCTCTTAAGTATTTGCACAGTTGTACAACTGTCAGCCCAAGCAACTGTGGAACATTTTTATCACTCTCCATAAAAATCATGTAGCCATTAGGAGTCACACTGCTTGTATAATCACACTGCGGAATAATAGGATAGCTTTTGTTGTGGAATGTGAAATTGTGAATGAGTTTAGTCCTAAATTATTACATTTTTATTATCCTTTTCTTCTGCTCTAACTCCTTTTCCAACCACTCTCACCTAAGACACAATAACAAACCCGTGTATGAAGATTTACAACACTGAAGTATAAATCATACCATCTGAACACAAGTGCTGCTGGCAATCCAAGATCTTCTGAGTGAGGTCTTAGGTGGACTTTTACATTCTTGGTATGACAACACAGAAATAATTTTTCATTTTTATTAATGAACTTCATAAGTAATGTTTTTATTTTAGTGAGATTCATGTCTAAAACAAGCTGAGTGCTTGACCTGCCTTAATGCTGGAAGTATATGTCTTTTAGAGGGCTTTTTCTAACAGAAAAAGAATTCAGCAGACTGGGTAACCATTACTCAATTCCAGAAATATCATCAAGTTTCAATAATTCTCCTTTTTCACGAAGCATTTTTGTAATCTTAAAGTTATTAGAGAAGAAATATCTTAACTATTTTTAAAAGACCAAGTTTAATCGCAAACCTTGTAGATATTTTTATTTTTGAAGATGTAAGTTTACTTCAAGAGACAATGCTCAAGAGCCTGTCTTACCGCGCTTGATTCGGCCATCTCGTGCAAGACAGCCATGCGGGGGCACGCTGGTCACAAAGATGGGCAGCTCACCACTCTTACTGCCTCGGCCCCCAGCTACCGTCATTCCAAGGGACTCATGGGGCTCCTTCTTTACAGTAATGTGTTTTTCTTGGCATGTAACACACTGGGTAAGATCCTAAGATATTAAAAGAAAAAAAATGATTGGCTAGTGAGTAATATAAAGTCATAGTAAAGGCAGCTTACACCAATCACATCTATTATTTACCAAGTCATATTTTTCGTCCTTTACTAAAGAAACTGAAGTAACACATAGCTCTTCACAGGTACAAACAGCATAATGTGAACACTGGATTTCAACGTCAAATTTTAGACCACTGTATTTTCGTAACTATCTACTTAATATATGGGAAAAAGCTCAGGCCTGTAACAATGTGGATGCTAATATAAAATAAACACCTCATTTGTGTAACTCTTCTTGGTTCCAATTGATTCTACAATAAACTCTATAAAAGTCAATAAGATATTTGTTACATGTGGTAATTATATTCCATGTTGTATACAAAGTTCCTATGAACAGTGAATACCAAATCAGTAAAGATCAACTTTAGCTGGGAAACAGTACAGCAAGCAACTCATATTAATATGTCTGCAAAATAGCTCAGGGACTGGTTTTAGGGTTACAAAGAGATTTTAGTGAGCAGGCATTTGTGCAATGATGGAATTAGTGATTAACAAGAATTGATTACAATAATGGCATGGAAAGGCTGTTTTCTTCTGAGGGGTGGCTGGTGGATCTGAGCTGCCAATCTTTCAGTCAGTAGCCTAACATAACAAATCACCAGGGCTCCTTAATAAGAAGTTAGATTAACAAGAAAGTTCATTCCATGGGATTGTTCTAACCAACCAGGCTGGCAGAAGGAGACTTTAAAAAAAGAATTTAAAAAAGTTTAATATTACTATTTAAACATGTCACACAAAATACTTGAAAAGAATTAGCAGAATTACGAGGGAAAACACACAAACAAACCCAAAGCAAACATACATAAAATAAGGAGAGTTTTCTACATGAATGCTGGAATAATTAAGTACAGCTTTATAAACTCTTAAAATAAAATGCTGCCATAAACACTCATACCTCAAATTATGGTGGAATTCAATGAGTTAAAAAAGATTCAATAGATCAACTTCTGCCCTAATATTATAATTCTTTTGAAATATGTAATTTTAAAGCAAAGACAAAGCTGTATGAAACAACTATGATTCAAAACAGTTATCATTATGATGACAAAATTATAGGCTTTCTCTATACACTTAGGTTTTTGTTAAAAAATGTGAACAAAGTCCATGGTTATAATTTCTTTTAAATATTAACTAAACCAAAGACTGGTGACAGAATTGTACTTAAGCTCAGAAAACGAGATAAACCTGAAAGACCAAAAATACTGTGCACTTAAAGCTCTACTTTCTTAGGGGACCAGTGAAAGATTCCAAAGGTAATTATTCTCTAATTCACCTACATTAAAAAGTCATTTAAGCACACAGGAAATGTCGATTTAGAAAAAAAAAATTACATTATCTCACTTGTGTAACATATTCCAAGAATACCTCTCATCAATTTATTTCTTTCTTAAGAGTTCTGAATATTTTAAAATAGTTTTAAATATACTTTATGGCCTAATGGCAAGAAGCTGTGCTGCAATCCCAAAGGTACACGGTTCGAGGCCACAGCTGCTCCATGGGAGAAGGATGGGCAATATCCCTCCCAAGTGATTAACTGTCTCTGAAAACCCACTGGAGGGCCAGCTCTGTATCAGTTCCAACTCTACGGTAAACAACAATGACAACAACATCTTTTAGAGTAATTTTATGTTTAGGAGAAAATGCATAGATTATCCAGAGTTCTATTCCTAAAAGTCATACACTCCTGTGGTACTTTGGTTACAAATGATGCAGACACTGATGTCCACAGCAGGCAAATACTATGCACCCACTAATACACTAGCATGCAGAAGACTTGCACTACTATGGGATTTTCTCCTGTTTTTGCTCTGAGGAGTTTGCATCTCTCTGGTGTTACTAGTTCACCTTTTAAGAATGTCTAGATATTTAGATGAAAATGAACCACAGTGTTTAGTTTTAGGTCAAAAGGTCACTTAGGGCCTTAATCCTGGGGGCAAAGCTGGTCACTTTTATGATTTGAGTTTCACTATACATTTTTCTCCACTCTCTCTAGAAATCTGGAAACCTCTACTGTGATCCTTTCTGAGGTGGTAGCCAGACACCATCAAGTTTTCTGGTCTCAGAGTAGTGGAGGTTGACGTTTGGTCTATTAGCCTTTGGACTATTTCTTTGTGCTTTTGATTTTCTTTACTCTTCTTTTTCTAGACAAGTAGAGATCAGAAGTTGCCCTTTATAGATGGCTATCCACAAGCTTCTACATCCCTGGTCACTACTCACCAAAGTAGGATGTATGTAGATCATTCTCTTGTGGCCTGTTTATTCCAGGTGACCGCAAGTCTCCTGAAGCCATGAGTTGAGGGTCCAGGACTAACAACACAATCTCTATGGGTGTGTGGCCATGATTAAAGCTGTCTACATGGTTTTTAAGCAGATGGATATATTTCTGTTTTTACTTAAGGAGTATGGCAGGAAGAGTCAATTTTAGCTTATTTTCAAGTAACTGGTAAACATCCTCTTTTCTCAATTCTGTCTGCTTCATGTTGTGTGTATTGTAACATGCTGAGTTCAAACTAAAGATCAAAGGAAGCAAATTATTAAGAATGTCATAAAATAGTACTTTTTAATTTTTATTTCTAGAATGGGAGATGAGAAGACATTGACATTGTCTACCCACATAAATGACCTTATAAAACGAGTTAGATACTGATTCTGAAGAAGCAGAAACAAGGCTCACATTGGGAACCAAATGCTTGAAGGCTAGATTTCCGTTTCCATGAAGATTTACAGCCTTGGCTGCCCCAAGGCGCAGTTCTACTTTGTGCTGTAGGGTTGAAATGAGTAGGAATCAACTCAATAGCAGCAGAATTGGATTTGGTTCTATACGCTATAATATTTAAAAGAAATAAGCTATACCCCTAACAAAATTTATAAACTAAGTTTAATAATCCCACATCTAATCCTGTCATTGTGGGCAAACTTCCCAACTACTAAGCACAGACTTGCCGACCAAAGCTTCATTATGCTTTCCAATTGAATACTACGTATTTCAATCAGCTACTCAAGATAAATTCCACTTGCAAGTAGAATGACTGTAAGATTTTCTGGGAAGGCAATACACTTCTCATCAATCATTTGAAGAGGAAGCCTCCCCATCAAGACATGACCTGCACTGGCTGGGCTCAGTCACACAATTATCACATCTTACAAAACAGGTGCAATGTATCCAGCCGATTACCAGCCATGATGTAAGTCTTAGCAACTTACACCAATGATCTCTTGAAGACAAAAGGGCTGACTCACCTTATGTGAGCTGGGTCTAACAGGATACAGCTGTTGAGAGTGCTGCTGGCTGCTGATGCTCGGAGTCCCCGCCTCTCGATCCCGGGTTGTGTTAAAAGGCTGTGGCTTTCCTGGCCTGGCAACTGTCAAGTTCACTCTCTCCCCACTCGCCTGGAGAATACAAATACACATATAAAACAATCAGTCATTTGCAATGTAGATCTTTTAAAAAATTACAAGCAGAGTGATTTCAAATACACTTCTCAGTCACAGTAGACAGGTCTGTCCCGGCTGGTGCC
This sequence comes from Elephantulus edwardii, assembly GCF_000299155.1. Classification (NCBI taxonomy): domain Eukaryota; kingdom Metazoa; phylum Chordata; class Mammalia; order Macroscelidea; family Macroscelididae; genus Elephantulus; species Elephantulus edwardii. The sequence continues at coordinate 9,299,621 of NW_006399884.1, read as the reverse complement.
TATGAGCACCTAGTGGTCGCGTCTGTGTGAGAAGCTGCAACGCTAACCCAGAGGTGGAGCCTCCTCGGCACGCTGAATAATCCACCAACAGCTCTATGGGAGAAAGATGGGCAAGGTCTCTGGTGCAATTTACAGTCTTGGAAACCCAGTGGAGGGTCAGCTACAAGTTAGTTCAGACTCAACAGCAAAGAGGTGTTTTGGGGTTTAAAAAAGAAAATATTTTTTAGAGGATCAGCCTATCATGGATATGCATCTTCAGAAAAGATCTCTCTATACAATGGTACTAGTGAGGATTGTAAAAACCTTAGGCAATTATGTCTGATTTTCAAATGAAATATCAGATACTGTTGAGTTTTTTTGTTCCTTGCCAACAAACCCAAATACTTATATATATTAATGAAAGGGAGGTGGTATGATTCTTAAGGTGACATTAACTGTAAAGAGGTTGGCTGCTAACAAGGATGTGGCCAGTTCAAACCCACCCAGTCACACAGGGGGACAAAGAACCAGCAACCTGCTTTCATGATGATTATAATCAAGAAACCCCCTGGGACAGTTCTACTCTGAGTGGAACTATTTTGAACCAACAGTATCCACCAGCTGCCACCTGGGGAGAAGTCTACCTGGATGATCTGGGCGGCGAGCTCCGGCGTCCCATGCTTTAGGTCGTGCCCGTTGATGGCAAGCACTCTGTCGTTGCTGCTGAGCCGTCCATCCTGGGCAGCCAGGCCCCCTTCCAGCAGGTCGAGGATAAAGACCCCGGGCTCGTCCGTCCTTCGCACTAATTTAATGCCCAGCTGCTCACTGGAGTCCCGCTTCAGGAGAATCACGTGGAAGAGCTCCTCCCGGGGGGAGCTACTGTCTGAGTGGCCAGAGGCGCGGGTGCCAAAGCGTCGCTCCCGAAGCACCGTGAGGTGCAGTGCGCTGCAGGGCTGGGACAGCACAGCTCTGGCGTAGTTATGTGACACGTTACTGATATCAAAGCTGTTGACCTACGAACCAAATGAAGCCGGCATATGACAACTTTGTATTTTCCCCAACTCTGAGAGACATCTCCACACCATTCCTAAACAAGACAAACACTGCCAAAGTGCTGCTAAATGATTCCTCTCAAAGAAAATGGTTCTAAAGACATTTTACAATATAGCCTTGCTAACATAAACTTACAATTAACTGGTACCAAACAGAGAATAGTGGCTGAGGTGGTAGACGATAAATGACAGTTCTGAGTTGGAGTCCTTGGTTGTACTACTTCCTAAGTGTCTCATGTGGGAATTTCTTAATTTGTAAGATATGTTTACTACTACATGCCTTTTCAAGTAAACAGCATATAACAGACAATTCTAAATCTTACTTTACGAAAAGTGAAATGTTCTAGGTGACTTTAAAGAAAATGGGATAATCATAATTTCGGTCAGTTTCTTTAACACATAAGTGTAATACACAAATACTACATTAAGCAAAATCAAATATTCATATAAGGCTTATCCATGAAACCTTCCGTGTAAGCTTGAATAGGCATTAGAACCAATCTATGCGTATATTTAGTTCTTTGTTGTTGTAGTATTGTTAACTGCCTTCGAGTCGAGCATGACTCATAGTGGCCCTTATGAACAAAAGGCTGGATGTGCCTTTACAACTACTGACATTTATCAAAGTTCACTGAGTTTCTGGAGGCATGTTGTTTAGAAAGTGGATGTCACTAATGCCTTAGAAACTGTATTATCGTTAAGAGAACTCATTGTCATTATGCTGGAACTGACTCATAGCTAACCTCCAGTGAGTTTTCAGAGGCTGTAAACTGCACATAAGGATACTGCCCATCTTTCTCCTGAGGAGGAGCTGGCAGATTCAAACTGCCTGCCTTTGGATTGGCAGCTCAATTCTTTACCTACTAGGCCATCATTGCTCCCATGCTGTTGTTTATGTGCTGTCCAGTACAACTCATTGAAACCCTATATAAACAGATGGGAACCTTACCCTACCCTGCACCATTTCTTGATCTCTGACATGTGTGAGCTCACTGTTATGGTCAGAGTCAATCTACCTCCTAGTTACAATAAAAGACTGGTTATCATGATTCAAGTTCCTCTCCTAATCTTTGTCGTTTTTTATTTAAACCTCTTATTTAGAGTCAATAGGACCTGGAGGAGGACCTGTGTATTTAAGGTCGGGACCTAAGTCTCCAGTTTGGAGGCAGGTGGGTGAAGTAGTTGGATCCTGAAAGGTAGGCTCTCTTGTTTTGTTTGACGGTTGGGTGTGGACTGTTTGGTTGTTTGTTTGTTATTTAAGCTTCTTCTTTAAAGTGAACAGGACCTGGTGGAGGGCCTTTGTATTTAAAAGTCAATTGTTATCCTGTTTTGGAGGAACATTCTCCTAAGTGGTACAGCACTGTCAATTTGTTGCACAGAGGCAACCCTGGGTTGCTATAATGCTGAACCCTGTTCCAACTAGTGTGTCAAATGCCATAATGGTTATCCAATGTTTGGTAGAACTCCCAGATTAAGATAGGTTTGGAAACAGGAGTGGCATCCACTTCCTAAACAACAAGCCTCTGGAAACTATGAACTTGGAGAAACAATGATAGTTATAGAACAGGGTTCAGGTCTTTTGTTCATAGGGTTGCTATGAGTCAGGCTGGATTTGATGGCAATTGACAGCAACAACTGAGAAGAAAGCAAGGAGAAACGAGTGTCCCCTGAACATCTGTTTTGGACAGGTTTTGGGTTAGGTGTTTGTATAATCACTGTCTTTTTATTAAGTCCAAGCTAAGCAAGGTCTCTTCCATCTTGGGATGGAAGTTTCAAATCCTATCAACTATAATTTTGTTGATTTTGCCTGCTGAAAGCTTTGAAAAATTCTGTTCCAAATTCACAGATGTCCCACACAAATCTGTTGTTCTCTCAAGTTTGTGATATTCTTATATTTTGCTAACTATACAAGTCTGTGATAGAAATGTTGACTGACCAGCTCTCATTGCTGACTGTTGTGATAAAAAATTCTATGGGAGAAACCTGATCAAAAGGAGTAAAAATGCTGAAAAGAATTTTACGTTCTCATAGAATCCAGACTTCAAGGTACAGTACCACAGAGGCTGGCTGGCTGGCTGAGCCACCAAAACTATTTCGATGGAGTACTCTAAACTTAAAGCTTTCTTTAAATACAGACACTGAAGACTTCTTTAAATGCAACAATTTATCTTGAACAATTTGCTCTTTTAAAAAAACTATCAAATTGACAATACCAACTCAAAAGGTTACACAGAAGCTTGAGGACAGTGAATTTATGTTAATGGGGATGATCAATTTGGAAGTGGGGGGTGAGAGAGGCACCATAAATGGAAGAATATGATCAGTGTTGTGAAATTCTACATGAAGAAACTGTTCAATTGATGCATTTTGCTGTGTGTAATCTTATCAACAAAAAAAAATTGTTGACTGATAATAGAGTCAAGAGGAAGACTTTAAACAACATTTGGAAAACCAGGCTGATTATTCAACTATAAAGTTACCTATCTGACTTTATATTTTCTCACTTCGCATGTGGGCATAAGTGACACCACTGAGCACTGGCTGATACCCAGCCATCATTTCCAGGTAGATGCAAGGGCATAACCTTACATCTTTGTGAAGCAGGTGGGGAATAGCCTACAAGTGGAAAACAATTTTTCTTCCATAAAGGCATGGTTGCTAGTGAAATGTGACTAAAGTAGGAACTAAATAAAATACTATTACTAAATCTTTTAGAAACAGCACTACATATGCAGGCTATTCTGTGTGACCCTGTGTCAAGCAAGTCTAACAGTGCCATTTTTCCAACAGCATGTGCTCACTTCACGTCTCTGTTTCGTTCTAGTAATTCCTGCAACATTTCAAACATTCTCATAATGCTACTACACACAAAATAGCAGTTTAGTGTACGTAAGTTTTTATGGGAAAACATAACTGTCATTGAGATAACAAAACACTTACCTACTCTATTTATTACTATATTACCTTTATAGTAGTAGTTAGAAATGGAACCTGCTTTATCTCCACAGTATGTTGCATAAAAATTTAGTTAGTGTTATTAAACAACTCCTTAAAACAGAAGCATTAAAAAGCCTAAAGATGAAATATACTAATAAAAACCCCTTGAACAGAACACAAAAATAACTGCACTCTTGACCTTCACAACCATTGTTCCAAGAAGTCTGGGGATGTTCACGGCACACAGCTGTAAGATCCACCCTGAGTAGACTAAGGTCAGAAGCCAGGGACTGAGGACCATGAGGTCTGGGGGTTTCTTCAAAGATGGCCCAGTGCATGCAGCTAGAGTAGAGCATGGGCGTCTTGGAATGGCAGTCGGGACACAGTGAATCTGTAGCTATCGTAGGATGGAAACATGATTTTCTTTTACCGGATCAGTGATGCTTCCACAGTTTCCCATTTCTTCTTGTTGTGTGCTGTCGAGGGGGTTCTATCACATAGCTACCCATGTACAACCAAAAGCAAAGAACCCGCCTGATCTTACACTATATTCATGCTTCCCGCTGTGCTGCAGCTTGTTGTTGTAGCTGCTGTGTCAATCCACTTGATTCAGAGTCTTCTTCCTACTAACTCTCCCTTTATCAAGCACCACACCCTTCTGCAGAGACTCGCCCTCCTGATAACATGCCCAAAGCATGCAACGCGATGTCTCTCCATCCTTGCCTCTAAGAAGCATTCTGGCTGCACTTTGTCCAAGACAGATGTAATTGTTCTTTTGGCAGTCCACGAAATTCAATATTTTTCAGTAACACCACACTTCAAGTATTTTGTAAAAAATGAGACATTTTTTGAGTACAGTCTGTCTCAGCCATGCTAAGGGTGAGTAAAGGACAGGCCTGCGCTGGAGGTTCTGGGGTAATAATATGCTCTGAGGGGCAGCATAGAAGTGAAGATGGGAAGTAAATCTAAAAATACCTTCTGGAGATTTCAAGATCTAAAAATCCTAGATGCTCTAAGTTTGTCTTAGTAAAAGAGACTGCTCGTCTTTTAAGATTTAGCAAGCATTCCTTGAGTACTAACCACAGGCATAGCTGTGTAAGAAACCATATCGTGATCCTTACCATTACAGTGGATACAATCACCCTGAAAGAAAGACAAAATATTTAATAAGTTGTTGTGACTAATTGCACATCTCAAAAGATGCCAGGGAGCTCTGGTGGCTCAGTGGGAAGGAGCTGAGCTCCCAATTCAAAGGCAGGCGGTCTGAACGCACCAGCTACTCAAGGGAGAAAGATGGGAAATCTCTTCATAGGTAATTTACACCCACTGAAAAATCCACTGGAGGGTCAGTTATGAGTTGGTTCCAACTCGATGGCTCATCACAACAACACAGGGTGTCACTCTGAGGACTAAGGTGCACCTTTTGATCGTCTCACAGGCACGGGAAAGTGAGACAATGAATAAGAAAGATCAAAGAGCTAATGTTTTTGAAACAAACACCAAATAATCTATAGGCTGTCAGAAGAATAAGCAAATTTGTATTGGAAGACATGTAGACAGAAGGCTCCTTGGAATCAGAATGGCAAGACTTCAGGGCTTGCTATCAGGAGAGACCAGTCCCTGAAGAAGGACATTCATCTTTGATCGAGTAGCTACAACAATGGGTGCAAACATAGCAATGATTCCTTCCGATGTACTATGTAGAGCTGCTATGAGTTACAAACAACTTAAACTCAACAAAAAAAACGGCACTATGTGTCAAATGATAGAGAGGACAGCAATAAATGTTATCTGTAATTAAGGTAGGAGGAGATTACTAAAGGCTAGATTAGCTAAATGAAGCTTTGTGTTTGATGGAGCATAAAACACAGACAAGGTAGAACTATGCGAATAAAAGAACAAGAGGACACTCAGGAATGGCTCGACGAGACTGTAAATCCCACAAGGGCAGGGACTATTCTTGATTTTACAAGTAGCAACTAGTACAGTGTCAAAAATTGTAAATATTGGTATGTATCTGTTGCATGCATAGATTAATAAATGGGATGAATAAACTGATATGCCTGAAACAAAAGATGAAAAAGACAGGTTATGAAAGAGCTCATGGAAGACTCTATTACACTGAGCCTCTGGTCAAATCTTTGCACGGAAAGTGATGTCACAGATGAATTAATTTGTAGTGATCACATCAGGTCTGAGAGAGGGGAGCTGGAGGCACACGTTTCATGGGGTAGTCTACAAAATTAGAGATGAAGTAGCAAAGGCCTGGTGCTAGGAGAGGAAATGAAAGGAAGGGGTGGGTATCAGGAAAACCTTCTCCTAGAAAACCTAGGTACTTGAGTTTCTAGAAGACTTTTTGTAGTTGCTAAAATAATCTTTCTCTCTTCTTTTAGCTCTTACTTTAGCTTAAACTATCATGCAGACCTGGAGGATTCAAATTGGTCAGGCCAGTATTCACACATACACCAATGCCTTAATAATAGAATCTACACCATCCCCATCTTCAATATGCTCTCTGATCTTGTCTAAAGCTAGTGTTTTGTTTACGGATTTTCACATTCTGTTGGATCATCTTTTTTTATTTATTTTTATTTTATTTTATTAATTTTAATGAACATTTACAGAGATTTTGGATTTTCATTCATTCATTGTCAAGCTAGTTTTTTTATCAGGAAGATCACCACAAAAGTGCAGAAGATAACAGTAGCATAAAAAGGTTAAAAAAATGGAGAGTTAGAATGTTTGTTAAAGAAAGAATAAAATTACAATGAATGTTTGCATTAGGGAGTCATTAAGAGATGATTAAATGGCTTCTAATCATCATTTTAAGTACTACGGTATTAAGTTTAAGTAACTATGCTGCAAGAGCCTATGGTGATGAAAGAAGAAGTTCAGGCTGCTTTGAAGGACATGGCCAAAAATAAGGCTCCAGGAATAGATGGTATACCAATTGA
>NW_006399884.1:9238507-9291336 GCF_000299155.1 Elephantulus edwardii | reverse complement strand
GGAGTTTAGGGCTGTTGTACACAGGGTTGCTATGAGTTGCAGACGACTCGACGGCACATAACAATAACAACAACACATGCTGCAGGGTTCTGAATTTCTTAGATCTAGCTGTGTATTCAAAGGATAAATCAGACCAGAAAATAATACACACATGGGGAAACTGGGCTTGGGATAAAGATAATGGGATAAGAATATCCCAGCAAAAATGAAGGCTATAGTACATAAAATAGTTGACTAGGGTGTCTAAGCCAGGACAGAGGTGTGCAAGGCCAAAGGGACTGAGTGCCATGGGCTGCATCACATATGGGGCTGAAAATGAAGGTAGAAAGAACAATCTTCTATGTATATGTAGAAACAGAAAATATTGCAGAAAAATTCTGATCTGCTTTGCATATAAAATAGTAAAGCTATCCTTTATAGAAAGATGCCTTGGTGGCATAATGGTTACGTGCTCAGCTGCTGACTGAAAGGTGGAAGGTTTGAGTCCACCCAGGGAGACATCTCTGAAGAATGGTCTAGTAAATGACTTAAAAAAAATCATTGAAAATTCTCTAAGCAGGTCAAAACCTGGTTTCACCAAGACACTTGGATGACTATGGGAAATGGTTTAAAGCTCATGAACAAGAACAAAGAGATGTACATTAACAGAATGGTTGAATGAATACCTGAAGGATCTGGTCTCCAGCGAGCAGTCTTCCATCTCTGGCGATCACTCCATCTCGGTACACTTCCTGGATGACAATGTTAATCAGTGGTGTTTCATTGCCACCCACAATGCTAATTCCTAACTGAATATAGGGGTTAGACCGGTGGATTTCAATTGTGGTGATTTCTCCTTCTGGTAATGGCTGTTGTACAGCTGCCAAATTAAAAATGAGAGAAAACAGATGGAAGGAAAAAATGTTTTAGATTTTATTATCTTCGGTAAACAATTATGCTAATGTATGATTAAAAACTAAGAAATATCCTAGATAAGAAACAGGAAGACCAAAATCAAATGAACATTCCACGCTATAATTGGCTAAAATTCTCCTCTTCCAAAAGTGACCAGCAAATAATAAAAAGCTACTATACTTTGGATCCCCAGGAATTTGATGATCTGAACAGAAACACTAGAGAAAGTTATCTTGTTGCCAAAGACATTGGGCTATGAAACAACTGTAAACAAATAGTTGGAGGCAAGGTAACAGCACACTAACTGTGGTACAAACCTTAGCCCATGGGTTTAGGGAGAGCAGTCATACCCAGCACCCAACAAGGCTTTCTCTGAGTCTTAGAATATAGAAAAGTTTTATTAGACCTCTGACGGGGGGAATTTAGCTTTTGAGCAGAATTTAAAATTTGCAAAATAAAATTATTTTGAAGTCAACATCACCAATATGCATACTCACGAATTATGATGCCAGGTTTTCTGATTTCTTACTGAGTGACTGTATTTTAATACAAATAGTCCAAGCACTAAATGGTTTTTGCCAACTGCACAACCCCTCCACATATTTGCTTCTGGTGTTTTCTCCCCTGTTGTTGTTATTGTATGTGCCATCAAGTCACTAGAGACTCATAGCAACCCCATGTATGACAGCTCTGTACCCTGCCCTATCCTGAGCCCATCTCACTGTCTCCAACAGACCTAACCCATTTCTCCAGCCAGTGAGTAAATCTATCTCATCCTGGGTCTTCCTCTCCTGTGCCGTACCTCTACTCTTCCAAGCACACTGTCCTTCTCCAAGGACTAGTCCCTCCAGGCCAAGTGCCTAAAGTATGAGAAAAAGCTTCAAAAGCCTTGCTTTCAAGGACAAACTTGGTTTTATCTTCTCCAAGACAGACCTATTTCTTCTCCTGGCAGTCCATGGTATATTTAATACTCTTCTTCAGAATCACAGCTAACAGGCATCAATTCTATGATCATTAGACATTGTCCACCTCTCTGATGACTGTGAAGCCAATGGCTTGGATCAGGCACACCTTAGTCTCCAGACTGACATCCTTGCTCTTCAATACTATGAAGAGGTACCTGACAGCAAAATTTTCCAATGCAATTCATCTTTTGCTTTCCTAACTTCTGGTGCCAAGATATATATGCACATGTTATTTCTGTGTAAAAGTTATTAAAAAGAAAATACTGTACACAGCCCTAGTGGTACCATGGTTAAAATACTCAGTTGCCAAAGAGTGGCAAGTCAAACCCATTATCAAAGGGAGAAAGATACTGCAACTTGCTTCCACAAACATTACTTTACATAACTAACATACATACATACATACATACATAACATAACATAACATAAACATTACAGCCTCTGTCTGACAGGGTGGGTATGAGTAAGCAAACAGTAGAATCTGGTTTCAAAAGAGTGTTGCAGTCAGATGCATGACCTTGGAGTTAGCTATAAACCCCATCACTTACTAGCTGAGTAAGCTTGACAAGTTATTGGAAGTTTCTTATCATATGGCGACAAGGATTACAAATCAGTCATCATATGCAAACTGCTCCACACAGTACTTGGCCCAGAGAAAGCACTTCATCTAAGCTACTCTCTGGGTTGTTCCTGATGTTTTCTAGTTTTATGCCAAGAAGTAAACAAGTGTCTGAACACACACAACCCCTGCCCTCCCACACTAACAACTAGTGGACTGTGTCAGAAAAAGACTAGAGAAGGGCCACTTTGCTCTAGTGGAGGAGCTAAGACATGGGTAAATTTTGTGCTAGATAAATTATACCACAATGAAGCTGTATATTTTCTTTTTCTTCCTTAAAAATAAGAAATATAAAGTATAAGCTGAGAGAATAGGAAAGCAAGCGATCAGCCTACAAATATCCTAGTCAGAAAACAGATCAAGTGCATGAACAGGAGGTCATGGTCACGTACTATCAGCTGCAGTGCCCTCCTCAAAGGCAGGGTTGTCGAAGCCAGGCTCCTCCGTCCAGGCAGCGAGAGTCTCGGGCGTCAGGTTACGCTCTGCTGGCACAGTTCCTGGCCCCAAACAGTCGGCCTCTGGTGACACAGTTCCTGGAGGGTCCAAGATGGTAGGTCCATTTTCACTCTCAATCTCTGTCTGTGTTTTACTAGTTTTCCTTTTCTCTAGGGCAACTCTCCGATGAGAAGCTCCAGGACACCTGGAAAGAGAATAGCAGGTGGCTTTCAGATGGTTTGAAAGGACAAAAAAAAAAAGAGAGAGAAAAGAAAAAAGACTTAATAGCTTAAAAATGTGTACAACACCAACAAACTTCTATGCAAAAAAGCACCTTACATATCCAATAAGTATAGAAATCTGAACTTAATCTCTACTTGAATTGAATTCTTACCAGTACACAAAGATAACATTTTTTAAGACAAAAAGCATAGGTGAATGTTCATTAAAATTATTAAAATAAGAAAAAATTTTTAAAAAATGAAAAAAATGTGTATATATATATACAAGTATATATACCTCAAAGAATTCTTCAATAAAAAATAGTATACAGAAGTGACTAAAACAATGGAATATACACACACCCCAAGAGTTGTTTCTGCACAGCAAGAGTTAAGTCTTACATTCTGATTACACAACCCTTTACAGGACGGAGAATGAACAGTCTTAGCTCTTCTGTGGTCCATGCCACCCACAGTGGTCAAGTTGATTCCAATTTATGGCAAACATTCAGCAGGTTTCTGAGCCTTATAAATACTTATAAGAAGCAACTGCCTATCTTTCTCCTGAGGTGAGGCTGGAGGATTTGAACTGCTGGCATTTCTGTTAGTAACATAACACATAATACTAGATAACCTCAGTGCTCCTGCCATATTATCTATTCATTCACCATTGGGTTGTGACATTATCTGCAGCTTCAAGTTACAACAAGGCACATACCCAAATAATTTACTGTGTGGTAGACATACAAAGATCATAACAAAATTACATCATTTGTGAAATGAAAATTTTAACAGCGGAATTACAGATATGACATGTAAGCTTGAGCACATTTATCAGAACTACTTGGGGCGCTGACATAGTCACTGGTGTTGAGGTGATCTGGATTCCCAGTAAATTCCCAGTAAGGCAAAGGAGACAGCAGAACTGCCCCATGTGGTTTCCAAGGCTGGAATCTTCATGGGCGTAGACGGCCTCACCTTTCTCACACGTAGCAGCTAATGTGTTCAAAATGCTGACCTTCTGGTTAGCAATCAAGTGTTTTAACCACAGTACCACCAGGAATTCTGGGGCACGTAGATAAATACCAAGAAATAACGATTAATTTGCTTGTATAGGTTTCTATGGAGCTCTGATAGCCTAGTGGCAAGAAGTTGCAATGCAATCCTGAAGGCACGCGGCTCAAGGCCACCAGCTGCTCCATGGGAGGATGGGCAACCACCTCCACCTCTGAAAATCTGCCGGGAGGGTCAGCTACGGGTCGGTTCTGACTCAACAGTACACAATAACAACAACAACATAGGCTGAAAAGGAAAAGAAGGAGCATTGGTAGTAGAATGGCTTAAGCACGAGGCTGTTAATCAAAAGGTTGGCTACTAGAGGAAAAAGATGAGGCTTTTGGCTCCTGAAAGGACTACAGTCTTAGAGATATGAAGGAGACATTCCAATCTGCCCTGCAGAGTTGATGGGATAATGGGAGTCATAACTGACTTGACAGCAGGGAATTCAGGGGAAAAGTGGGTTGGGATAGACCATACTAATCTTATGTATCTGGGACTGGATGGTTGAATTTTACAGTACGGGACACCAATGGGCCAACTGGCAGCATCAGTATGGATGGTGAAGAGACTGAGATAGTTAACAGTTTTAGTTTACTTGGCTCCACAGTCAACACTCTTGGTAACAGCAGCCAGGAAATCAAGAGATGAATCACACTGGGAAAGTCAGCTGTCAGGGACCTCTCAAGAGTACTGAAGAGCAACAACGTCAGGCTGGAGACTAAGGTGCACCTGATCAAGGCTATATATAGTCTTTGCAATTATGTGCTATGCATCCGAGAGTTGGACAGTGAATTGGGATGATAGAGCTGTGGTGCTGGAGAAGAGTGTTGAATATATCATGGACTGCTAGGAGAACAAACTGGAGAGGGCAAAGTGAGAATGCTCCTTGGAGTCAAGGGTTCTGAAGCTTCATGTGACATACTTTGGGCATGCTACAAGGAGGGACTGGTCCTTGGAGAGGGACATCATATTTGGGAGCATGCAGGGACAGCGTAGGAGAGGAAGAACCTCTATGAGATGGATCAATTTTGTGATTGGGGTGGTGGGAATGAGTGCATCGGAGACGGCAAGACTGGCACAGGACAGAGCAGCATTTAGGGCTCTTGTACACAGGGTTGCTATGAGTTGCAAGCAACTCGACGGCACATAACAACAACATTAAAAAGAGAAAACTCTTAGAGAACAACAGATCAGAACAGACTCACACAGAGAAAAATTTATGATCACAGATAATTCAGTGCTGTTCATCTGGAAACATTTAAAACAAAGAGAAAAGAAGAAAAGGTCAACTGTGTTGAGTGCCCAAATTGTACTGACCATTGACTAGCCAAAACCCACGTCCATTCTGACTCCTAGTGACCCTCCATCATGTTTCCCAGGCTCTAAATTTTTCTTTGCAAGAGGAAAAGGCTCATTTTTCTCATAAGAGTGGCTAGTAGATTCAAATCAAGACTTTTTGGTTAGGAGCCCAATGTGGAACTTGACCAGACCTCCTTAGTCTTGTATAAACACTCATATGTATGTTTTTCATTTCATCCTCACTTACTACTCACAACTACTCTATTCTTCCATTTTTACTAATGGGAAACTTAAGATGCATTGAACTAAGTTGATTATAGTGCAGGGGCAAAATTCAAGACAACTCAGATCTGATTTTAAAGGTTCCCCTGTGCCTTCCTCTAATTGAACCTAAATTCGTAAACATGATTTTTTTTCTGTTTCAAAAAAATGTAAATTTCTTTTTTTTCCACTAACTTGTTTCTAGAAATATAATCCTAGAAAGTTAGGAGCTAGAAGGACCTATAAGACAAATCACAATTGGCACCTGGGAAGTGTAGCAGGAGGCTAGTAAAGAGGATACTAAAAGTGAATAAGGGAGAGCAAGTGGCCTAGTGGGTAAGAAGTTTCACTGTCATCCAAAACTGTTCAAATCCACCCGCTGCTTCCAGGAGATAGATGGGCAATCTCCTCTTGTGCTATTTACAGCCTCTGAAATCATGCTAAAGGGTCAGTTAGGAGTTAGTTCTAATTTGATGGCAATGAACTTGAGTTTGAAAAGTGAATAAAAATGAAGAGGAATTCATCAAATATCTTAATCAGACCAGAAGAGGCCTGTGCAAGACCCTGCAGATGGAGGTGAGGTTTGAGACAGTGGGCAGTCATTACAAAGGGCAGCAGAGGCAGAGTTTATTGCTAAAGGCTGAGACCTGTGTCTCTCTAAGGAGGGAGCCCCAGATGCATGCATGACTTTAATTTACAAAAATAAAACTAAAGGGCTCTTGCAACAGCTAAGACTCAAGCTGTGGGATTGTTTTCTCTCATAAACGGCTATACTGTATTTTCACACAAATAATGGTGTGTTTTTGCAAATGGCAATGACCGCTAGCATTTCCCATGCATCCAGTGTGAGTGTGTACATTATTTATGTGGGCATGTTAAATGTGGGAAAATAAAAGTCATTCCATTCTTGTTATTTTAGCTGTCCTCATGGCAGGGCAATTATATATAAACAAACATGATTTATCCTATCCCGACAGCATCCTTAATGTTTTTCAACTGTGTATGAATTAATTCCCATCTCGTATGTATGTTATACTAGAACATACTATGTTATTATTAGTCTGGTCACAGTGGCGTTAGTAGAAGTAAAATAAATAATGTATGTCAAGTGTCAGCATAAAGTCAACCTTAATGAAACCTAAAGAATGTTTCATCTCAGAATAAAAAAAATAGCTAAAAATTAAACTGCTTGCACCACTAAAGGACAGTTGTTGTTATAGACCATTGAGTCAGAACCGACCCATAGTTGACCCTCTACCCGGTTTTCAGAGGCAGTTAATTGCACGAGAGGAGACTGCCCATCTTTCTCCCGTGGAGCAGCTTGTGGCCTAGAATGGCATGCCTTCGGGAGTTCAGTGCAGCTTCCTGCCACTAGGTCATCAGAATACCCTATGAAGAGACCGTTGTTGTTTGTATGTGCCATCAAGTCACCTGCAACTCATAGTGACCCTATGTATAACACTTCTAAACCCTGCTCTATCCTGTGCCAATATTATTGTCTCTGATACACCTACTCTCATTACCCCAGTCACTAAATTAATCCATCTCATCAAGGGTCTTCCACCCTCCCAAGCATGACGTCTCTCTCCAAGGACTGATCCTGCCTTGCAGCATGTCCAGAGTCGAAGCTTCAGAATCCGTGCCTCCAAGGAGCAGCCTGGCTTCACCCTCTCCAGCACAAATCTGTCTGTTCTCTTTGCAGTCCACGGTATGTTCAATACTCTTCTCCAGCACCACAGTTCAAAGGCATCAATTCTTCTTCTAGCATCTCTAGTCACTGTCCAATGACTTTCCAATGCATAACAAGTAACTGCAAAGACCATGGCCTGAATCAGGCATACCTTAGTCTCCAGACTGACATCATTGCTCTTCAGTACTTTGGAGAGGTCTCTGGCAGCAGACTTTCCCAACAGAACTCGTCTTTTAATTTCTTGGCTGCTGGTACCAAGAGTGTTGATTGTAAAGCCAAGCAAACGGAAGCTGTTAACAATCTCAATCTCTTCACAATCTATCATGATGTTTCCAAGTGTCCCAGTGGTGAGAATCTTTGTTTTCTTGATACTGAGCTTCAATCCATATTGAAGGTTATAGTGCTTGACCTTCTGCAGCAAGCACTTCAGGTCCTTCTCAGTTTCAGCAAGCAGGGCTCTGTCATCTGCATAATGCAGGTTGTTGACTGGTGGCATACCAACTGACATATTTCAACAAACAGACATTGACCTGGATGTGCTCACCAAGTTGTGCCAAGAAATCTGGAGGACAACCACCTGGCCAACTGATTGCAAGAGATCTGTATTTGTTTCCACTCCAAAGAAAGGTGACCTGACAGAGTATAAAATTATCGAACAATATCACTGATCACACATGCAAGCAAGATTCTGCTGAAGATTATCCAAAACGCCTAGAACAGCACATCAACAGAGAACTGCCAGAAGCGCAGGCTGGGTTTAGAAGAGGCTGTGGTACAAGGTATATTATAGCTAATGTTAGACGGATCTTGGCTGAAAGCAGAGAGTACCAGAGGAATGTCTGTGTTTCACTGACTATGCAAAGGCATTTGACTGTGTAGATCACAACAAACTGTGGCTGACTCTGAGAAGAATGGGAATCCCAGAACACTTGACTGTTCTTATGTGAAACCTATACTTGGACCAGGAGACAGTCATCAGAACAGAGCAAGGAAACAATGCATGGTTCAAAATTGGGAAGGGTATATGTCAAGGATGTGTCCTTTCTCCATATCTTTTAAATCTATATGTGGAACAGATTATCTAGGAGGCTGGGCTCTATGAGGAGAAATGTGGAATCAAGATTGGAGGAAGACTCATCAACTAAGGGACTATTGAGGTAAATAGAAAAGACCGTATAAAAGTATTATAAATTTGCATTCTTGTTTCTTCCTGGTTTAAAAGACAACTGCACGAAGTAATAATTATTATTAAGTGTTGATGGGGATTTGGTGTAAATTGTGATGAGAGCACAAAGAAGGGAGGAGGAACCAGTTACATACATAAGCAAAGTTTTTGTACACTATTAGAACAAAACTGTATTTATTCTAACTTCTTCCCCCTGTGTGACTCAGCACTGACTCACAGGTAACCCTCCACTGGGTTCTCGAGGCTGTAAACTGGGAGGAAGATGTTCATCTTTCTCCCTTGGAGCTGTGTGTTTGGAGTCTTGAGAGCCATAACCTTGGGCAGGCAGCATAACTTTCTACAAGCTAGGCCATCTGCGCTCCCTCCTTTAGGTCTAGTTGGTTTAGAAGTGTGGCCCAAATTGTCTGTTTTCCTGATGATCACAGTCTAATTCTGTTCCTTCCTAAAACTGGGGTATTGAAGTCTCTCATAACTTACTGCTGAATTGTCTGTTCTCTAAAGTTCCATTTTTGCTTTATAGATCTTGGAACTCAACTGCTAATCAAGAAGTTCTGGTGGAGCAGTGGGTTAAGCGTTGGGTTGCTAACTAAAAGACTGCCTTGATGGAAGCTCAAGGTTCCAGTGGGTCTTAGGGGAGAAAGATGGGCAATCTCCAATGTGATTAACAGCCTTTCAAAAACCTGGAGGATCAGCTAAGAGTTAGTTTCAACTTACAGTAATGAGGAAGTACAAAACCTAACAGACATCTATAGAGAAGTACACCCCAAAATCATAGATACAGCTTCTCCTCAAATGCCTATGTAATATATCCAGGAGAGAGCATCTGCTAGGATATAAAGCAAGCCTCTGTAAACATAAAAGGATTAAAATAAAAATTGGGAAATTCACAAATATGTGGAAGTAACACCCCAAATAACAAATGAGTTGTTGAAAGAAAGAAAAAAAAAATCACAAATGAGGAAATATTTTGAAGTGATTAAAAATGAAGATATAACATACCAAAACTTGTGGGATGCAGATGAAGCAATGTGGAAAATTTCTGTGTAAAAGTTCATGCTTAAGGGAGGGGAAAAAAGATCTCAAATCAAGAATCTAGTCTCCCTCTTTAAGAAATTAGAGGAAAAAACCCAAAACCAAACTAAACCCCAAACAAGCTGGGAGAGACATAAGACAGTAAATATAAGACATCATATATAAAAATTAACTAAAATTGAATCACTAACCTTAATGTAAGCCCTAAAATTAAAACAACTCTTAGGAAAAAATGTGTATAAACCTTTATAAAGGAGACTGGATTAGGCAAATTTCTTGTTATTACACCAGAAGTACAAACAAATAAAGGAGGGGGGGAAAAAGATAATTTCGATTTTGTGAAAACTGAAATTGATTATCCTTCTAAGGACATTATAAAAAAGTGATAACTCACAGAAAAAAAATTATCTGCAAATCATATGTCTGATGAAGAGTCTAGTACCCAGAACACATAAGAAATCTTTACAATGCAACACAAAGATAATAAAAACTTGTATATGAATGTTCATAGTGGCAGTATTCATAATGGTTAAAAAGTATTAACATACAAAATGTCTGTCAACTGATAACTAAATAAAAGCATACAATATTACTTAGTCACAGAAGGAACACTTACATATGCTAATAAAATGGATAAACCTTGAAATTATGCAAGTATATGTTTCTACTTATATGCAATGTCCAGCAGAGGTAAACCTATAGAAATCTACAGAGAAAGCAATTAGTGGCTGCCAAGAGCTTTGAGAGGGCAGGGGAGTAAGAATTAGGAGGGACAGGTAATGAGTACAGAAGGGTTTATTTGGAATGCTGACCTATGTTAGAACTAAAAAGTGGTAATCATAGTTCAATTTGGTAAATATATTAAAAAAAACTTAACTATTTTAAAATAGTAAATTTTATGGTATGTTAAATTCCTGAAAAAGCAAATGGCTAGAAAGAGCTAGGTACAGTGGGGCTTCTAAAGAGAAAAGAAGTACATCAACATTGACTAATCTTAACATGACTGACTGAAACAAAAGTTTAGTGGTTCAAATCTGCTATCTGCTCCTTAGGGAAGCAAGCTTCCATGAAAAGTATAGTCTTGGAAAACCCATGGACAGTTTTATTCTAATAGGGTTGCTACATTTGCAGTGAAAACTACAATTTGTGTCTCTGGAGGTCCAAATCTATTAGCGGCTCCAAGGCAGAAAGAAATGAGTACTCAGACTGGGATTTACCCAATGGAGGGTCACTATGAGTTGGCTCTGATTTGAGAGCAAGTATGAGTAAGTATATTTCCAGTCAATGGGAAAGTATGTGCATTCCCTGATAATTAAGGACATATCTTTTCATTTTTTTCTTTTTTTTGCCAGCTGAGTATCTTCTTCAAATTGCTGACTCAAATCCTTTGCCTATTTAAAAATTGTATTATTTGTGCTTTTTTGAGTGGCAAAAGAATTATAGCACCCTGGATACTATATTCTTACCAGATATAGTGATATTTTTGCAAGTATATTTCTTGGCATTTTGTGTGTGTACCGTCAAATTGAATTTTCATTGTTTTTGTTCAAACAGTCTTCTAGGTCATATAGCCCTGGTGTGTCCACTTGCCATACAGAGGTAACCTGTGGTCGCTGTGAAGCTGAACACTGTGACACTGATGTGTCAAATGTGATAACGGTTACCCATGGTGGATAGCGTTTGGTGGTACTCCCCAGTTGAAACAAGCTTGGAAGCAGGAGTGGCATCCACTTCTGTAAATAGCTTGCCTCCGGAAACCCTATGAACTTGGAGAAGGATGAAAGTCACGCACCCAAGTGTCGAGGACTTTCGTTTATAGGGTCGCTATGAATTGCCTACGACTCAATGTCACTTAATAACAACAACAACCACCATCAAATCGGATCTGACTGGTACAGGAGGAAATTGCCCCTCCTTCTCCAGCAGAGCATCTGTGTGCCTCTGGGATTGCAGTGTAGCTTCTTGCCACTAGGCCACCAGAGCTCCTTCTATATTTCTGGTTTTCATACAATATATGGAAAAAAAGAGAAAGAAAGAATTGTAGTAGGGGCAAAAGACCTAAGATTTAAATGTAACCAAGAGATTTTTTTTTTTTCAAATTAAAGGCAGGCCAAGATGTTAGGTTTGCATCAGGTACAAGAGTCTAGCAGGCTTTACTGAATCAGAGTCAGAGGACAGCCAATGTAGTGCTACAGAGGGAAGTGAGGCTAAGAAAATTCTGATGGGTTACCCATTAATGTATTGTATCAAAGGGTAGATAATAAGCAGGAGAGGGACCAGGACTGGAAGGTACTCTTATTATTAAAAAAGTCTACAGAGGGTGCTAGGGTTTAAATTAGCTAGGCACTTGGTGGCTGAAGCCCACTTATGATTATGTGACCCTGAACCACAGCCACAAGGTGGTTAAAAGGTAATGTTACGCCACAACCTTTAACTTTACTTAGATAGCATGCGTCATGGGGCATTTCCTTTGTTTTACTTATCAACCTGCTTTCAGCCAGGTTTGGTCCACAAAAGATGTTTGGTCTGGCAAAGACGTCACTCTGAGGACTATAGTGCAACTGACTCAAGTCATGGTGTTTTTCAATTGCTTCATCTGCATATGAAAGTTGGAAAATGAATAAGGAAGACAGAAAAATAGAAGCCTTTAAAGTTGTCAAAGAATACTGACTATCCTATGGGCTGCTACAAGAAAAACAATTCTGCCTCAGAAGTGTAGCTGAGGACTCCTTAGAAACAAGTGTGGTGAGACTTGATCTCACATACTTTGAACATATTATTAGGAGGGCCTGGCTCTGGAGAAGGACATCATGCTTAGTAAAGTGATACGGTATAGATTATCAACATCAAGAAAACAAAAATTCTCACCACTTGGCCAACATGCAACATCATGACAGATGCAGAAAAGACTGAAGTTGCCAATGATTTAGCTTTGTTTGGATCCATAATCAATAATACCCTTGGTACCAGCAGTTAAGAAATCAAAAGATGTGTTTATTGGGAAAATCTGCTGTCAAGAACCTCTCCAAGGTGCTAAGCAGCAACAATATTTTAAAGTGCATCTGAGTCAAACCATGGCTTTTTAATTACTTCCTATGCACTTGAAAACTGGACAATGATTAAGGATGACAGAAGAGAAACTGATGCCTTTGAGTTATGGTGTTGGAGTACTGTAATATACCATGGGTTGCCAAAAGAACAAACAAATCTGTTTTAAATAAAGAACAACCAGAATGCTCCTTCGAGATAAAGATAGTGAAACCTCACCTTGTGTACTTTGATCATGTTGTTAGGAGCCAGTCCTTAGATATTATTCTTGGAAATTCAGAATAAGATTTGCCTAGTAAAGGGGGTGGGGGAGGGGCGGGCAGGGCGGTGAAACACTGTATAACAATGAAAGAATTTATTTTTATTTCCAAAGAAAAAAAGCAAACTGGGTAGAAGGGGAACAGGGAGGAAAATGCGTAACAATGAATGAATAGAAATCAAAGTTCTTTATAAAGTTTCATTAAAATCTAATTGAAAAAGAAATCATTCTTGGAAAGGGAGAGGGTCGGCAAAAGAGAGGAAGATTTTCACCAAGAGGGATATACACAATGACTTAACAGAAGACTCAAGTGCATCAGAGATGATGATGGCACAGGATAGGGTTCAGATCCATTGCTCATAGGGTTGCTAGGAGTCATAGTCAACTTGATAGCACCTAACAACAACAACAAAGTAGAGTAAAACTTTCAATGAGCTGATGATACAAAGTGGCTGCAATAATGAGTTTACACATGCCTACTGCGCATGGGGTTGTAACTAAATACATGGCACCTAACAATGACTTTTTTTACCAGAACTTAGTGTGCCAGTTTTTAGGAAGAAAAGGAACTAGGCATCATCCAAAATTTTTCTTATTATGTCCAAGCATCTATAAATACACCTGTAAGGAATGCAGGTAACTTCTCTCAAGAGTTAGAGTGTTAATTTTAAAGTAGTCTTGCCTCACTCAGCCTCCTCTGATCCTCCTCCTGCCCCAAAAGATATTAATCCATCTGACAAACAAGGAAAAGAACATCTCATTGATGAAACATCTAATGTAAGGCAAATAATATCAATATTCTGCAGATATTTTAAGTGGAACAATCCTTTTGTTGTCATGTCAATTCTGGCTCAAAGCTGACTTTTCCTTCTAATAGTCAAGTGCTGTGGTGTCAGAAACCTTGAAAATTGGTTTTTCTATCCATTGCATTAGGCCCTGTTGGAAGCATGGTCTCCAGCTACATTGATGGCATGCACAGGGTCGTGCAAAACCATCAACAGCTATGGGACAAATATAAGTGCTTTCCACACAGTAGAAAATTGTGGTGGAGAGAGGGAGAAGAGACTGTGGCAAGGTGTAAACAGAGGAACCTTGGAGATGGAGCCACAATATAGGTTTTGCATGCTGGGTGACTGAAGGAAAGCTGACTTGTAACTGCTCTGACATTAAGTTTGCTGGATGATTGAAGAAACCAAAGGTGCATCTATGCTGCTGAAGTAACCCCAGATTTTCACTACCTAAGGAATTGTACCTTGTTAATCTGGCTTGGGACTGCTGAACTAAACCTGAACTTGTGGTATTTTGTGATATTTTTTGCCTCCCCAACTCCCCAACCAATTTCCCTAATAAATCCCACAACTGGGAGTCAAGTCTGTGAGTCAAGTTTCAATGAACATTGGACATAAAGATTCATAGGATAGGGGCAGGAGCATGTAAGGTAGATGTCTGACCATGTAGCTATTTGTTTGATACTATGGATATTAATAATGGGGACAGTTCCCCTTTATAAAGTTGGCCACTCCTACACTGCATCTGCATCTTTCACAAGTGTTTAACTACTGTACTACCAGGGCTTGTTTACACTTTTACAGTTGCTAAAACAAGCTACCAAAGCGCTATGCAAAACATGTATATCACATGAATATAACGCTCATGAATCCAACAGCTTCATGTTGTATCAGTAGGTATCAAACAGCATACTCCAATGCAATTTTTAAAGTTTTGTTTTTAACACGTGCAGATACTGCCTTGGCATCTGTATCCCATAAACCACCTTCCATATAAAGGCTAATGCCTGCTCTTTCCTCTTACTTGGCCACTTACCTGTTTTTCAGATGTGCCTCTAGGTCACAGCGCTGCATGACGTCTTGGCATGCTGACGAAAACGGGCACAGAACTAGTAATTTGTCTAGAAGTTTATGGACAAGAATGCTAGATTTCTTACACAGCTTAAAGTGAAGTCTTGTGCGGTCTAGGGGACAAAAGTCCTTCTCCTGTAAAAAGTTTCTGAGGCACTTGTAGCAGAAGGTGTGACCACAGGGTGTATCCAGGGGCTGCAGTAGAGGCTGAAGGCAGATGTGGCAGACGAGATCATCATCCACTTCATTCTGGTAGTTGTATAAGTGGTTCTCTTTTGTCCAGTGCTGCTGGCCGCACTCAAAACACAGCGGGTTTAAGGAGGAGGGCTGCTCCACAGAAACCAGCTCATCGCTTGTTGTCCCCATTCTGGACCAGCTGATGATGCCTGCTTCCTCACACGGGAAACAAGCATATAAGGCTTTGTTTCCTTACTAGGCGGTGATGGATTTGCCCAAGATCCTGGTCCACGTTTTCTAGATAAACAAACCAACCAAAAAGTTAATTAATATGAATCAAGATACCCCGAGAGTGTTACTATTAGTTTCCTTCATAGAAGAAAATGAAAATTTAGATCAGATAGTAAATTTCTGACCAAAACCCACTGCCATCAAGCATATTCTGACTCACAGCAAGCCTCCAGGAGGAGACTGGCCATCTTTTTCCTGAGGAGTAGTTGGTGAACTCACACCACTGACCTTTTGACTACCAGAGCAACAAGTGATAAAGTTCATTATCAGAGATCAGAGCTTCTGTGATAAACTGTTATGTGTTGAGTCGGAGCCGACTCATAGTTGACCCCCGCAGTGGTTTTACAGAGAGCATAAACTGCATGGGAGGTTATTCAAACCCCTGCCTTAAACTGGCAGCACACCTCCCTTAACAAGAAAAAGACAAACAGCCCAACTATAAAATGGGCAGAAGATATGAAAAGACTTAACCAAAGATGACAATCAGAGAGCCAACAGCATAGGACATTAAGACATCAATATATTATCTGATTGCAAGCTCCAAATACTGCACTGCTCAGTGGTGGTTTGAATCTAAACAGTATACTAATAATGCAATTTGCTGTGCATTATGTACTACATCTGCATTTATCATTCTAGTCATGGCTCTGTTTCTGGATGGCTGGATGCATTTGTAGCATGATATCAAAGACTGGGTCTTTGAAATACGTTCTTTTAAGTAACTAAATACTAGTTAACAAAAATGACCTGTGCTCTACACTATATCTGAGAAAAAATTACTTCTAATATGTATAATTCAAATATTCTCTCTACAAAAAAAAAAGATTATAGAGGTACTAAACAAATCATTGTTGTTATGTGCGTTGAGTCAGAACTGACTCACAGCTCACCCTCCAGCAGGTTTTGAGAGTAAATATATCACACAGAAGGAAACTGCCCACTCTTCTCCAGTGGAGCAGCTGGTGGATTAAAACCTTATGCCTTTGGGATTGCAGCATAGCTTCTTACCACCAGGCCACCAGAGCTCCATAATATATTTATAGTATATAGATACAAAAGAGTATCTATGAGAATTCTTTATATTCGACACCTTTTGCCAATTGAGCTAATTCTAATAGTGACCCTGTAGGGCAGATCAGAACAGTCCTATTGAGTTACCCAGGTTATTGTCTTTATAGAAGAAGCCAATTTATCTTTCTCCTGCAGAGCAGCTGGTAGGTTTGAACTGCAAAACCTTTTGGTTAGCAATTGAGCACTTTAATCACTGTACTATCAAGGCTCTGCTGAAATCTATCCACCATGGGTGACCTGGTTTGTATGTGAAATACTAGTGGTATACTGAATGATGCACAAAGTATCAAAAGAGTGGAAAGAACATAAAGAGTCATTGTAAAAAAAGCAAGGATAATACAGAAATGCTGAGTCAAGCACAAGTAATCCTACAAAGGGGAACTGGTCCCATCAGTAACATCCATAGGACAAAAATGATAGCCACAAGGTGAGATATGCCGCCTCATATTTCTGTACCTAGATCTACTAATCATCCTGTCTGATGTTCATTGCAAACGGCTCAGGCTTGACTTTACTCACAGTTGTGAGGTTTATTATTTTTCCAATTTTATACTGGTTTATTTACAAAGTTGATATACATTTGTGTTTCACACTATCCTTTGTGTTTGATACAATCATTCCCATTCATTACATTTTACAAAATTAATCACCACTGAACTGTCCACCATTAATTACCCTGACTTTCCAGATCCCCCCAGATCTTTGCCATTTCCTTTACCCACCCCCTCCCTCCACCCACTAAATTGTGTGACTCTATGATTTCCCCCTGCCTATCCTCACCTCTCTGCTCCCACCTTCCCCACCATGGATATTCATTTGTTTTACTAGTTATCCTTCTATTTCTACAATAAAGGTCTTGTGCAGTATTTATGAGACTGAGTTCGCTCAGCTTAATACTCTGCAGTCTCTCCCAAGTTACGTAGTAATTTTCAAAATAATTGCTCCTGATGCTGCATAGTATTCTATTATATAACTGCACCATAATTTTTCAATCCATTCACTTGTGGTAGGATGTTTGGACTGTTCCCTTGTTCTTGTGATGGTAAATAACACTGCTATGAACACTGGTGTACAAATCTGTTTGTGTCTCAGAATATTCTAGAACTCAGACCAGTATGCAAGGTTAGAGTATAAAGTATGCGAGTACCTTACATTAACAGAAAAACATTACGGAGAAGGTACAGGACTTCAATACAGAATTTCTACAGGCTGTTCCCTACTCAATTGGAGGAGGGGGGATGCCACACATCTTTGCTTTTCTTTGTGTTAGTGCTCATTCTAAATCTTTTCCTCAAGAAAATATGCTGCAATGCTCGCCTCCCACATAATGACTAAGAAAGCATTTATCTGAAGACTATTACATTTTCGCTCTTTTCTGAATCTGTAAATAACTTTGAGTTGAGTATTTTATTTTTCTTAATCACAAAAAATCTTTTCATGAGGAAAAATAGTATGTTACCATTTAAAATAGCAAATGGCAAGTGCATCATCCACCCACAGACACCTCTATTTTACCAGGAAACAAACATTAAGTGAAACACTGTCACAGGAAGATTACCAACACCCGCAATGAGAGTGCTGACTACAGGACTGAGGCAGTGCCCTCCCTAAAGTCAGGAGCACAGGCCTCCCAGTCAAAAAGTGCAGCTTTGGAAATCCCCAGGGGCAGCTCCTTGTCCTGCAGAGTAAATACAACATACCAACACTGGAAGCATGCCGTAGGGGCTCAAATACTTTGGTATCACTGGTTTTATGACCTAACTCAGTTTTTCTCTGCCTTTTCCCTTCTAATATGTCAAACTGGAAAAATAAATGCTATCTTGTTCAAAGGGTAGAATAATGAACCCAAATCCACAGCTGTCAATTCAACTGTGACTCACAAAGACTCTCAAGAACACAGCAGAACTGCACGGCAGAGTTTTTGAGGCTGTACACTTTTATGGAAGCCGACTGCCACATCTTCCAAAATGGCTGGTGAACTGGAACCACTCAGCTTTCATTAGCTGCTCAACAAGTAACACACTATATGCCACCAGAGATCCTTGATATAAAGTATTTATGTTGCTTAAAACAGGATTAGAGTGGGAGAAGTACTATATGACTGTTAGCTATTAAACTACCTAAAATTCAGACAAATTTTATCAGGTGCCCAAAGCCATATAGTTTATAACTATGTGGCTAAATAAATGGAGAATGAACTCAGTTCTTTTTGCTTCAAAATAACCCAATGATGGGCTCTATGAGGAGAATTGTGGCATCAGGATTGGTGGAAGATCTATTAACAATCTGTGTTATGCAGATGACACAACCCTGCTTGCTGAAACTGAGGAGGACCTCCGGCACTTGCTGCGAAGGGTCAAGGACTGCAGCCTTCAGTATGGACTGAGGCTCAATGTCAAGAAGACAAAGATTCTCACCACTGGACCAACTGGCAGCGTCAGGATGGATGGCGAAGAGATTGAGATTGTTCACAGCTTTAGTTTGCTCGGCTCCACAGTCAACACTCTTGGCACCAGCAGTCAGGAAATCAAAAAGCGTATCGCGATGGGAAAGTCTGCTGTTAGGGACCTCTCTAAAGTACTCAGGAGCAACGGTGTCTCTCTGGAGACTAAGGTGCGCCTGATACAGGCCATGGTCTTTGCAATCGCTTGTTATGCATCAGAGAGTTGAACAATGACTAGGGAAGACAGAAGGAGAGTTGATGCCTTTGAGCTGTGGTGCTGGAGAAGAGCACTGAATGTACCATGGAATGCCAGGAAAACAAACAGATTCATCTTGGAGAGGATTAAACCAAGCTACTCCTTGGAGGCAAGGATTCTGGGGCTTCGTCTGACATACTTTGGACATGTTACCAGGAGGGACGGGTCCTTGGAGAGGGACATCATGCTTGGGAGGGTGGAGGGACAGCGCAGGAGGGGAAGACCCTCTATGAGGTGGACTGATTCGGTGACTGGGGTAATCGGGATGGGTGTGTCAAAGGCAGTGTGGTTGGCGCAGGATAGAGCAGGGTTTAGGGCTGTTGTGCACAGGGTCGCTATGAGTTGCAAATGACTCGACGGCACATAACAACAACAACAACAATCTAGAACAGGTATTTCATACAAGCGATAGTGAGTGAGTGCTAGGGACAAACCCACTAGATGCTCTGAGGGTCAAAGGTGTGGGTAGCAGCCTGTTTCTGTACAGATTAGCACCTAAGACCCTATGGGACAATTTACTGTCCTACAGGGTTGATATGACTTGGAGTTGACTGAATGCCAAAAGTGTTTCCATTTCAGTATGCCATTTTTTAAGAAAAGCATTCTGACCTCCTTGTTATAAGCGTCAATTCCAGGCCAGCTGGAATATTTATACTTTGAATGTAAGTCCACTGTCACACCATATACTACTGAGTTACCCACTGAACTATGAGCTTCCTAAAGAGGTGCTCTCACAGGGAGAGGCTTACTAAAATGCTGAATGATGAAGTGGGTGACTGTGTTTCCACTCTGGTAAAGTTCAAGGTATTCTTTATGGAAACCATCCATCTTTTTCCATAGGAGGAGCTGGTGGATTTGTGCCTTTTGGTTAATAGCTCAGTACTGAATCTAAAATGCCACCAGGGCTCCTTCACATGATGGACAGGTTCATGCTTACACATAATTTTCAATGTGTATGTTATATTTGAATGCTATATAATGGTTTGAAATATTAACGTACAAGTTAAATAATAAAGAGTAACTGCAAGAGAAAGGGAGTTAGAAGACACCATTAATTATCTAGGGAGCACTGGTGACGCAGTCCATAGGGTGCTGTGTTGCTAACTCACAGGCAGTGCCTCCCTGGTGGTTTGGATCCGCCCGTGGCTTCTTGGGAGGAAGTCAGGCAATCTCTCTTGTGATTTACAGCCTCCTGAAAACCCGCTGGAGGTTTAGCTATGAGTCTGTTTCAACTCAACAACAATAAGTTTCTGAGATGAGTTAATTATTTAACTCCAGGTACAATTAATATGTTTGTTTTTCCTGGTCTATAGGAGAACATTCTGTTATATTACAAAGACTTTCACAGAGAATTATCGTTTTCCCCACAATTAATCCATACACTCTAAAACCATTCTCTTCTTTATATCATTTCCCTTGACATCATTTTGACCCAGATTTAAAGAATGCTCATGGGCCCCAACTTAGGAGATTCTATTTAGAAAAA
Organism: Elephantulus edwardii; assembly: GCF_000299155.1. Classification (NCBI taxonomy): domain Eukaryota; kingdom Metazoa; phylum Chordata; class Mammalia; order Macroscelidea; family Macroscelididae; genus Elephantulus; species Elephantulus edwardii. The sequence goes on along the minus strand of NW_006399884.1, from coordinate 9,270,785 downwards.
ATGAATTAGAGATTCCTGTCAAAACTTGGTAAAATAAGAAAATACTTAGAGTTTGTTAGATTCCTCACAGGAGCCCTGGCATTGCTATGGTTAAGTGCTTAACTTAAGTGGTTAACTGAAAGATCAGTGGTTTGAACCCACCAGCTGCTAAAAAGGATGAGGCAATTTGCTTCAGTAAAGATTTACATTCTTGAAAATCTGAGGCAGATCTACTCTAACCTATAGAGTCACTAAGAGTTGATGTAGGGTTTTTGGTTTTTTTTTGGTTCGTTTTATAGGCACTGGATGGCAAAAGTCTAAGAATATATTCTCCTTGCATGCCCTTCTGACAAACTCCTACTCATTCCTTGAGTTTCACTCAGCTCCCTTTCCACGGCATCTCTCAAGTCAGATCAGACTCCTCCATTCTCAGGTAGGCCTTCCTTCCAGGCTCTGGCTGTTCTTTACACAAGTCTTCATTTCTGCAATTATTCTGTATATTTGCTGTCTCTCTACTCCCTCTTTGAGGGTAAAGATTGGGCCTTTTTCTCTTTTGTATTTCCAGTCCCAGGCACATACTATACACTCAAAAAATATTTGTTGGGTTCACACTTAAGCCTGAAATGTATGAATCCTGAAGTGCATAATCTAACTATACAGGCATACTATGGAGTTATCCTGGGCATATTTAAGACCAGCACAATAAAGTAAGCATCAGAACAAAGCAAGTCAGACAAATGTCCTGGCTTCCCAGTGCATAGAAAAGTTATGATACATTAGATTATATTATGCAGAGTGTTAGGTGCCATTGAGTTGATTATGACTAACAGCAATCTTATGAAAAACAGACCTTGCAACTTTACCAAACTACAAACAGCATGATGAAAAAGCTTGAAATATTTTGAGAATTCCTAAAATGTGACAGAGAAAAGAGGTGACCAAATGATGCTGTAAAAATGAAGCCACACACTACTCAAAATAGGGTACCCAAAACCTTGAATTGGTTAGAAATGCAGCATCTGAGAAAGGCAATGATATGAGGTACTGCTGTATATTAAACATATTCTGATGTCCTGATTTTTCATCTAAAAATCATCAGCCTTGCATAAATAGTAGTTTGGGTTTTGTTGGCTAATTATCTCTCAAATATTCAAAAAAGAGGTCATATGGTGGCAAGCAAATAATTTATTCAAATATTCCTCAACCTTTAATTCTTTAATTCCAAATCACTTACATGAAAAGATAATTTTGTTAATACAAAAGAATAAAGACCAAATTTAAACTAATCACCTGCCTACTTTCTGCAGGATTAGACAGTTGCTCTAAAGATATAATCTAAGTTATATATATATATATTTACATATATATATATATATATATTTTTTTTTTAATTTTAATGACAAGATTTTTTATGTCACCTTAAACCTTACCCAACCCATGCTTCCATGATTCCAACACACAGCTACCCTCCACTTGGTCTCTGAGGCTGCAAACCTTTATGGAAAGAGATTGTCCAATTTCTCCAATAAGAGCTGCTGGATTTGAACTGTAGGCCTCTCTGACAGCAGCTTAAAATGTAACACATTACATATAGTACAAGGGCTCCTGACAGGGTTACACAGTATTACGGTTTTAAAATGTCAGTCTATCAGAAAAACATTTCACAAGCTACTGAGTGTTATACCACTAGGCTAATGATTGTGAAGAATGATGTGGACAAGAACAGACTAGACAGTGGCTGGGCAGCCGTGTTCTTTCAAGCAGACTGATCAGAGACTTGGCTGCTGGCCTCCATTCTGCCACTTCCACCCCAGGCCATGTCACCATTTCACTTCTACAGACTTTTCACTCTTTATCTGTAAAACGAGGTGGCCAAACTAGCTGAACTTTTAAGCTACTGACAGAACTCTAATCCCATGACTTACCAAACATATTTTGATCTCACTTTCTTTGGATTTGGGCCTAAAATAGAACATTTTTCTCTTTCTGGGTATACAGCTTTGTGCTAGACTCATCAGAATCCGGCAGAGCCTGTGAGAAAGATTTTTGTCTTCATAATCCTAGACACTGTATATGACAGACCTAGACATTTCTATTTTCTGAGGCAAATATGTAAGGACAAGAGAGTCCAGTGTTTTGGGTTATCCAGTGCTGCTCTAATAGATGTACCACAAGTAGATGGTTTTAAATGAAAATGAGTTTAGGAGGTTACATTCAGGGTGACAGCTCCAGGGTTCAGCATTTCTGCAAGACTTCTGTGTCCTGTGTCTGGATCTTTCTCTGGGTCAAGGAGCTTCCCAGGACAGAGACCTAGGTCCTGTTAGTCTTTCTTGGTGGTACTGAGGCCACCTTTTCCTGCTCACCTCCTTCTTCTCTCTCCTTAATTGATAAAAGGTGTTACAAACCACTACCCAGGCAAACTTCCCTTATCAGGGCTGTGACTTAATTAAGGTTGTGGCATCTAATCTCCCCTTTACAGGCTGCTCCCATCTTAGATCACATCACATCACAGGGAATGAATGCATCATTACATAACTACATCTAATCCAGCCATGTTAGCATTGGACAGGTTAAGATTTATAACACACAGGATAATTACATTATAACGAGAATCAGGGCCTAGGCAAAGGACATATATTTGGGAGGGAATGTTGCTGTGTTGCTATGTGCCGAGTAATGATCCCATGTACAACAACTATGAGCCCTGCTCTATGCTGAACCAATTTCATGATCTCTGACACACCTACCCCCATTACCCTAGTCACTAAGTCAATCCATCTCATCCAGGGTCTTCATCTCTTGAGTTGTCCCTCCCTCTTCCAAGCATGGTGTGCCTCTCCAAGGACTGGTTTCTTCTTGCAACATGCCCAAAGCATGTCAGATGGAGCTTCAAAATCCTTACTTTCAAGGAGTAGCCTGGTTTCACCCTCTCTAAGAGGGATCTGTTTGTTCTCTTGCCATTCAGTACTCTTCTCCAACACAACTCAAAGGCATTGATTCTTCTTCTGTCATCCTTAGTCATTGTTCAGTGCTCTGATGTACAGCAAGTAATTACAAGGACCATGGCCTGAATCAGGCACACCTTAAGTCTCTAAACTGGTATCATTGCTCTTCAGTACTCTGGTGAAGTCCCTCACAGCAGATTTTCTCAATGCAGTTTGTCTTTTGATTTTGTGGCTATTGGTACTGAGAATGTCGACTATGGAGGCAAGCAAGCTGAAGCTGTTAATACACTCAATCTCTTCTCTATCATCATGCTGCCAATTGGTCCAGTGGTGAGAACCTTCCTTTAACTGATATTGAACTTCAATTCATATTGAAGCCTTCAGTCCTTTACCTTCTGCTGCAAATACCTCAGGTCCTCCTCAGTTTCTGTAGGAGGGGATAGTGCTAGAGAAATAATTGGTGGCCTAGTAGGTAAGGAGTTGTACTGCAAGCCAAAGGCAGGTGGTTCAAATGTACTAATTGCACTACCGGAGAAGGATGGGCTCATGCTATTTACAGTCACTGAAAACCCAATATAAATGGTTCCAACTTGACAATATCTAACAACTACGTGCATATTTATTATGGTCACATGACATGAAAGGAGCCCTGGTGGTACAATGGTTAAGCACTTGGCTGCTAAAGGAAAGGTTGTTGGTTCAAACATACCAGCTGTCTGGAAGGAAAAAGACCTAGCAATGAGCTCCTGTAGAAATTACAGCCAAGAAAACCATAGAAGGCAGTTCTTCTCTGCCCTGTAGGGTTGCTAGGAATCATGAATGACTTACTGGTGTCCAATAACAATGCATGCTAAAAGAAAATACAATTTTATAAGACATAATTTTCAGTACTAATTCTAATATGTTATAAAATATTTCAAAGAATAATCAACAATTACCTATCCAAAATTATTATTTCTCATGTCTCAGAAACTAGTTCAAAACAAATAAACAGGTTTAAAATTGTTGCTTCTTTCAAGTTTCTCTGTTTATTGAGAGCTGGGTTGTTATTGTTGGTAGGCACTATCACAGCAATCCTATGAATAACAGGTCTGAACCTTGCCCCATGCTGCATCACTCCAAAGCACTAATATGCTTAGATTTGCTTGACTGTTGTTTGGGGTTTTTTTCCCCCCAAAGAGATAGTTTGCCAAGCAAATTTCATACTAGAGTTAATCTTGCACTTTCCATAAAAAACCCATATAAAGCTACAGAAAAAGAACAAACTTTTCCGTTTATTTCCTCCAGTAAAAGCAAAGGCATCAGCAGGGCACTGCTATTCAGTGATTAAACATAAACAATAAAATAAATGAAGTGGAACTTCTAGAAACTCACCAATACAGACAGCTTTTATGGTAGTGGTTATTTCTAGCAAGTAAGGTTCCAACGCTTTATTATCTTGGTTACGTGCAAGGTAGCTCAAATTTAAATGCAGCTGTTTTTAAAGCTTATCAGTGACACTAATAATTTAAAAAACAGATTTCAAGATGTTCATTCTGCTCCTCTTAGAACTTGGTTTCCAGTACGGTCCTGGGTTTAAGACCAGACTTCAAGCCAGCTCCTACTTTTCTTTTATTCATACAAATTTGCTCTTACTTTCACCTAAAAGAGCCTCATCTGTTATAACAGAGATACCATAAACGGATAGATAGTTCTGACAAACAGAAATTTATTTCATCACAGTTTAGGAGGGCAGAAGTTGGATTCAGGATCCTGGTTCTAGGAGACTATCTCTGTGTCTCCCAGGTCCAGGAGTTTACATGAGCAGAAGCCTGGGCTCACATTCAGATAATGGCTCTAACCAAGTTTACCCTTTCTGCTGGCTTCGCTCCTCTTTTATCTTTAAAGACAAGAGGTGATGCAGGCCACAGGCCAAGGGAACTGCCCTTTCATCAGAACAGGGCTGGGATCTGATTAAGTAAGGGTGTTGCAACTCATCCTAATCCCCTAGTGGCTGACTGGCTGCTCACATCACCATATCACACCCTCGGGGTGACCACAGCATTACACAACTGCTTCTGATCATGCCTCATTACCATCACAGAGATAAGGATTTACAACACATACAATAATTATATAATACTGAAGATCATGGTCTACCAAGTTGACACAGATTTTTGGGGACACACAATTTTAATATATGACAAAATTCTCCAACACAATCACTCACACTTGTTGCATGTGCAGTTTTTAAATCCTTGAAAAGGCTTTGAGTCTTTTCTCAATGCTAAGTAAGAACTGTAAGAGAAAGATGGGCGGTATCTTCCCATGCGATTTATAGCCTCTGAAATCCTACTGCAGGGTCAGCACTGAGTTGGTGTCAACTCAATGGCACACAGCAACAGCAACAATATCTGTATGCATTTTCTGATTTATTTATAAATCCCACTTTACAAAGTCACAGGAAAATATCTTCCTCATAATCCAGGGTATGCATTCAGATGAAAATTATCAGATGAAGAAGTCACTAAGTGGGCTGGATGCTCTGTTTCCTTGAGTCTCATTCTTCTGGGGCTTCAGGACTAGGAACCATAACTCTGTTCAATCCAGAATGAGCACCAGACAGTATTCGTATTTATGAAAGTATTTTGAGCTACAAATGGTCTAAACAATCTTCACATTGTAACTAATTTACTGAAATTCAGATAAAACTTTAATATGCCTGATCCTATACTATTATAAACAATATATCTGTACTGTGAAGCTACCATTAGAATGAGATTAGATCAAGAGAATAATCAACAATTATGTATCCTAAATTGCTATTTCTCATGTCTCAGAAACTAGTTCAAAACAAATAAGCAGGTTTTAAATCGTTGCTTCTTTCAAATTTCTCTGTTTATTGAGAGCTGGGTTGTTATTGTTGCTAGGCGCTATCACAGCAATCCTATGACTAACAGGTCTGAACCTTGCCCCGTCCTACATTATCCCCACCATCTCTGTTATGCTGGAATCTTCTGATACAGTCACTCTGTCAGGCCATCTCATTGAAGGTCTTTCTCTCCTTCTTTGACTCCTCCCCCTTCCCAGCATGATGGCTTTGTCCAAAGACTGGTCCCTCCTAACAAGATGCCCCAAGTGTGTGCAACAAAGTTTCACCACCCCTGTGTCTGAGTAGCTCCTTGGTTGCTCTTCTTCCAAGATGTTGTTGTTGTTGTTGTTGTTATGTGCCATCGAGTCGCTTGCGACTCATAGCGACCCTACGTACAACAGCCGTAAACTCTGCTCTGTCCTGTGCCAATCGCACTGTCTCTGACACTCCCATCCCGATTATCCCAGTCACTGAATCAATCCACCTCATAGAGGGCCTTCCTCTCCTGCACTGTCCCTCCACCCTCCCAAGCATGATGTCCTTCTCCAAGGACCGGTCTCTCCTCACAACACGTCCAAAGTATGTTAGATGGAGCCTCAGAATCCTTGCCTCCAAGGAGCCACCCGGTTTAACCCTTTCCAGGACAAATCTGTTTGTTTTCCTAGCAGTCCATGGTATTCTCAGTACTCTTCTCCAACACCACAGCTCAAAGGCATCAATTCTCCTTCTATCCTCCTTGGTCATTGTCCAACTCTCTGATGCATAACAAGCGATTGCGAAGACCATGGCCTGTATCAGATGCTCCTTAGTCTCCAGAGAAACACCATTGCTCTTCAGTACTTTGGAGAGGTCCCTAACAGCAGACTTTCCCATGGCAATGCACCTTTTAATTTCCTGGCTGCTGGTGCCAAGACTGTTGACTGTGGAGCCAAGCCAATTAAAGCTGTGTACAATCTCAATCTCTTCACCATCCATCCTGATGCTTCCAATTGGCCCAGTGGTGAGAATCTTTGTCTTCTTGACATTGAGCCTCAATCCATATTGTAGGCTGCAGTCCTTGACACTCTGCAGCAGGCGCTTCAGGTCCTCCTCAGTTTCCGCAAGCAGGGTTGTGTCATCCGCATAATGCAGACTGTTGATAAATCGTCCACTAATCTTGACCCCACATTTCTCCTCATAGAGCCCAGCCTGCCGGATAATCTGTTCTGCATATAGGTTGAAAAGTTATGGAGATAGGATGCATCCCTGGCATACACCCTTCCCAATTTTGAACCATGCAGTGTTCCCTTGCTCTGTTCTGACAACTGCCTCCTGGTCCAAGTGTAGGTTTCGCATTAGCATGATCAAGTGTTCTGGGATTCCCATTCTTCTCAGAGTCAGCCATAGTTTGTTATGATCTACACAGTCAAATGCCTTTGCATAGTCAATGAAACACAGAAAGACATTCCTCTGGTATTCCCTGCTTTTAGCTAAGATCCATCTAACATCAGCTACAATATCCCTAGTACCATGACCCCTTCTAAACCCAGCCTGGACTTCTGGTAGTTCTCTGTTGATGTGCTGTTCCAGTCGTTTTTTGGATAATCTTCAGTAAAATCTTGCTTGCATGTGAAATCAGTGAGATTGTTCTATAGTTTCCACATTCTGTTGGGTCACCTTTCTTCGGGATAGGAACAAGTATCGATCTCTTCCAGTCAGTTGGCCAAGTGGTTGTTCTCCATAATTCTTGGCACAACTTGGTAAGCACATGCAGGGCAGCATCTTTTAACTGAAGTATGTCAATTGGTATACCATCTATTCCTGGAGCCTTATTTTTTGCCATTTCCTTCAAAGCAGCCTGAACTTCTTCTTTCATCACCATAGGCTCTTGCTCATATGTTGTTTCATGAAATTCTTCTGTGTCTTCCAATTCCTTTCGATACAGTGACTCAGTATATTCTTTCCATCTTCTTTTAATACTTCCTAGATCATTTAACATTCTGCTGAAAGCATCCTTGATTATAGCAACTCGAGATTTGAATTTGTTCTTCAGTTCTTGTTTAAAGTCAGAACAGGATTTCAGAGGAAGTAAATCGCACAAGAGGAGACTGCCCAACTTTCTCTCCAGCAGAGCAGCTGGTACATTCAATGCGTGCCAGGCAGTCCAACTCCTTACTGGAAGCAACCAGAACTCCCTATGTTCGCTCTTGGATTTAAAAAATTTTTTTTAAATCTCTATTGCTTAGTATTAAATTATGATAAACTATTTAATGGAAGAAAACTGTTTCTAGAAATAAAATGTCTGATTTAATCTAGATTAAGCTATAAACTTTTATACAGAAACATAAAAAGAACTATAAATTAGTAAACATGTTCAACAAAACTACTCTGTGGTACAAAGTAAATAACAATAGAATATTTTTCTACAGCTCCTGGAGCCTGTTATAAATTTTCTTTATTTACTAACCTATAGTGAGTTCCTTATAACACCTTAGGAAAGTCTTCATTCTTAATAAAATGTATAGTTTTTTGTCAATAGGAAGCCTAGTTTACAAAACAAACAAATCCTGTATTTCCTAAGTCATGGGATATAAAAATTGCATAAATTATAACTTTTAAAATTATAAATCCTAAAAATATTTATTTTAGAAAGAAAAACTAATCTTTAAAAAAATCAAATACTGCATTCACATAAATAATTATTTTATATTACCATCTATGTTCTAGCTGAATATAACAGTTCTTCTTAAGGAAATGTTAACACATTAAAGGTCCAGAGGTAGAGTGCAGTTTGAGCTCAATGACTAAGCTACAGGTTGGCAGTCTGAGCCCACCCAGCTGGTACATCAGAAGAAAAGGCCTGGCAATTTGTTTCCACTAACACTACAGCTGTGGAAACAGAACTGACTTGACACCAGCTAAATATACATGGAACCAAATGCTCAATACAAATGGTTGCTATTCTAGATGGCAACTCTGCCTTCCTAGGCAGGTATTTTACAGTGGTTGGAAAATTCAAAAACGCACATGAAAACTGTGTTGTGTGTGTGTGAGGAAAAAAAGTGTATCATTTTCAAAACAAATTCAATTACACAAAAGCTTGCAATCAGGTGTGGTTCAAATATGTCAAGGATAAGTATATTATTTTTCACAGTTGATGAAATGTATAAAACTATTAAAATTCTAGAAAATATTATATCACAAGTTCAAGTAATCCCAAGGAGCAGTGAAATGAGTTAGTCTTTATACCACAAAATTCACAAACGCTTCCCACTTCTAACATCAAATTCCCAAGTTAAAGGAGAAATGAGAAACAGATCTAAAAATGATTTTCGTTACTATTTTAAAAACATTCACTGTCCCTCCCAATGCCAAATGATGGTCTTCTATCACCTGTCTAGGAAATAGTCCTTTATTTTTTTTAAAAAAGTTTCTAATTTTAAAATATTTCCTTTCAAAATTTTTAAGCCATATATTGTACCCACTTACACAGAAGCAGCAGTTGACAAAGCAATAACGTATTGGACATGCCATAAGTAGGAACTAGGCCTGGAGAAGAACAACTTACTGGTAAAGCAGAGGATCAGCAAAAAAGGAGGAAGACCCTCAGTGAGGTGGACTGAAACAATGGCTGCAACAGTTAAGTTCAAGCACAATTGAGAGGAAGATGCAGAACCGGGTACTGTCTCGGGTACATAAGGCTGCTCTGAGATAGGACCAACTAACAGTACCGAACAGCAACACTGCAACATTACTTAGTTATAAATTGTTGGAGGCCTGGTTTAAAAACAAGCAAATAAATTTACAGTACTACTTACTTTAGACTGAATATTATTCTTTCTACAGCTTAAGATGTAGAACATTTAAGAGTTGTGCAAACAGAGGCAGAAAAATCACAGGTAACATTTACAATCTTATCCTGGTCGTGCACAACTTGTGTAATGAAAACTAAGTGCATTTCACAGTACCACTATGAGATGTGGACATTGCCCTGCCTATGCCGAGACAAAAGCTGCAAAAAAAGTCATTTCTCTACTTTCATTCTCCACAGTGACATTCCATAAGATTCTGAAATGGACTCAATATACTGGAACTGGCAACCTTTCTGTTTGCAGCCCAAATGCTCTATCCACTGTACCACTAAAGTACCTTTTGCTTTCCAGGAATTATAAGGAAGAATTTAAAAAAGGCCACACAAATGTATCAACCTATTGGAAATTAAGTTTCTAAACTTTGTCTCTCATACTCAAGAAGCATGCATCATGCGCTCTGCTGGGATGCTGCTTCCATGGAAACTACATCAAGATGAAGAACACATATGAATAAAAGAGAATGTCATTTTAAAAAAGCCTTTATCTTGTTTCCTTTATTAGTTCACTAGCACAGTAAGAGTAATTCCAAGAAAGCAGGAACTTGCATAAGGCAGAAACCTGCCTGGGAAAGAAAGTGCAAGTATTTTCCCCTAGAAATGTGGCAACCATGTTTGGTCTGGAGAAACACAGCAGCCTGTAAAGCTCCACCTCACACAGGTGCCCTGCACACAGCTAGCAGGTATACACAGACAAGCCCTCTGTCACACATAATCCATACTTTTCGAGGTTAAGAAATGAGGAGCCTTGTCAGCACAGAGTGAAAAAGGAGAAATTAAGGATTTGGGCCCACACTACCCAGGAGGAACACAGTGGAACCGTGAGAGCAGAGGTCACTGGGATGGCCTTGTTTGTCTACATCTTGCAAGTTTTCCACCCCTAGCAGGGTGTGGTCTTACCACTTTCCTGTCCATATTGGTGCAAAATATTTGAGTTTTGCTTCCCTAACAGGTTTTGACCTTGCACAGGGCCTGTCTTTAGCAGACTTTACTGTATAAGGCAAGACATAATGTAATTTAAAAAATTTTAGTGGATGTATTTTTACAAAGAAAGAAAAAGAAACAGTTGATACTAACTGTAAGAATATATTTTTTTTCCACTTTTTTTTTGTCTTTTAATTTTTTTTTTTAAATGAAGGATAGCATTGTAGCAGATGAATCCCAAAACATGCAGTTTATGTCCAGTCAAAGCATGAAGCTTCCCCCTTCAAATAGTGCACTACCTAACCAGGCCCTTGGCTCCATAGCAGGGCTGGGTATGCAAAACTTGAATTCTGTTAGACAGAATGGCAATGCCAGTATGTTTAGTGTTGGAAACACAGCAGCACAACCCCGGGGCATGCAGCAGCCTCCAGCACAACCTCTTAGTTCATCTCAGCCTAATCTCCGCGCTCAAGTGCCTCCCCCATTACTTTCCCCTCAGGTTCCAGTTTCATTGCTGAAGTATGCACCAAACAACGGTGGCCTGAATCCGCTCTTTGGCCCTCAACAGGTAGCCATGCTGAACCAGCTATCCCAACTAAACCAGCTTTCTCAGATCTCCCAGTTACAGCGATTGTTAGTGCAACAGCAAAGGGCGCAGAGTCAGCGAAGAATATATTTTATAACGAAAGGAATCACTATTCCTTGAAAGATGATATTTCCCACTAGGGGGAAAAAATAATTTTCAAATATCAAAACTAAGTGAAATGAAAAAAGTTTGACTAGCTATTATAATTAATCAATTATACCAATCAATGGCAATTCATATCACTAAACAAGAGTATGAAAAACAAGTATGATTTGTAAATCTTCATGCAAATAAAATTTTCTAAAAATGAATAAATTTTATTTACTATCAACCCAAACCAAACATACTGCCATTGCATTGATTCCAACTCAGAGAGACATTACAGAATGAGCAGAACTGCCTCACACATGGTTTCCAAGGCTGTAAATCTTCACAAAAGCAGACTGCCTTATCTTTTCCCTGCTATAACCCAAATTATTATCTCAACATGTAAACTTTGTTAAAAAGAATTTTTTTAATAAGCTACCTTACATAATTACTCACTGTTGTTGACTAATGGCAACTGGGTTTCCAAAGCCTTAAGTCTTTACGGGAGATTGCCCTTCCTCTTTGCCAACCTTCTGGTTAGCAGCCCAGTACATAATGCACTATGTCACTAGAACTGTGAAAAGATTGAGCAAATCTGCCTTGGAAGAACTGGAATGCTCCTTAGTAGCAAGTCTGGTAAGACTTCACCTCACATACTTTGTGAATGTTAATGGAGGGGGTCAGTCCTTGGGGAAAGATAATATAGTTGGTAGAAGATAAAAAAAGGGGAAGATTCTCAAGGAGACAGAATGACACAGTGGTTTCCACCTATGATTTAAGCCTAACAGTGACTGTAAGGACAGTGAAGGGCTTTGGTGTTTCTCTGTTGGCCATACAGGGGCTGTGAGTAAGAGTCAATTCCACTTGCTATTATCTCACTATAATATTATATTTTAATATTTAGTCAAATCTGAACTTGAAGCAGTTGCATTAAGTTGGGTCTACCTAATTATTCTAAAGTCAATTGTAAGTGGTACAATAACTGGAAGAATTTCATGTTTCCTACTTCTTATATACCATTTAAAAAGAAAGAAAAAGAAATACTACATAGCAATATGTGGACATTATCTCAGGGAAGTCACATTATTTATGACAGTATCTGAACACATTGTCATTTTACTGTATTCATCACAAAATAAGGAAAGCTGTATTAGCAGTCACTGAGGAGAGATTATAATTGTACCAATGAACAAGAACAATATACCTCTGCACTCTTAACTCCTAACATAAGACTCTGATTTTTATAACTTACCAGTAAAATAAAGTCTCAGGTAGCCCTAAGTTCATATATGAAATCAGAAAAAAGAACACTTAAGCAGAGAAACAAATTAAATCTCATAAAATATCTCATGTCTTTTTCTTGTGGAAGTCCAGGAGTATTCTGTAAACTTGTCTGAGATGGTATTACCAAATGTTTGTTCCCAGTGCGTACGTTTTCTTTTTACCCTGATGGAAAAAGTTTTTGATGCACACATGGATTTAATCTTTCGAAAGTCCCATTTATCAATTTTATCCTCTTCAGATTGTGTATTTCTGGTTGTATTTGGCAGACTCTTTATACCTTGGACTAGCGCTTCTGAGCTTGATCCCAGTTTGTCTCTTATGAATGTAACGGTTTGGGGCTTTACTCCCAGGTTTCTGATCCACCTTGAGGTGATTTTTGTGTATGACGTGAGATATGGATCCTGTTTCAGCTTTCTTCGGGTGGAAATCCAGTTTTGCCAGCACCATTTGTTGAAGAGGTTGTCATTTCTCCATTTGATAGCTTTGATTTCCTTATCGAGTATCAGTTAACCATAGATAGCAGAGTCTATTTCTGGGTTCTCAATTCTGTTCCATTGGCTATGTACCTGTCATTGTACAAGTAGCATGCTGTTTTGGTTACTACTGGGCTTCCACAAGAAAAAGACTGATAATCCAATTACAAAATGGGCAAAACACATGGGAAGAATTTTCCAGAGGAAGATATTTAAATGGCAAACAGACACATGAAGAAATGTTCAAAATCACTGGCAATAAGAGATGCAAATCAAAACCACAATGAGTTAACATCTCATTCCAGTAACAGTGAAAAAGTTTAACAGGGCAGCAAGTAATAAATGTTGGAGAGGATGTGGCGAGAAAGGAACTCTCACACATTGTTGGTGGGATTGTAAAATGGTACAGTCATTCTTGAAGGTAGTTTGGTGCTCCCTCAAAAAGGTGAAATTCCATATGATGCAGCTATTCCACTACTTGGAATATACCCTGAAAAAATGAGAACTGAGGCACAAATGGAGATTTGTACACCAATGTTCATAGCAGCGTTGTTCACCATTGCAAGAACATGGAAACAGCCTAAATGTCCAATCATGAAAGGATTGAAAAATTATGGTACATTCACACAACAGAATACTATGCAGCACAACAGAGCAAATAACTTTGTAAATTATTACCTAACTTGAGACTAAAGAGCATTATGTGAGTGAACTCAGTCCAACAAGGATAAATACTGTATAAAACCATTTTTGTAGAGTGAGTAGAAAGATCCAAGAGGAGTGGGAGAGGTTGGAAGTAGAGGAATGAGGATGTGCAGGGAGAGGGGGGATTAATCATGGGGTTGTACAATTTGTTGGGTGGAGGGAATGAGGGAAATTGAAAGAATTTGTTCTTGAAAACAATGTATTCAAATTTTGTAAATAAACTAGTAGAAAATTAAAAAAAGAAAAAAAAAAACATGTATCTCATGCCTGAAAACACAGACCACCAAAAGGCTCATCCAGGAATATTTTTCTAATAACTTAATACAAAATATTTTTTTCAAACATATGGAAAGTTATATTTTTATAAGAAATATTTATATATTTATTACCCAGAAAACCACAGTTCATACTCTACAATATTTGCTTTCTAACAAACTAATCCATTTGCTTCAAAGTAAATTATGTAAGCCTGCACACTTCTAACACCTGTAAATCATAACTGAAGTTTGTGTTTTTCTTATGTTTGTCATCTGACAAACGTTGTGTATGTTGCTATTATGTGCTGTTGAGTAGGAACTTACTCATAGCTGACCCTGCAAAGGGTTTTCAGAGACTGCTCATCCTTCTCCTGCCTAGCAGTTGGTTGGATTCAAACTGCCTGGCTTTGGGTTGGCAGAATAACTCCTTCCTCACTAGGATGCCAGAGCTCCACACAGCAAAAAACATCATTAAAGATATAGGCCAATATGTACGACAAAGTTAAAAATCCTCCAAATCGGACTTTCTGGTCTAATAGAAATTAGAGGGATCCCAGAGGCCATGGTTTTTAGGAAAAACCCCTTCAAACCTGGAACTGAACTCACTCCACCTTTCAGTCAAAAAGAAACCTATAACGTGAAGAGTTGTCATTAGTGAGACATGTACTTATCAGAGTAATCAAATGTATGAGACCAAAAGAGCAACAAATGATTAAAAATCAATTTCTGGCAGAAAAGAACAATGAATGGATGCATGTGAAAAAGTGGAGAGTGCTGTTACATCAAGGGGATTACAGCCAAAAATGTATCAAAATATGATACATTTTGATCAAAATATGCATAAATTGTTGAACCTGTTCTGTAAACTTCCACCAAAATCACAAAAAAGCCCAAAATAAAGGTGTACACATGTGTATGCATACACATACTTTATATATGTGTTCTTGCCCATGTGCTTTATTGTTCTTAGATGCCAGCAAGTTGACTATGACTTACAATGACCCTATCAACAACAGATCTGACCTCACCCTATCCTCCCTCTTATATGCACCCGTCAATGCTGACATTGATGGATCTTGGCTGAAAGAAGAGAATACCAGAGGATGTTTTATTGACTATGTGTGGATTGTAACTTTTGGTTACTATGGATAACATTGAGAAGGATGGGACTCTCAGAACATTTAATAGTCTCATGTGAAAATGACAGACCCAGAAGCTGTTGTCCGAACAGAACAAGAAAACACGGCACAGTTTAAAAGAAATATGTACATCAGGACTGTATCTTTTGTCCACACCTATTCAATCTGCAAATTATTTGAGAAGCTGGATTTTATGAAGAATGTGGAATCAGAACTGGAGGAAGATTCATCAATAACGTGTGTTAGGCAGATGCTTGCTGAAAGTGAATGAAAATGCTTACTGCAGAACATCAAAGACTACAGCCTTCAATACAGATTGTATCTTAACATCAAGAAAACAGAAATCCTCACCACTGGGCTGACAGTCAGCATTATGACAGAATAGATGGAGAAAAGATTGAAATTAGTAATAATTTCCTTTTACTTATGAGTTGGTTCTGACTCAACAGCAATAAGAGAACCCTAGAACTAAGAATAAATTGCTTCCTTTGGCTACATTAACAGCCACATCGTTAAAGTATGCTTATGCAATTCATGTCATTAGAGAACTCAGCAGGTGATTATCTAAAATTATTAAACTGCCATCTGTGATGACAAAGAAACACTAACAAGAGCAGGTGAGGAAACCCACTAGCAGTGCCTGCATGGGGAAGCAGCTTCAGAAATGGGAGCTCCCTCTTCTTACGTAGTCTCCTACTTAGCCGTAACAGATCAAGGAGCAGACAGGCTTATCATTATTCTTCATTTTCCTTCTCTGCAAATGCCAGAAATGGGGCACATAGTTTTTGAGAAAGGCTTCTTGACTAGCCTGATATCAGTTAAACTTTACAATGATAAACATAAACTCCAGGCCTATAACTAGTTCTTCCTGTTTGAATCATCCATGATGAAGTAAAACTGAACAGATGTGAATTTGTGAAATATAAGTAGACTGGAATGATATCTAGAATGTGAAAAGTTATGGTTGGTGCCCTCCTAGAGTTGAATCTCCCTCTAACAAAACAAGGGGAGTATGCATGTTGTATAGCAACTGCATCTCTTAAACAACACAATCGGAAACAATGATGCCAGGCTCACACATGGCAGCTGACGACAACCACACTGCTTTGAGTGTGTCGCTCTCCAGCGGTCTGACTATAAGCCAGCCTCTGCACAAGGCTCCTGAGATGCTTGACTAAGCCTCTTCTGAGTCCTATTCTAGGACTTCAACTTTTAATGTTTCCCATTCTGGTTAATATTTTGCTTCATCCTGATTTTTAAAACTTGGGTCTGTTAAATTTCACTTCGTCAGTCATGAATGAAATGGTTCCAAGTCTCACTTAAATCAGTAAAAGCATTACTACTTACAGATCTATTATATTTAATATAACTATGATTTTTTTATAATTTAAAAAAACCCAACTGTTTTATATTTTTAACTGTGATTTGTGTGAAAATGTACAAAGCACATTGTTTGAGTTTGTCCTCACCCCAGTCACTCTTGTATATTTTGTTCCATAATGTTAATTCAATACATATAAAGTCTGATCATGAAATTATTCTTGTCCTTCCCTTCACTTCTTCCAAGAAAATGTTCACTGTCTAGCCATTAATTTTCTACTTTCTCCTACTTCCTCACTCCCACCTCTTCACAACCATGCTATTCTCTCCATATGTGAACTTTAATCTAGTTTTTATAAGTGGTTTTGTAATTTTAATAGCTCTATAGATTTACTTTCAGAAATTTTTTTTTAATCTGCTTATATCACACAATAATAACACAGTACAGAGTTAACAAATATTGTTCCTGGACAAGGGAAACTATCATCGCCAGCCGTACTAGACACCGCAGGAGTAGGTAGATGGGTACCAAGAACCAGCAGTCCACACAGTGCAAACACTGAAGCTAATAGGTACCCCAAAGGGTGATCTAAAATTAAATGTGTTCTGCAAAATAAGCAGTTTTCTTAATACTGAGGTTTTCTCCATTTCTCTTTCTCTCATGTTTACAAGGCTGGCCGCTGATGGCTATGAAAGGTGTGCAGTAATAGTGTTGGATATGAAGATTAAGTGTCTAAAATTTTACAGAATAGCCTATAATGAAACCAAGGTAAGAGCAGCAGGTGAGGAGAGATTAGGGGAATCTTCCGACACTATTAAAGGCATTATCAATTTCCCCATAGGTCAGGAAGACTGGGCAATGATCATGAAAGATAGCAGAAATAAATGAGAGAGATAGGACTCTGACTGAAGGGATCAACCAGTTACTACTGTTCAGGCAGTTCAGATTCATGGTGATGTCAGGTTAGAACTTGCTCCATGGGGTTTTAAAGAGTTGTGATCTTTTAGAAAAAAAAGGTTACCAGGCCTTTCTTGCAAGGCACCTCTGCAGTATGCTTGTCAATGTCTACTTTAGAAGGTGAAGTACTTATTCATTAATGCCAACTAGGGAAGCCAAAAGACATTCCTTTTTTCCTCCTGTTTGCCTATTTACCAGACTTTTAGAAATTTTCACCACCAACAATCCTAATATTAATTGTTATATTACAAAAAGAAGAAAATGTGAGGAGCTCTGGTGGCCTAGTGGCAAGGAGCTGCAACTACAATCCCAGAGGCGCACGGTTCGAATCCACCAGATGCTCTGTCAGGGAAGGAGGGACAATCTCCTCCTGTACCAGTGAGATCTGATTTGACGGTACATTCACACAAAAATAATAAAAATAAAAATTTTTAAAAAAAGAAGAAAATGTTATTATTTTACAATGAACTTTTTAAAAAAAGAAAATCAAGGGCTTAAAAGGTTATTACAAAGAACCTCTTAGTTAAGAAGACATAAATCTTTATTTGTAGCAACCCATTTTATTACATTTGCTCCTAAACTGTCATCTTCTAGTGAATTTTAACGGAAGGGGTGAGGGGAGAATACTCCCTTATCCAGTAATACCATACAAAACAAGTACAGACAGACTGCTGCAGGTAAAAATCTCATTAGATTAGTATTTTCACAAGGATTTGACTCTTCAAACTTGTTGCTGAGAACCCATTATTAAATTCAAGGTTTGCACATATTTTTCAGGTGTCAATGTCTGTAACAAAGAAATAATTATCCTCCCGCCCACCTTTTCAAATATTCCACCACTCAGCATAGAGATCACAAATCAAAATTAAACCTAAAAGAAACTGAAGCAGTATTTAAATGAGACAACTACTCCCTTTTTAGATTTAATAGACAGATCAAATTGAAAGAGTAATTGATCAATAAGCAACCAGCCAGCTGACTGAAACTTACAAACTGAAACTATGGATTCTATAAAATAATTCTCTCAATATATCAAAACAATCTGATTGTCCTCTGATGTTCCATGCTCGTCTCTTACTCTAAAAAGATGACTGTGCTCTTGCACACTTGGAACATACCCTGATGTGGTTTAAAATACTTAAAAGTCCTTTTCTGCAAAGAAGAAAACAATAATGATTCTATCAAAACACTATTTTTTCACAGATGCAAAGCTATTATGGCAAAGAATAAGATGGCTTTTAGATCAAACAGGTCTTCAATTTCTAATTAAAGGTAATCCCTTACCTCATCCATATTGTATATTCCCTCCAGTCCTCTGAACACCCGTTTTCTTAAATGCAAAGGGGATTACTTTGGGGATTACCTCCCAGATTACTAAAACAATTAACTGCTGAGTGAAACTTGAGGCTCTTAACAGAGTGTGCGGCACAGAGCAGTCTCTCAAAAGATGCTTATTCAGAATAATGATTAATACTGGTACAGCTCTCCAATTCTGCCTGTCCATTTATGTTGTCAAAGAAAAGACTGTATAATGTTTAAACATTCAAGCTGATGTTTCTAAAGTACCACAACAATCTACTGCTTTAATTCCTGAAACAACTTGTCATGCCCCACCTCACCTAGAATCCAACACCATATCTATTAGATTTAACAGCATATCCTGAATTTGAGGAAAAAACTAGCTTCCTTTTCCTCCATTTTGAAATGTAAGATGGATGTATCCAAATAGTTTCAAAATGAAAGATATTTCAAACTATCCTAAAATATCCTACATTGATTATACAATGTGCAGAACTGACGAACTACATCAAGGTACTTCCAATTAGTTAAACAAGTGATTACTAGTTTAGCATAATATGTACTACAATATTCCTGGTAACTAAACTTTTTTTAGTGGAATTAAAAGTATGTCAATTGTCATCACAGGAGTCTAGAGCGAGGGCTACATGGTGGAGGGGACCTGGGGGAGGGTTTGTAAAACAATGAAAGAATCTTTTCTTTTACTTTTCCATAATTTTGGACTCATGTACTTATAACTTGTTAGTCAAATTTGGGTCTTCTAGGTTGCAACACCCCCATGATACATCTTCAAGGATATGAACATGTACGGCCAAGCACAATCAATAAGAGTGCATCTAAATTCCAAAATCAATCTCCATAATGGTCTATGTGCTTCCTACTGCCAAAGGGGCCCTTTAGAGTAGTGAGAGAAGATCTTCACCCTGAAACCCACAGCGTCCCTTTTCAGCAGGAAGTAGCTAAGAGAATACGCCATCCCCTTTTCCTTATGAATCAGGGTGAAGTCTCTCTCAGGGAGGAGTGATAGGGAATGGCAAAGGACACACTGACAAAGGAGATTAATCAGAACTGACTTTGACAAGCACTGTGGCAATTGGACAATTAAAACAGACATTCGGATGGCGGGGAAGAACAACAAACTGGGGAGGAGGGTGGAGAGAATGGTGCGGCAATGAAGGAGTGAAAGCCCAGAATCCCTGTGAATGTTCATTGAAACTAATTAAAAAAAAAAGAAAAATATGTCAATTATTTAAAAATAAATAAATAAAAAGTAGGCCAAACAGGTAATATAGTCCATTATCTGCACGATTATTTGCTTGATCAAAATTACCTAGTAAATCATCACAAAGATGATAAAATAAACTTTTATTTTTGTTAGCATTCCCATTCAGAAAGAAATCAAGGTCAAAATTTGTAATTTTTCTGCCTTTAATAAAAAAAGAAAAAACCATGTTCAGATGATCTTTTTGCCCATTAAAAAAAGAGAAAGAAAAAAAAACCCTCTAAAAGATAAGCACTTTTTTTTAGTTAAGCACTTTTAAAAGGCAACATAATTGAGATGAGATTAGCAAACAACCAAAACGTAACACCTAAAAAAAAAGCATATCTTTATATATATATCTGATGGCACAGAGCAGAGCTTATTGCGCTGCTATACAAAAGGTCAATGATTTGAATCTACCAGCTGCTTAGAGGGAGAGATGAATTACCTCCTCCCATTATGATTTACAGCTTCAGAAACCCAATGGGGAGTTCCTATTAGAATCAACAGGATGGCATGATTAAGTAATGGATGTGAATTCTGAGTTAATTTATATCAAAGTATAGAAAAACATGAAAAACATATACCTAAACACATGAATCTATATGAACAAAATATTACTAAAAAGGTATGCAATAAACTTCTAGAAGTAATTACATCTATAGAAACTTCATTGGTTGGGCCAAAGAGGTAAGACAAAGACTCACTTTCCCATAAATATCTATTTGTACAGACACACTATTATGCATATCATAGTTTTTTAGGGAAGAAAACAATGAAGCATGTATTGTTGTTGTTGTGTGCCGTCGAGTCGCTTGCAACTCATAGCGACCCTATGTACAACGGCCTTAAACTCTGCTCTGTCCTGTGCCAATCACACTGTGTCTGACACTCCCATCCCGATTATCCCAGTCACTGAATCAATCCACCTCATAGGGTCCCTCCATGGGACAATGGTGAGGCAGTGTTTACATGAAGATTTACAGTGAGGAAACCCTATTCAGCAGTGGGTTTTTATTTGTTGGAATCTATTGGTCAGCCAGAGCTTGGCTTGGTATTTATACTGTAAAAATTGGGAACAAGTTCAATGCTGCCTCCCTCAATTCGGAATATTCCAGCTGGTCTCCATCAGGTGAGCAGCCTTTTTTATCAGACATAGGAAGGAAGCTGTCCTGGCTGGTTAGAAGAATGCCTTGCACATTGGCCCCTGGCCACAAACCAAGCAGGAAGCTAAGCCGGATGCCCCAGGGATAGGTCAGAGTCCACCTTTAGAACTCTGGCTCCAGGTTTTGGGACAAGATTTTACATTTTCTATTTTTAAAACTCTCCAGGTAATTGTGAGGCTGAATCCGTTTGGAAACCACTGGTGTGTCCTATTTTTTCCCCTCAGAAGCTTATTTTAAAAGGGCAGGAACAAAAACCAAACCAAACCACAGTAACTGAAGGGGGGGAGGTAAGCAGAGCTTTGCTTACTTTACAAGGTTAAAGATCAAATCGGGTCATATTTATAGGTGGAAGTGATTGAGACAGCAGAGAAAGATTAAATATAGAAAAGAGAGGAGTTGACTGGAGAAGCCACATCCTGAAAAAGCAGTCCAAGAACTGGAACAAGAGGACATAAACAGTAATTCACCCTCACTAAGAGCTGAGATGCAGATAAGGAGGCTTATTTATAAGGCTGGGGACGGAGACCCCTTGGCGGACTGCTAATCAAAAGGCCACACATTCAAATCCACAAATATGCTGTGCAGGAAAAAGATGGGCAGTATAGTATAGAGTTACAGTTTCAGAAACCAGATGGAGAGTTACCACAATCAATCTGACAACAGGTTTGTTTTCTGTTTGTTCTAGGTAAATGGGGAAGGGTTGGAGAAGAAATTCGAGAGAAACACCACCAGGTTACCTCAAATTTCTCAAAAAAATGACCAGATTATTTAGGGGCTGCAGATGAAGGAGTTGCGGTCCTCGTAGTAAGGTTCAGCTGATACCTGAAAGGCTGGCAGTTCGAGCCCTTCAGCAGTTCCCCAGACAAAGATCTGGCAATCTGCTTATTTTAAGGTCAAAACCCCAATATCAATGAGCCAATTCTGACTCAAAATTATTCTATAAAACAAAGCAGAATGGCCCTATAGGGTTCCCAAGGCTGTAACATCTTACAGGCTAAAACTACCACCTCTTTTTCCCATGAATCTGCTAGTGGGTTCAAACTTACAACTTTAGTAGCCCAAGTCTTAACTACCAGGATTCCCTCACAGAGGTCAAAGTCTGCAAAACCCCATGGGCAATTATACTCTGGTTTATAGGGGTGCTATGAGTAGACAACTCGGCAGCACCCCAAAACAGGAGAGGAGGGGTGGATAAAAGGATTTGTAAATGATGATGGTCTGGAATAATACGTAAAGGATGCAGAACAAAATCCTTCTTAAGAACAAAGCCCTTGCTCCTTCTCTGGCTTCAATCCGTGAGTCTCTCCCGCCCTCCCTCCAAGTGCCAGCTGGCGCAGATGGCTTCCTATCAGGGTGCTTCACCCCTTCTTTTCCTGTGTGAGGCTTTCTCACACAGATCCATGTTGAGCAAGTAGTTCTTCAAGTAAAGTCTTGACTGACATGACTTAACTCACATACTGGGTAAGTTTCCTATTTAATAGACAGACAATACTGTATCCTATGTTGTCTACCAGAAATACATCTGAGGCTACAGCATGCCATTTTAAATGTTCTAGGAGCCATACTGCAAAAAGAAAAGGAAATAAGAATTCACTTTAATATTTTATTTAACTACACATGCAAAGTGTTATCAATATACACCGTTGTTCTGTAAAGTCAGTTCTGAATCACAGGACTCTATGGATAACAGAATACCCTGTCCAATCAATTCTCCATCCTCACAATTTCTGCATAAGCTCATTTGCTGCAGTCATTGCCAATCCATCTTAATTGAGGGTCTTCTCTTTCACTGATCTACTCTTTTTACAAGCATGATGCCATTATGCCATTCTCCAAGGACTGCTTCCTCTCCTGATTAAAAATCACAGCCAAAGTATGGGAGACAAAGTGCACTTCTTCCAAGCCAGATTAGGTTTTTTGGTGTGTGTGTGTTTTTTTTTTTTGGGGGGGGGTTGTTGTTGTTTGGGTTTTTTGTTTTTGTTTTTTTGTAGCCCCTGGTACCTCATTATCTTTCACCCAATTCAAAGTCACTGATTTTCCTTTGGGCTTCCTTATTCACCACCCAATTTTCACATGCATATGTTGTTGCTGTTATCGAGTACAACTCATAGCAATCTTGTGAACAACAGATCAGAGCCCTGTCTTATCCTGTGCCATCCTTATTATCTCCAACACACTTAAGCCCATGGCCACAGCCACCATATCAATATATCTCACCAAGGCCCTCACTGTAGGTGATTTTTGCTCAACCTCCACTTTTCCATAATCTAACAACATGCCCAAAGTATGTGAGATGACTGAGCTTCACCAACCTTGCCTCCAAGGGGTACTCTGACTGCACTTGGCCCAAGACATTATCTATTTGTTGTCTATTTGTTATCTTTTCTACAAGATCATAATTAAAAGGCATTTATTCTTCTTCAAGCATCGTTATTCACTGTCCCAGGTGATTGGAAAAAACATGCATGGCTTGAAACAGGTGCACTTTAGTCTTTAAAATGACATCACTGCTCTTCAAGACTTTGGAGAGGTCCTTGACAGCAGACTTTCTCAATGGTATGCATCTCCTGATCTGCAGAATGCTGGTACTAGGAGTACTGATTGTGGATCCAAGCAAGATGAAGCTGTTGACCATTTTAATCTTATCTCCACCTATCATGATATTGCTTATTAGCCCAGTGGTGAGAATTTATTTTTCTTGATCTTGAGATGTAATCCATAATGAAGGCCATATAGCCTTTGCTCTTCTGAGGCAAGCATTTCAAGCCCTCGTCATTTTCAGAAAGCAAAGTTGTGTTGTCTGCATAATGTAGGTTGTTGATGAGTCTTCCTCCAATCCTGATGTCACAACTGAAAATACCATGGCTTGAGTTAGACCTATCTTATTCTTGAAAGTAACATCCATGCTCTTTTTTAAAGAAATCCTGGGAAGTAAATTTGTTCAATGCAATACTCCCTTGACTTCTTGACTATTGCTTTCATGGATGCTGACTACAGAATAAGTAAAAGGAAATCCTTGATAATGCTCATCTTTTCTCCTTTTATCGTGATATTCTTTATGGGTCCCATTCTGAAGATTATGTTTTATTTTGATGATATATTTTTATAATGATTATCAATACATAATCAATATAAAAACATGCCATCACTGTAAAACATTACTAATATGATATTTTACACATTTTTTGGTGCTTAGTCTTCAAAATCTGGTGTGATTTTCAAGTCAGACTAGCCACTTTTCAAGAGCTCAAGAACTAAGCGTAGAGAGTGGCTACTGTTTTTAAATACCAACCAAAACCATTGGTGTCCAATAAATTCCAGCTCAGGGAAACCCTATATGACAGGGTAGAACTGCCCCAGTGTTATTGAGGCTGTAATCTATCTCATGGATGCAGAATAACATCTTTCTCCATTGGGAGCACTGGGTTGATATGAACTGCAGACCTTCTGGTTAACAGTCTAATCCACTGCACCACGATGGTTCCTTCTTATTAGTAGCATGCATGTGTGTACGCACACACGTGCACACACACCCCTTCTTACTGCAGATGAGTTAATTATGACACACAGGAGTCTACCATCCGTTTTCCAAAACTGTAAATCTTAACTGAAGTCAATTGCCTCATCTTCCTCCCACAAAATTGCTGGTGGATTACAACCACAGCTTTTAGGTTAATAGTGCAACATTTAAACACCAACTGGGTTCCTCAACTCTATTAACAAAAACCTATACTATGTATTCAGAACACGTTTAACATAATTTGTAACTGTATATTTTGCACTGTTACTTGGTAAATGTCTGTCTCCTCTGGATTATAAATTCCATAAGGACAGGGCAGCACCAACACAGTGCCAGAGCCTCAGCAGGTGCCAAATAAACACTTACAGAGAAGACTGAAGGGAGAGGAAAGGGTGAGGAATAATCACCTACAGTGAGGCCTAGACAGTGAACAGTGTTAGCAAAGCAGCAGAGGACAGAGCAGGGACAGCAGAGGACAGAGCAGGTTAACCTGAAGAGGGCTTTGTCTTCTACGTGGAGTACAGAACCAAACTCAAAAGAGGCAAAGGAGCTAGCAGAAGCATCCTGCAGGTGCTTCCTAACTGGATAGAAAGACTCTGTGGCCACCAGACTACGCAGTGATAAACTGAAAGGTTTGGAGAGTTGTCTCTGCAGGGAAATCCATTGCCACTGAATAAATTCCAACTCACAGTGACCCTGTAAAACAGAGCAGAACTGCCTGCTGGGGTTTCCAAGACTAATCTCGGCAGAAGGAGGCTGTCACATCTTCCTCCCATAGAGCGGCTGATAGGTGAAAGCTGCTGACCTTTTGGTTGGCAGTCAAGAGCTTAACCAAGGCATTATCAGGGTTGCTCTCTGGGAGGAAGGATGAATAGCCCTACAGAACATGTGGATGTGAGAGAGGTAGAAAGATAGGACAGAAAGCAGGACATACAAGATTAAGATTTCAATGTGGAAATGATAAAGTGCCTAGTGAATATTAAAACAAAATGGAAGAGAAATTGAAGATGAATGTGAACTAGAAGTCTAGGGCATTGTTCATTCTGTCTTAAAAGAATAACCCTATCAGACTGTTTTAAAATTTGAAGTTCTAAAAAGCAAAGACAATCTCTTATTTCCATCATAGCCCTGTGTTTACCATGTCAGTTTAAGTACTTAAACAAAATGAAATTTAGTAAAAATTCCAACAATAAAATCATGTGGCAGAACAAAAATGGGTCATCAATCATGCAAAATTATAAGATATAAAACTTCATCAAAAGCAAACATCCTGACGGAACGGGTTGCAAGTCTTCGGGCCTTCATGGTAATGTGGCTTAACATAGTCCACAAATGCAAACTGGGATCTAAAAATTTGCGAAAAGCCATGTAAGGTGCAACTGCTGATTTTTCTTCCAGTCCAGAACAAAGAAGGTCTTAGAGGCAGAAGCCCAAATGTAGAAATACAGAAACAATTAATCCACAGGAGTAACGGACAATGTGAACCTCATTTTTCATGACTGTGAGAGCAGAAGACACTAAATGGTGCCCAGCTACTGTTGCTGAGTACTTTCACACAAAGAAGATGGTCCCTCCTTACAATAACCAATCATATACAAAGTCAAAAAAGCAACACCTAGCCAATGATAAAGCCAAGAAGACAGGAAGAATAAATGGAAATCATCCTTCCATTTTTCCAGGGAGAGAGTAGGAAGAGAATGATTATATTGTGGGTATTGTAATTAATGTTATAAAATAAAATGTTCATGAATGATTGAACGGAAACCAATTTGCTTTGTAAACTTTCACTCAAATTACAATTTAAAAAAGATATGAAGGCTCCAATGTATTTGTTTAATAATTGCTTACACTGTTTAACCAGTTCAATAAGTAACATACAATTCACAGCAGGGTCCTTTAGCAGAATCACCCACTGAAATCCACCATTACCCTATCGATTTGGACTTTCAGTAACCCTTTAAGTTAGTGCAGAACTGACTGCCCCAAAAGGGTTTGGCCATAATTTTTACTGAAGCAACCTTAACACATCTTTTTCCAGTAAGTTTGAACCACTGATCTTTTGGTTAGTAGACTAGCTCATTAATCACTGTAACCCCAGGACCCCTAGTTGACTCACATTAGCCAATCTATTCTGTTGTAATGCCCTTTGCTTTCCAACTGAACAATGATGGTTCCAGAGAATTAAGCAAGTCTCTGGTCTTAGCCAGATAAAAAGAATGGATCAGATTCATTCAAGTATACATTAATATTTATGGTTTCAGGTACCTGGGGATCCTGCACTAAACAAAACAAATCCAGTTCCTGTTCTCTTATAGTATAAATTCTAAAGGACCAAAACCCAAAAGCAATCTACTGTGATCAAATTAATTCCAATGTATAGCAGATTCCAGAGGCAAGGAGGGTGAAACTTTGTCTCATTTACTTTGGGCATATTTTCACGTGGAATCAGTCCTTAGAGAGAGACATAGGTAGACGGTTGAGGAAGGTAGACAGTTGGCAAGAGACAGGAAGCTTCTCAACGAGATGTGGATTGACACAGTGTAACAATGAGCTTGAGCACGAGAGATGGTGAGGATAGTGCAGCCCAGAACAAGATACAGATCGGCTGTTCGTAGGGTCGCTGTTTTGTAGTTGACTTGATGGCCCCTAACAACAACTATAGTGATGACTCTAAAGGACAAAACCTTTATCTGCCTCTTTAAAAGGATGAATGACTTAATTTAATATCATAAGGAGCATCATGGAGGTGCTCTGGTAGCACAGAGGTTAAGCTTTCAAATGCTAACCAAGGTAGGTGGTTTGAACCCACCAGAATGAATTTGTTTTAACTTCTCATTGGACAAAATCACAAAATAGCCATTTCTTCCAAGATCAACCAACCAAAAAACTTATGTAACTGTAGACATTTTTGTACTTTCTGAGAAAAAGAAACATATAACAGGAAGGCTCAAGGGGAATTCTTTTTTAAAACTTCCAGGCCCTGTAACAGAATAATTTAGGCCCAAACAAACCATCTATCTACAGCTCTAACTCTACATGCAAGATCCTGGGGTTGTATTTCTTTTTTTTTTTTACAATCAGCATTGCTTTCTAAACAGAGAAACATGTGAAATGAGGTCTTTTGGGTGCATAAACAGGAAAAAGACTCTACCAAAATAAAAAAAGACTTGGATTCGGGAGTAAGAGGAGAGGTTAGAGAGAGGGACATGGGAGGAAAGAAAGAGGTAGGGGGACAAGTCTGTCAGATTTCAGAGTCTAGAGTTCCTGTGATGAGTATTCAAAACAGATTTTAATGAGAAAAGATGCCCAATATTCCATTATCAACACTGGCATCATTACAAAAGTGGTTCGGCTACTAACTTAAAGGTCACCAGCTGCTGTGCATGAGAAATACAAGACTTTAAAAAATTTACAGCCTTAGAAACCTGATGTGGCTGTTCTGCTCTATCCTATCAGGCTCTCTGAATTACACTGACTGTATGGCAGCACAGGGCATTGTTCCAGCATAAACTCTTCTCTTTTACTCCCTCTTCTTTCCCCAGATTTTCGGTAAAGCTTACTCCACCCACAAAGGCTTTATGTTGGGGGTAGGGGAGTCTTTCTTAGCTCCTATTGGCTAGCTCTATGCAACAACTACAATATTAATATCTCAAACATCTACTAATCCCTCATTGGATTGGTCCAAAACTGAATCATATCTTCCCTTCCCCACACCCCTACCGTCAACTGTTTTTAACGGCTCCTTCTCATATCCTCCAACATTCCACTAGCTCATTAATGCCATCATCTCAAAAGGAACAACCAATATTTATTGAGCACTTAGAGTGTGCTAGGCACTCGGCCAAGGGCCTTATATGCTCAATTTCATTTGATCCTCAGACCCTATTAAACAGGCACTAGGCTCGTTTCCTAACTATCAGGCAGGATGACAATCCTGGATGGTAAATTGTGGAGTTAGAATTTGAACTCTGACTCCACAGCCAGCTCAACTAGTATGATCAAATGCCCTGAGGCCAAAACCTGGGGAATCCTCCTCCTCTCATTAACCATATCTAGTCACCAAGTCTAGCTAACCAAATCAAGAAGGGGGAAAAAAATCAAACTCATTGTCACCAAGTTAATTCTGACTCACTCCTGTTGTTAGGTGTCATTGAATTGATCATGAACAACAGACCTGAGTCCTATCCCATGCCATCCTTTACCATCCCTGACACACTTGAGTTCACTTCTTCTGTCAATGCATCAATCTATCTCAATGAGGATCTTCCTCTCCAGAAAAGGGTATGGTTGGTAGAAGGTCACCGAAAACCAGTAAGACCTCAACAAGATGGAATAACAGTGGCTGCAAAAAAGGGTGTCAGCACAGCTGGGATTGTGAAGATAGTGTTAAATCAGGCAGGGCTTGGTTCTATTGTACATGGATTCACTACACATCAAGGTCAACATGGTGGCATCGAAAATAACAAAGACCATTATAGCAGTACATGTTATCTTTCTCCTAAGCGGGGAGGTGTGGCTGGTGGATTCTAACTGCCACCCTTCAGGCTAGCAACCAAGTGTTTAACCATTGCCCCACCCAGAACCATAACTTCTAAATACCACACTTACTGTCTTTATACAAAAAAAGAACATGGACTTAGCAAATACTTAATATTCATTAAGCACTATTCTAGGTTATCCACATATCTGATACAAGTTTTATCTCCCAAATCCAAAGAGATGAAGAAACTAAGGAACAAAGAAGTTACACAGCTGGTGATAAGCCATAATCAAATTTAGACCACCTGAGTCTAGACTGGGAGGTTCTAAAGCTAGAATCTTTGCTATTTTAAGTTTCCCAGGCCATATCCCCTAAGGCCCATCTGGATCCTCACTGGGGCAGTGATCTCATTTTGGGAACACTGGGGTTATCACAACACTCTCCAGCTTAACATTAACAGCGTTGCATCAGTAACTGCATAAAGTCCAAATTTCTTCATTTGGTTTACAAAACCCTTCACGCTCTTATTCAAATCAATTCAGCAAGTATTTGAGGCCTCATGGCATTGTCTAATCCTTGTCTGGTTGCTACTGGACAGGTCAATAACTTAAGTCCACCGGATACTCTGCAGAAGAAAAACAGGCAGGCTCTTTGAATAGATTTACAGCCTAGGAAACCTGATGGTGGGCTGCCACGAGTCAGAATCGACTTGAATAAGTTTCTTGATTTGGGAGCAAGGTAAAGTGCTCACAAAGTAGTTAACACCAGCCAGGGACAAACAACTGTTCTAACCCCAGATACTGTGCTCTTCGGCCAGATTAACCAATCATCACAGACCACATAAGGCCAATACCCCAAAGTTAAGATACTTGCAAGTAACCTACCTGCTAGGTTTCTCTGCCTAGAATACCCCCTCCCTTTAGGTTGATTCCAACTAGAGTAGATCTGCTCCATTCTGATTTTAAGGCTGTAAATCTTTATGGAAACAGACTGCTTCCTTTTTCTCCCACAGAGTGCAACCAGTGGGTTTAAAATGGTGATATTCAGCCCAACAGCTGAATTCCTTAACCAAAGCCCAACAGCTGAATTCCTTAACCAATGTGCCACTCAGGTTACTTTTGCCTAGAATACAGTTAGCAAATCCTATTCCAAAGAGAAGAGAAAAGCCTTCCCTGACAAACTCCAGGCAGCACAACACCCTCTTTGAAGTCTCTGTTGCACTTTGTTCCAATTACTTCCAGACAACTAGTAGAGCCAGGTCTGTATCAACTTCCAGATGAGCCTCAACAGCTCCAGGGCAAAGCTGCCTTGCTGGCCTTCCATGCAGCTGGCACACTATTCTTTGAGAACTGAATAAATCATGAAAAATTTCTAACGTGATGAGGAAAGCAGAAGAATGAGATGCAAAAATTCATAGTCAGCACACCACTGGGCAGAGATAAAAAGGAGTGTTACTCTTCTTTGGGGCAGATCTGGCCTACTTCTCACTCCAGTGGGAAAACTTACGTGTGTGACTTGGCTCGACTAAAAAGGCAAAATTAAAAAGGCTCAATAAAGCCTGGACAGACGAAGAAAAGATACTCCCTTCCCTTCTTCTTTCCTTGCCAGCTAAGTACGTTTTCCAAAGGGGAAGAGAAGGGTGGGAATCTAAATGGAACAAAGTAAATAAAATTGATCTACGAAGATCCAGGCTCCATCAGTGTTGCGCCACAGTACATACATGCACGAGAAAAATCAAATTCTGTCCTGGGATGAGGGCCAACTTCCATTAAGTGCTACTGCTGCAAGAAGATGAAATTCTTAAAGGGAAGGGAGTTCACAACTGTTTCCTTCTGCTGAATCCCACTGCAATTTCCTTCCCTCTGCTAATGATCTCTGAGATTTAAAAAGAAAAACCTACAGTTAAGCCCCATGCCTGGGATGACTTTAGCTTCTGGGCAGATAAGAACATCTGGATACACAATCTTCAATCCACACTCAATTTCCAGAAGCAGCTCAACTGAGGAGTCAAAAGTCCTTGGCTGAAAATGTGGAAGGTGGGGAGTGAGGAACAATATAAATGGTGTTATTTCCCGAATCGTGTTTTATGTGCAACGGCTTCCAAATCCAGATTTTGAAATTCCCACCTTGAAGATGGCAAGTCGCTCTCCCACCCACTGCTGCTCAAGGTGAGGAAGAGGCAACAGGCTAGGGCAAGGGGCGAGCCAGATCGGATGTGAGGCAGAGGGTGCCAGGCTGATCCTCTCTGACAAAACACACAGGAAATCGAAAGCTCACCCCTACCGCGCCCCTTCCTAAAAAAGCAAACGACGCAAAGATCAGGAACCCGGCGGCCGAGACCAGCACCGCGCCGCCCGCCGCCCCCAGCTCCAGAGCCCGCCCGGCTTCCTCCCCGACGAGCGCTGTCGGCTCCCACGCCGGGTCCGCGCGAGGAGCCAGAGGCGCGGCCCTTGTCCACGCTGCCGGGCAGGCGAGGGAACGGCCCGCGGAGGATTCGGCTCGGGCAGGCTCGGGCACCGGCAGGCTCCGGCACCGCCGGCGAGGGGCGCGCCGCGAGGGAGGCTGGCGCCACTGCCCGCTGCGGGCCGCTCCCGGCATGCGCGCCTCCCGCCCGCGCCCGGCGCGCCGGCACCTGAGGGAGAGAACGCGGTGGCGGGCAAAGTTACTCACTGGGCGAGCGCAGTGCCTGGCGCGCACAGCTCCCGGTGCCTCAGCCCCGCGCCGGCTCCTGCTCTCCGTGGAGGTAGCGGGAAAGCGAGACCGGCTCCGCTCCGCTGGGGATCGCCGCAGCCGCCGCCGTCGCCGCGAATTTCCTGGCAAGAACTAAACTCTGGCCAAGACTTTACTTCTCAACCGCCCCTGCTGCCTTCCCGGGGGCGAACGCGGGGCCCAACCCGACACGCACCTGAGCCAATCCGCAGCTGCACAAGGCGGGGAAGGGGCAGGGCTAGACAACAGCTGCACCTATCCAAGCGCGCCGGGGGCGGGTCAGCACAGGGCAGTCACTCACGGGTTAGAGTGAGCCCGCTCGCTGCCGTCCCTCCCCCACCACGTTTGGGCTGCCCCCACTGCTTGCCTGATTTCCTTGCAGAAGACACGCGCTGGAGCCTCCAAGAAGTGAACGGAACAGCTGGCGAAGGGAGGGAAACACAGGGGGATCTGGAGGGAGGCGAGAACAGTTGGCGCAGGAAAGAAGT